>NW_004443945.1:27328557-27351650 GCF_000243295.1 Trichechus manatus latirostris
ACCAGAGACTTCATCAGCCTGAGACCAGAAGAACTAAATGGTGCCTGGCTACCACCAATGACCACCATGACAGGGAACACAACAGAGAATCCCTGACGGAGCAACGGAAAGATGGGGTGCAGAACTCAAATTCTGTAAAAAGACCAGACTTAATGGTCTGACTGAGACTGAAGGAACTCCAGAAATCATGGCCCCTGGATTCTCTACCGGCCCAGAACTAAAAGAATTTCAGAGGCCAACTCTTCAGATAGGGATTGGACTGGACTGTGGGACATAAAGTGATTCTTGTGAGGAGTGTGCTTCTTAGCTCAAGTAGATACGGGAGACCAAACGGGCAGCTTCTGTCCGGGGTGAGATGGGAAGGCAGAGAGGGTTAGGAACTGGTTGAATGGACATGGGGAATAAGGGGTGGGAAGGAGGAGTGTGCTGTCACAGAATGGGGTGAGCAATTATGGTCACATAACATTGTACGTATAAAATTTTATATGTGAGACTAACTTGAAATATAAACTTCATTTAAACTATAACAATAAAAAAAATTTTAAAAAAAGGTTAAATAAACCAAGAGTTACCATATGAACCATCAATTCCACTCCTAGGTAGATACCCAAGAGAAATGAAAACATATGTCCACAGAAAAACTTGTATAAGAATGTAGCAGTATTATTCATAATTGCCAAAAAATGAAAACAACCCAAATGTCTATCAGCAGATGAGTGGATGAATACAATATGGTATAGTCATATAATGGAATATTATTTAGCCATAAAAAGAAATGAAGTATGATACATGGTACAAAATGGATTAACTTTAAAAACATTATGCTAAGTTAAAGAAGCCAGATACAAAAGGCCACATATTGTATAACTCCTTTTATATGAAATGTCCTGAATAGGAATATCCATAGACAGAAAGTACATTAGTGGTTTCCAGGAGCAGTGGGCAGGGGGAATGAGACTGACTGCTTAATGGGTATGATATTTCTTTTGGGGGTGTTGAAAATGTTCTGGAATTAGACCGTGGTGATGTTGCACAACATTGTGAATAAAGCAAAACCACTGAATTGTATACTTTAAAATAGTTAAAATGGAATTTTATATTATGGGAATTTTATCTCAATTTTTAAAAATTTACTAAGGAAAATATATCAAACATTTATATTTAGAAATACTCTGAATTATAAAAATTAGACTACTATATCAAATATTACATACATTAAGCTTATATGTTTAAATTTCCATGACTAAAACAAATGATATAATTCTGAAATGTGTGACATCTAAGAGTTTCCCCATTAAAGGCAAGGAACTGTATCATAAGGTAACTTGAAAATCCCTCCTTAGCAGCTGCCTGAAGAGAGAGAAAAAGTGAACTTTGCTGTTTAGTACGAGAATTGGGCTGTTCGTCTGAATTAAACAAATGTAAACATTTTTTATCTCAAATCATTGGATTCCTGGGAATAATGGGCTTTAACTATAGCTTCCAGTTATATTCATTTAAATTCAAATTTGTGGCTAAAATCAAAACTCATTCAAGTAAATTAAAGAGAAACACAAATTTATGTCTATGTCTATAGCACTGGAGGTAGAGCTCCTCAATGTAATTAAATCCTTCATCATTTGGAGCCATTCTAAGAGTACACTAATTGTACTCACACTGGAAACTTTCAAGCAATAAATCACAAGCTAGAGCTCCCTTCCTTTGGTAAGATTACAGCTCTGCTTCAACATGAATGTGCTGTCTCCCAGGGCTCACTAATGCCTTCAGTTGTTGTAGCATATCAGATTCCTTCTGAACTGAATCATAATGGAATGCAGGGTGCATCCTTTAAGATGTAGTCGTTTCTAGGTATTTAGGAGAGGCTAGATGAAATGACATCAATAATATAAACACACTAAAATTGACGGTGTCTGATAGTAACCATTTTTCATCACCATCCTTTCATTCATTTACTTGACAAATATGTATTCAGTGATTACTCACTGTTCAGCTGTACACCGCTTTTGACAAGGAATTAAAGTTTAACATTCCCTGCTTTCAAGGAGACTACAGTATCTTGGAGGATACAGAGACAAAAATAGGCACGATGATAATTTAATGGGGCAAACACAATGACAGAAATGTGTCAGAGCGAGAACACAGAGGAAGAGCAGATAGCTTAACCAGGGTGATGAGGGAAGGCTTCCTAGGGAGTAAAGACTGTTTCTGTGCATAAGACTAGTGACTGGAGAAACAGGAAAAGGGAAAGTCATTCTAGGTACAGGATACAGCATTGATAAAGACACACAGGTAAGAAACAACGTAGTGTGGTAAACTGCAAGATGTTTTGCCAAGAGCAAATGGACAGATCGAGAAAAGCTTTATATACCATATTAAGGAGTTTGGATCTTACCATTTCGGTAATGGAAAACTACTAAAGGGTCTTAAGCAGCAGCAACAGGCAGACTGATTTGCGGTTAACATAGATCACCTTTAAAGGGATATGGATTTTCAGGGAAAATACCAGAACATTTTAGAGTGACTAGTGGGTATGGCAAGTATTTTTCATGCAACATAATGAAAAGCTGACAAATTTTAGCATATCTCTGCTGAAAACTGAGACTTTTTGATATATATGGGTATGAGTTTCCAAATTGACCAAAAAAAAAATGACACTTTTAAATCGTTAAGTACTATTTCCTCAAAGGAAATTGTTTCTGAGTCAGGAGTAGATATCAAACTATAGGCTAGTGATTAAGTCTAGGATCAGAGCTTGAGATTGGCCGTGGCTACCAAAAAAATCCCAATCTTGAAAAACAATAAGGCAAGGGAACCCTAAACCTCATATATCAGGTCCTGGATATTTGCCTCCAGTGATGTTCATGGATTCTCAATTCCAAAACAATCCCCAACCCAATATATATTATTAGATGGGATATTTTATAGTAAACTTATAGAGTTTTAAAAAAAAATCAGTCAGAACACCACAACGTCCAATCAACATGACATTTTTGTTTTGGTTTGTTTTTAGACTGCTTTTAGTGACTGTGTCATATTGACCATCAATGTGCTTATTTCAAACATTGTAAAGACCATGGGGCACAATCATTTGGCAATGTCATCAATTGTTTTGCGGTGAATCATGAATATAGATATGGCCAGAGGACAAAGCAGAAAAGAGTTGAGAAAAATTCCAAGTAAAGCATAAAAGCATAGACTCCTCTCCCCTCCCTGCCGAAAACTTTTATCTCATAAATTGAAACAGGGTTTTATTGTCCTGAACAAAATTCCTCCTTTCTCAGAGGAAAACACCATGAAAATTAACATCCACTAACATCAATGTTTGTTTGAAGTAAAGAGTCTATTATAACTCCATTAGAGGAGAATTGCTTGTGGCATCAAATTACTGTGGGAAACCAGTCCATGCTCCGCTTTCCCATACACACATTGCTAAGACCCCGTAGAGAATCCATTAGTGGGACCCAGAGTCATACTAGCCTATAATTTTTCTTTGCCTTAGGAAAACAGTAGCCTGTAATTTTTCTTTGCCGGAGGTTTTAAAAGGGCCATCCTTGGCTGAGTCTCATGCAGGCTGTCATAGTCCAAGTCCAACTCAAATCCTAGTTACTGTCTGGACACCTTCTCAAGAAAAGACTACTCAGTGGAAACTGTCTTTCTCGCTTTATAGTTTATCTGGTGAGCAAGGAATTCCTTTTTGCTGGGATCTTATTCTTGATTTCCCAATGTAATTTATTTTAATTTTATAAAATAAAGATTCTCAAATATTTGATTTTACTTTAAATTTAAATATATTGTGCCATCGAAGTTTTTATTTGATTTTGTAAGCTTTATACCAATGATAAGAAAATTTAACTACTGTGTGTCAAATAGATTCTTTGTCATTATGGAAAGTCATATTTAATGATTATAGTATAATGTTCAAATGCATTAAATCAAAGTACTCAGCCTGATGTTCTTTAAAATACTGCATTCATCTAGTTATGGACATAAAAGGTTAAAATAATTGTTAGAGTACATAACATATGAAGTATGTTTACTCAAATACATAATAATTTCTTGATTGCTGATGTTAGTGGAGAAAAGAGAGATATAAATCTTAGATAAGGGGAGCCTATATATTTAAAAGTTACAATTTTAATTTAAAACTTAGACCCCCTAAGTCATGTTAAAGTTCATGATTACAATGATTTGAGTCTCTGCTAGGCTAATTGGTCTAAGGCCTTGGACTAATAATAAAGCAGCAGTGTCCTCCCAAGAGGGACCCTTGCCATATTTCTAGACCCTTCAGTATTACACAATGTTGCTTTTTCTTTCTCTACTGATTCTTTCGTTCTTTTGGGGAGATTAGAGTTTGGTGGAACATGATGTTCATTGTTTTTGATGTGGGGGTATTATTCATCATGTATATCTTAGCTTTCATCCCCCATGAACTTTGAACCTTGAATAACCGCCCCTTTTGATCATTTGGTACAGTCATGCAGGAAGGAGGTCCCAGTTACATAGCAGTAGGCTATAATGGTGAACCAACAAGAAAAAGCAATTTCTGGGTAAGTTACAGATTATCATGCATTCAGCCAATGAATAGTTAATAATCAGCAGCATTTGGTATAGCTGACCAGGCCACTCTCCTTAAACTAAATTTGTCACTTAGCCCTACGCTCTAGATTCTCTTCCTACCTCATTGTTCTCATCTTTCTTTCCTGATTCCATCTCCTTCCCAACCTCTAAACACTGGAATGTCTTAGGACTCAGTCCTGTAATCACTTCTTTTCCCTACATACCCACAAACTCTTAGTGATCTCATCTCATCCCATGGTTTTAAATACCATCTTTATAATGTTAACTCACAGGTTTATAACTTCACCTTGATCTCTCCTTGAAATATATCCAACTGTCTATTCATATTCAGTTCTCATTTCAACATCAACTTTTACAGGTCTAAAATGTGTCTCAAAATTAACTTTTATAAAACTAATCTCGATTCTTCTCCCTTAAATGTTCTTCTCCGTCATTTGCCCTATTTCAATAAATAGCAATTCCATTCTTCCAACTGTTCAGGACAATAATGTTGAAGTCATCCTTGCTCCCTCTTTTTCTTTCATATCCCAGATATGATTCATTAACAAATTCCATTGTTCTAACTTCAAAATATTTCCAGAATCCAACCATTTCTCTCCAATACCACCTTTAGTCCTCATTCAAGCCACCATTATATTTTTCCTGGATATGGCAGTAGTCTACAATTATCCTTGCTTCCTTTCATGACAAAGCTCTGATTATAGCTCTTCAACTCAAATATTTCCCATGGCATTCCATCTTATTCAGAATAAATTTCCAATTATTATTGCTTATAAGGGCCTACGGGATCTGGTCACTGTCCATTTCTCTGGCCTAATCTTCTACCACTCATTCTGATTGCTCTTTCCACTCAGCTACATCCCTGTATTCTCCTTCTTGTTGGTCCTAGAATATTCCAAGGATACTCCCACCTCAGGGCCTTTGCAATTACTAATCCTTCTGCCTAAAGCACTACCTAGGCCTGTACGTACTATAAACAAAAAAAAACTCAAACCCATTGCCATCTAGTTGATTCCGACTCATAGTGACCCTATAGGACAGAGAAGAACTGCACCATAGGGTTTCCAAAGAGGGGCTGGTGGATTTAAACTGCTGACCTTTTGGTTAACAGCCAAAAGCTTAACCACGGTGCCATTTGTTTTTGTTTTAATGTCCTGTAGATAGATAAGTATCACTGCATCACTGCATCATTTCATTGGTTTATATTTAAATAGTACCTTAAAATAGAGACCTCTGACCACTCTAAAAAAGCACACCCACTCAGTCTCTGTCCATGTTTCTTTACCTTGCTTATTTTACCTAGTAGCACTTCATAACAGTGACATGATACAGGTTTATTTGTTTCTGCCTATCTCTTTTCACAAGGATGTACATCTCTTGGGGGCAGATAATTTGTTTTATTCTTTGAAGAACCTTCAGTGCCTAGCAAAGTATGTAGTAGGTCCTTCAACAACATTTGTGAGTCAGTGAATTTGTTATGCCTCGTACTGTTGACTTGAGAACATGCTTTACTGACTTCAT
The DNA here is from genome assembly GCF_000243295.1 of Trichechus manatus latirostris. Lineage (NCBI taxonomy): Eukaryota > Metazoa > Chordata > Mammalia > Sirenia > Trichechidae > Trichechus > Trichechus manatus. Next base: position 27,334,657 of record NW_004443945.1, read on the forward strand.
GGTAAAAAGTAATTTTAAAATTTCCTCTGTTTTGAAGAGAGAAGTGTCAGCTTCCCAAGCTGTCTTTCAATTTCTCAAAAAACCTTCTTAAAATATAAACGATTATATAAGATTTAAAAACAAGCCTGCTACTTTGGCAAAGAGACAAGCATGTAATCTCTTGCCATTTATTTGCTAGTGCTCAATTTCTTTTCTTCAAACTATTAACTTCTTTGCTGGTAAAATTATGCTCATAGAATGCCTCTCAGTCTTAAAACATGTGTTCAATTTCCTGTCTGTGATTGTGGACATCTATACAACTCAATATTTGTGTTTGAATGCTGTTAAATTAAATCTTACACGTTTGTTAACTTGCCAATTTTTTAGCAGCAGTATTTATGCATCAGGCTTATGTATATGAGATAAATGTATTGTCCCTATGATTTTTACAAGGTATCTTATTTTCGTAGACATTAAGATTTAACAGAGCTTTATTCTACTCCAATGTTATGGTCCTTAGATAATTCAAGGTTTCAACACACACTTAACACACTTCACTTAAGGCCAGTTCTATCACTTATTGCTACCACTAAACAAGGCAAACACATAGACATCTCCTTGTGGAGGTATGTGTTTTGTGAAATCCCACCTTCACTTGGAAGACTTTTCCATATCCATTCAGAAGCTCAAAGGGATAAAAACATGGGAAAGAGCTTTACATTATTATTAATTAAAAAAAAAGATTCCATAAAACATTTGCGATTTTCTCGTAACAAAATTCAAGAAAACTTTCCTAGTATTCTCCTTCCCCTGGATATTCTTAGTTACACATACTCTTCTTACTTGTTTATGACACCTTCCTGGCATTCATCACATTGATAGAATCCTATTCTCCCCACTTGGGTTAAGTGTGGGAAAATGCAAACTTCAACTTCCTTTTCAGCATTCAAATGTTATATTACTACGAGTCAAATGTCCAGATTCAGCAAGTTTTTCCCCAGGTGTGTTTCAGTCAAAGCCAGCATATCTGCTTATTGTTATCCATCACAAGCAAGAAGAATAATATACTTATGCTATTTCCCCATATATGCATTTCATAATCAAACTTAATTTGGTGTTTGGCAAATGGTAAACCCATGTATGATCCAGATTTCTTGCAGTACCTTCTTCTGGCAACACAAGGAGTAAGAAAACTTTCAAGCAGAATCTTTCTCAATGATAATGTCTTTTTAGATATGCCCATTTAGGTATGTTTTTCTAGAATCATTTCTTTGGGATGCTATGGACTCAAGTATAACATAAGAACATTAAAGCAACATAATTCAATTTCAGCCTTCCTGCCTTTTGTGTTATTCTTGTCATTCATTTTACTTCCACATATATTATTAAAGTTGTAAAATTTATCTGAATAAAATTTTAAGATGAGAAGTAATCTTTCATATTTACCCACATGTTTACTATTTCAGAAACTATTCTTTCCTTTGTGCAGATATGAGTTTCTATCCGAAGTCTTTCTCCCTTATCGTGAAGAACTTTCCTGAACATATCCTCTGCGCAAGTCTGCTAGTGAAAAATGTTCTCGGGTTTTTTTTTTTTTTAATCCTATAAGTATGTATTTTTATCTTCATTTTTAAGGATATTTTTGCTGGCTATAGAATTCTAAGTAATATTTTTTTTCTTTCAATTCTTTAAGAATTTATTCTTGTCTTGTGTCTTGCATTATATCTCATAGGAAGGGGGTTGTATTTCTTATCTTTTTTCCCTTATATATAATTTATTATTTTCCTCTGATTGCTTTCAAGATTTTTCTCTTCATCACTGGTTTTTAGAAGTTGGATTACAGGGTCACTATGAGTCAGAATCGACTCAATGGCAATAGGTTTGGTTTTAAGTGTGGCTTGATTCATTTGTATCCAGTTTTGTTTTCACTGAGATTCTTGAATCTGTAAAGTTGTGTCTTTCACCTAATTTTGGACATTTTCAATCTTATTTCTTCAAAGAAAAATTTGTATTCCCTGACGTTCCTCTCCACTAAGGACTTTGATTATGTGTGTTAGAGACTCGTTATTGCCAAACAGGTCCCTGAATCACTGTTAAGTTTTTTCAGCGTTCTTTTTCTCTATGTGCTTCAGTTTCATCAATTGCGCTCATTCATAGTCACGGAACATTTTCTACTATTTTTACCACTGTATAATATGGAGCCCTGGTAGCACAGTGATTAAGAGCTCGGCTGCTAACAAGATGCTGACACTTTGAATCCACCAGCAGCTCCTTGGAAACCCTATGGGGCAGTTCTACTAAGTCCTATAGGGTCACTATGAGTCGGAATAGATTTGACAGCAATGGTTTGTTTGTTTGTTTGCTTTGATATAATATGCTATTAACTTTATCCAGTGACTTTATTACCTGATATGTTCTTATTTTTGACTCAAGAAGTTCCAGTTCTTGATAGGTTTAATTTTTCTCCTAAATATGTTCATATTTTCTTTTAAATTGTGTATACATACCCCCATGTCTTTTGAGGGTCTTCCTCTTTTTCACTGACCCTGTACTTCACCAAGCATCACGTCCTTCTCCAGGGACTGATCCCTCCTGACAACATGTTCAAAGTATGTGAGATGTAGTGTCGCCATACTTGCTACTAAGGAGCATTCTGGCTGTACTTCTTCCAAGACAGATTTGTTGGTTCTTTTGGCAGTTCATAGTATATTCAATATTTTTCATCAACACCAGAATTCAAAGGAGTCAATTCTTCTTTGGTCTTCCTTATTCATTGTCCAGCTTTTGCATGCATACGAGGCTACTGAAAACACCATGGCTTGGGTCAGGCACACCTTAGTCCTTGAAGTGACATTTTTGCTTTTTAGTACTTTAAAGAGGTCTTTTGCAGCAGATTTGCCCAATGCAATGCTTTTTTTTTTTTGGTTTCTTGACTGCTGCTTCCATGGGTGTTGATCATGGATCAAAGTAAAATGAAATCCTTGACAACTTCAGTCTTCTCTCCGTTTATTGTGATGTGGCTTATTGGTCCAGTTGTGAGGATTTTTGTTTTCTTTATGTTAAGTTGTAATCCATATTGAAGGCTGTGGTCTTTGATCTTCATCAGTAAGTACTTCAAGTACTCTTCACTTTCAGTAAGCAAGGTTGTGTCATTGCATAACACAGGTTGTTAATGAGTCTTCCTCCAATCCTAATGCCCCATTCTTCTTCATATAGTCCAGCTTCTTGGAATATTTGCTCAGCATACAGATTGAACAGGTATGGTGAAAGGATACAACCCTGATGCACACCTTTCCTGACATTAAACCATGCAGTATCTCCTTGTTCTGTTCGAACAACTACCTCTTGATCTATGTACAGGTTCCTCATGACCACAATTAAGTGTTCTGGAATTCCCATTCTTCACAATGTTATACATAATTTGTTATGATCCACACAATTGCATGCCTTTGCATAGTCAATAAAGCACAGGTAAACATCTTTCTGGTATTCTCTGTTTTCAGCCAGGATCCATCTGACATCAGCAATGATATCCATGGTTCCATGTACTCTTCTAAATCCAGCCTGAATTTCTGGCAGTTCCCTGTCAATATACTGCTGCAACCACTTTTGAATGATCTTCAGCAAAATTTTACTTGCATGTGATATTAATGATATTGTTCCATAATTTCCACATTCAGTTGGATCACCTTCCTTGGGAATAGACATAAATATAGATCTCTTCCAGTTGGTTGGCCATGTAGCTGTCTTCCAAATTTCATGGCATAGATCAGTGAGCGCTTCTAGCACTGCCTCCGTTTGTTGAAACATCTCAGTTGATATTCTGTCAGTTCATGGAGACTTGTTTATTGCCAATGCCTTCAGTGCAGCTTGGACTTCTTCTTTCAGTACCATCAGTTCCTGATTATATGCTACCTCTTGAAATGGTTGAACGTTAACCAATTCTTTTTGGTATAATGACTCTGTGTATTCCTTCCATCTTTTTTCGATGCTTCCTGTGTCGTTTAGTATTTTCCCCATAGAATCTTTCACTATTGAAACTCAAGGCTTGAATTTTTTCTTCAGTTCTTTGAGCTTGAGAAATGCTAAGTGTGTTCTTCCTTTTTGGTTTTCTATCTCCAGCTCTTTGCACATGTCATTATAATACTTTACTTTGTCTTCTGGAGCCTCCCTTTGAAATCCTTTGTTGAGTTCTTTTACTTCATCATTCCTTCCTTTTGCTTTAGCTACTCTATATTCAAGAGCAAGTTTTAGAGTCTCTTCTGACATACATTTTGGTCTTTTCTTTTTTTCCTGTCTTTTTAATGACCTCTTGTTTCCTTCGTGTATGATGGCCTTCCACAACTCGTCTGGTCTTCGGTCATTAGCATTCAACGTGTCAAATCTATTCTTGAGATAGTCTCTAAATTCAGGTGGGATATACTCAAGTTCATACTTTGGCTCTCGTGGACTTGTTTTAATTTTCTTCAGCTTCAACCTGAAGTTGCATATGAGCAATTGATAGTCTGTTCTGCAGTCAGCCCCTGGCCTTGTTCGGACTAATAATACTGAGCTTCTCCATCATCTCTTTTCACAGATGTAGTTGATTTGATTCCTGTGTATTCCTTCCAGTTAGGTTCACGCGTACAGTTGATGTTTACATTGTTGAAAAATGGTATTTGCAATGAATAAGTCCTTGGTGTTGCAAAATTCTGTCATGCAATCTCCGGCATCATTTCTATCACCAAGACCATATTTTCCAATTACTGGTCCTTCTTCTTTGTTTCCAACTTCTGCCTGCCAATAACCAGTAATTATCAATGTATCTTGGTTGCACATTTAATCAATTTCAGACTTCAGAAGTTAGTAAAAAACTTAAATTTCTTCATCTTTGGCCTTAGTGGTTGGTGTGTAAATTTGAGTAATAGTTGTATTAACTGATCTTCCTTGTAGGTGTATAGGTATTATCCTAACACTGACAGCATTGTACTTCAAGACAGATCTTGAAATGTTCTTTTTGACAATGAATGTGACGCCATTCCTTTTCAATTTGTCATTCCTGGCATAGTAGATCAATATGATTGTCTAAATCAAGTAGCAAATAGTGGTCCATTTCAGCTCACTAATGCCTAGGATATCCATATGTATGCATTACATTTCACTTTTGGCAACCTTCAATTTCCTAGATTTACACTTTGTACACTCCACATTCCAAATATTAATGAATGTTTACAGCTTTTTATTTTAATTTTGAGTCATGCCACATCAGCAAATGAAGGTCCCAAAAGCTTTACTCCATCCCTGTCATTAAGGTAGACTGTACTTGGAGGAGGCAACTCTTCTTCAGTCATATTTTGACTGCTTTCCAACCTGAGGGGCTTATCTTCTGGCATTATATCATACAATGTTCCCCTGTTATTCATAAGGTTTCACTGGCTAATTTTTTTTAGAAGTAGATTGCTAGGTTCTTCTCAGTTTGTCTTAGTCTGGAAGCTCCACTGAAACCTATCCACCATGGGTGAGCCTGCTGGTATTTGAAATAATGGTAGCATAGCTTCCAGCATCACAGCAACACATAAGCCACCATAGTACGACAAACTGACAGACAAGTTGTAGATATATATATCCATATATATATATATAATATATATACACACACATATATACATATATACCTGTACATATAGGTGCCTGGTTGTTACAGTGGTTAAAGCACTTGTATGCCAACCAAAAGGTCAGAGGTTTGAACTCACCATCCACTCCTACTCCATGTGAGAAAGATGTGGCAGTTTGCTGCTGTAAAGTTTTCAGTCTTGAAAACCCTAAGGGTCAGCTCTACTCTGTCCTGCGTGGCTGTTATGAGTCAGAATCGACTCAACGACAATGAGTTTGGTTTGTGTTATGAATTGAATTGTGCGCCCCAAAAATGTGTGTCAACTTGGCTAGGCCATGATTCCCAGTATTGAGTGATTGTCCACCATTTTGTCAACTGATGTGATTTCCGTATGTGTTGTAAATCCTACCTCTATGATGTTAATGAGGCAGGATGAGAGGCAGTTATGTTAATGAGGCAAGATTCAAGCTACAAGATTAGGTTGTATCTTGAATCAATCTCTTTGGAGATATAAAAGAAAGGAGTGAGCAGAGATACAGGGGTACCTCATACCACCAAGAAACAGGAGCCAGGAGAATAGCATGTCCTTTGGACCTGAGGTCCATGTGCTGAGAAGCTCCTTGATCAGGGAATATTAATGACAAGGACCTTCCTTCAGAGATGACAGAGAGAGAAAACCTTCTCTTGGTACTGGTACCCTGAATTCAAACTTCTAGCTCCTAGACTGTGAGATAATAAATTTCTCTTCATTAAAGCCACCCATTTGTGTTATTTCTGTTGTAGCAACACTAGATAACTAAGACAGTTTGGGATATATGTATCTACACATATATATATATTTAAATTCTTTATTTGCCAATTCTGTAAATCTATATAAGAAGTCAGAAACTATAGTCCATGGGACTCTTTTTTATACGGCCCATGAGCTAAGAATGGTTTGTATATTTTTAAAAGGTTGCAAGCAAAACAAAAGAGAACAAAATACACACACACTCCCACAAAGCAAAGAGAATTATGTGGCAGAGATCATATGTGTCCTGCAAATCCTAAAATATTTTTACTCAATATACATATACAAATAAATTTTAAATATAAAAATACTTAAATATTTTTATTTTACCATAACATTATTAAATTTTAAAATAGTGATAGTATTAGATTACATTTAAAATATATAAAATTTCCCCCCAAAATTAAAAATATTACTGAAAACAAGGCAACAAATTGTACTAGTGCTAAGATATATTTTAATTATAAAATGTTCATAATAATTCAAGGCTGGGGCTATATTTGCAATCTTAAACTACTTTGTTTAATAGATTATTATTTTTATTTTTAATTTCTCTCAGTTGAATAGACTGTGATTCTCTCACTGAAAGGTATCAAATTTGTACAAATTGCTTGACATGTCTGAATCACTAAAACCATTTGCAAAACCGTTTAATACTTCATGTACTATAGAGAAAGTCTGTGAATTAGTTTCTGTTGATTGCCAATAGGTTAATGATCACTCAAGCCTATTGATTAGGTTCATACAACTTAACCAGATAACTTGCAGTTTTACACATTGACTTCTTATGAAAAGCTTTTACATTTACCAACGTTTACCATTTCATGAACTGTTCCTTCCTTTGTATAGATATGTGTTTCTGTCTGAAGTCTCGTTCCTTCAGCCTGAAGAAATTTCTTGAACATATCTTTAGCGCAGGTCTGTGTTTATCGTGATATTTTCTTTGGCAAGATTTTTTTTCCACTCAGCTATTTATTTTTTTAGTATAAATCGAGTAAGGGTAAGTTGCTTCCTGAAACCAAAACTGATTCTACTTTGTCCAACACGAATAAAAAATCTCAGAATCTAAACAATTTAAAGATACTTTTTTTTTTCTCCTGTAAATGATGCACAGATGGTGCTTGGCTGCTCTCTGAATCATTTCCAAAAATATGCAACATCCTCAATAGAGAGAACTGAAGATGGTTGAGGTTCTATGAAAATCTTTAGACCTTGGAAAGGCTTTTCTAGATTTTAGATTGGAATTTTATTACCTATAAAGTCGTTTGGAGGAAAAAACATTTTCATAGGAAATGACTTTGAATGACACTTAACAATGGCTTTTTAATGAAATATTTCAATTTGCTTTGTACATTGTTCCACTGAAAGGAAGACTCTAAAAACACAAATACTTCCATCCTCACTCCCACCCTCTGGCTAGCTTGTATGCTCACAGATGGAGCTTTTAACAATTTTATTTGGATTTCACTCTTCCTTGAAAGATATATCATTATGTTTCCAGAGCTCTGTCTAACTACATATTTTATTTCTTGCATTTAATTATTTTTCTTCTACTTCATATTCTTTTTAATATTTTATATCTTGTCTTTCTTCTTATTCTTATAATAATAGGAAAGTGATAAAAACAAGAAAGAAGTAGGTGGATAAATGGGAGAAAAAGAGAAGAAAGAAAAATAGGAGGAAGGGCAGGATTTTTAAATCACATGATTCCTATAGATAACTCTTGTGTTCAAACCCATGTCTATGTCTATGAAATCATCGATGTGATATGCCAATATTTTCCATCATGGAGTCAAGGATGACTTGAAACCAGGGCTGGAAATTCTTGAGCTAAAGGAAACATAGAAATACAGGCAATCCCCGGATTACAAACGACTGCCATTCCTAAATCTGTCTTTAAGTCAAATTTGTATGTAAATCGGAACAATTAGGTCAGGGGCCTGTCTCCAAAAAAACAGCATTTACGGCAATTAGTGTTAAATTACTGAATGATCTCTCACAGCTGGTGATGAAAACTGTGATGGCCAATAGAAACTGCTTCTTGGTCCCCCACTTCAAGCAGCACCCCGGGCATGTACCCTACATGCTATACCTTAGTTATGCCTCTGGGAACGGTTCATATCTAATGTCAATTAGTCAGATGTTTGTCTTGGTGTACAGTGTACCTTTCTATGCATAAAAAACATTAAAGAAACACTTCCAGATATACTAAAACATCTTTAACATAATAATACAGTAATAATAATAATAGCATTTTGGTGTGTGTCACAAAATAGCACCCATTTGTTAAAATAAACCATTTAATGTACTTCAAATTTTTAATATGATAGGCTTATGAGGGTTGGTTTGTAACTACAGGTTGTATTTAAGTCAGTGGTTCATAACCCGGGAGCTGCCTGACACTTCATTGAAATAGAGAAGTGGGTTATGAGAGTGTCCCAATTCTCAAATCAATGTGGAAATCCTGAGTGTCAGAATCAAATCAAATCAAGTGTCCAGAACATTAAAAAGTTCATGGGGATTCTAGGCAAGAATCCAGAATACTTGAGGGATAATATTTCTACTTGAATCAGCTTTCTGAGCTCTCTGAAAGAATGGTCATCTACTGAGTATGTTTCTATTCAATAATTCAATACTGCTATGCGCCAGTCACTCTGCTGGATACTGTCTTCCAGAGAAGAATGACAAATGGTCCCTGATTCCAAGAACCTCTTCTTCCCTCAAGGGGAGCAAATACATAGAAACTAACTAAGAATCCATTTTAAAAAACAACTCATGGTGACGTCATGTGCGTCCCAGTAGAATTGTACTCATAGGATTTTCAGTGGCTGATTTTCTGGAAATAGATCAGCAGGCTTTTCTTCCAAGATGACTCAAGGTGAACTTGAACTTCTAACCTTTCAGCTGCTAGCCACTTGCACCACCCAGGGACTCCAAGAGTCCATAAGATTCAATAAACAAGGAGTTATTTACTCTGTCTTAGGTCTGCTATGGAAATGAGAAAGCATGGATTGGTAGACACTCAGTGTTTGACAAATGACTTAAAGGTTGTGGACTTCTCCACTACCAACAATTACTATGAACAATAATCATAATGAATCAGTTTGACTTGGAGACATTCTTTTATGTACAGAAAGGATCTATTCAAGTATTAACTCTTTCTTCTGACAAGATAAAAATCTACGACTTTAAAGATGTCTGAATATATTCTGATGGATTATTTTAAAGAAAAAGAAAATACATTTAACAAACTAGTTGTTGTTTGTATGTGATTCTATGGTAGGGCTGGCATATTCAATACCTAAAAGGCCCAAACTGAAAGTGTAAATTAGTGAAAGAAACAGGGTACATATTAACACATATCAATAGACTTCATTTTCATAAATAAAAATGCAGAGCCTTCTCAGACTATCTTTTATTTGTTTCACTTTTGATAAATACATGGGTACAGAAAAATAATTCTCTGACACTTGCTCTCAGTTTTGTGAACATAGGAATTGCTGAAAACGACGACAAACTGAAGAACACTTGAACTGCCCAAAGAAGGCATGTTGTTGCTAATTAGCTCCAACCAACTTTTGCTATTCCAGAATGTGGTCCAAATAGTGTCAGATATTTGAAATTTTTCAGAGCTGGAAATATAAAATTTTCATGTGAATTATCCTTTTTTTTATTAGGTGTAATTGACATACAACAAAATTCACCCATTTAAACTGCTCAATTCAATGAGGTTTGTCTACTATATACAGGCACATTGTTGTTGCTGTTAGGTGCCAAGGAGTCGATTTCAACTCACAGTGACCCCATGGGACAGAGTAGAACTACTCCATTGGGTTTTCTAGGCTGTGGTGCAGCAGTTTAGAGCTTCGCTGCTAACCAAAAGTCAGCAGTTCTAACCTACCAGCCACTCCTTGGAAATCCTATGCAGGAGTTCCACTCTGTCCTATAAGGTCGCTAGGATCAGAATCTACTCAATCGCAACAGGCTTGGTTTTCTTTCGTTTTTTAATCTTTACAGGAGCAGAATGCCAGGTCTGTCCTGCAGAGCTGCTGAGTGGGTTCAAACCACTAATCTGTCTGTTTGCAACCAAGCCCTCAACCGTTGCGCCACCAGGGCTCCTTTATACAGCCAAGTAGCCACCACCAAAATCAACATACAAAACACTTCTAACACCCACAAGAGTTCCCCAATGCAGCTTTCAGTAAATTCCCTCCCTCTACCCTTGATTCTTGACCATCACTAATATTTATTTTATCTCTATAGTCTTGCCTTTTAAAAAATGTCATATAAATGGAATCATATAGTATTAAATCTTTTGTGACTTACTTTTTTCACTTAGCATAATTATTTTGATATCCATCATTTTGTTGCATGTATAAGTATGTACAGTGTGTGTGTGTGTGTGTGTGTGTGTACTGAGTAGTATTCAATTATATGGATATACCACAACTTGTTTACCATTTATCAGTTGCCAGACATCTGGGTAGTTTCCAGTACGTGGTTATTAGGAATGAACTGCTAAGATATTTTTCTATAGGTCTTTGTGCATATTCATTTATCTTGGGTAAACACCAAGAAGTGGAATTGCTAGATCATATGCATATGCTTAATTTAATAAAAAGACTGCTCAGTTGTTTTCCAAAGTGGCTGTAGTATTTTGCATTGCCACCAGCAATATATAAGAACTCCAGTTGTCCCACATCCTTGCCAGTGCCTCTTATTGTTAGTCTTTTTTTTTCTTTTAACAAATTTTAATATTTTAGTGTGTTTGTATTGGTATCTCATCATGGTTTTAATTTGTATTGTCCTGGTAACTAATGATATTGAATTTTTATTTGCTTATTGGCCACTTGTATATCTTCTTTGGAGAAATTCATCTATGTTCATAGAAAGTTGTTGGTCTATAATTTTCTCACAATGTTTTTGTCTGGTTTTGGTATCAGTGTAATGCAGGCCTTATCAGTGAGTTGGACAGTGTTGCCTTTGTTTTATTTTTTTGAAGAATATGTACAAAATTGAAAACATCTGTGTAAAATCTGCAATCTTTTTTTTTCTAATATAGGCATTTAATGCTGTAAATTTCTCTCTAGGCACTGTGTTAGCTACATCCCATAAATTTTGATAGGTTGTGCATTTGATTCCATTCAGTTCAAAACATTTTCTTATTTCTCTTGTGGTTTCTTCTGCAACCCATGGGCTATTTTAAAGTTTTTTTTTTTTTTTATAATTTCCAAATTTTTAAGGATTTTCCAAATATCTTTCTGTTCTTGGTTTCTTATTTAATTTTGTTGGGGTAAAAGAACATGTATTTTGTATGATTTCGATATTTTTAAAAGTGTTGATGTTCTATGGTCCAAAATATGGTCTTTCTTGTTCCATGTGCCCTTGGGAAAAAAATGGCTATTCTGTTGTTGTTGGGCAGATTGTTCTATAAACGCCAATTAGGTCAACTTGGTTGATAGAGTTGTCAAAGTATTCAATAACTTTAAAAAATAATTTTGGGGTATTTGTGTGCATATGTGTATAGAATTCTTAGTCAACAAATTGTTTTATTTCCTTCCTTTACCTAGTAAAAATGTCACTTCATTGTCTTCTGTCTTACTTACTTTCTAATGAGAAGTTTCCGTCATTCTTAGCTTTGTTCTTGTTTATATAATCTGGCTGCTTCAAGCTTTTCTCTTTAATTTTTATTTTCAGCAGTTTGTCTATGATGTGCCTAGGTGTATTTATCCTGCATTGGGTTCTTTGAGATTCTTGGAACTGTTGTGTTTTGGCTTTCATTTATTTCGAAGAATTCTTGATTATCATTCCTACTTATATTATTGTGCCTCAAATTCTCCACTTTCTCCTTCTGGGACTCCATTTCCAGGTATTCTATGTAGTTTGATATTGTCCCAAGGTTCCTGATGCTCTATTCTGTTTTCTTCTCTTTTTTTTCCTCTTTGTATTTCATGTTGGATCATTTCAATTGACTTATCTTCAGGTTCGTTGATTCTTTTCTCTGCTATGTCTAGTCTGCTGATAAGTGCATCAGAAGTATTATTCATCCCTGATATCATATATTTCATGCCTAGTATTCTCAATTGACCCTTTCATACTTTTCATCCTTCTACTGAAATTCCTTCCTGTTTATGTGTGTTGTCTACCTTTTCCACTTGATTCTTTGATATAGTAATCATAGTTATTTTAAAGTTTCTACCTGAAAATTTCAAAATCTGGGACATCCCTATTTCTATTTCTGCTGCCATTTTTTTGACAATGGATCATTTTCTTTTTCTTTTTTTCTGTGTCATATATATACATACATATTTTAATGAATACCAGGCTTTGTGTGTAAAGGAATAGTAGAGAGAAACTGGTACATCTTCTCGTCTCTAAGCCATTAGCATAGTGAGTTGCTTAGCAATAATTGAGATAGGTGAGAATTTTTTAGTTGCTATGATTACTTTCAGTACACCATCAACTTCAAATTGGTAGAGGCTAGAAGAACTTCCTTGTGCTTAGTGGAAAACCAGGAGTGCTGGGAGGTTTGATTCAGTGTTCCTGCTCCATCCTTAGCTTTCATCAGGCCCTATCTATGACATACAGGCAGTCTCTCTCCATTCCCTTGCCTCTTCCCAAATGGTAGACTGTAATGCTTGCTACTCACTTCTGATATTTTTCATGTATAAGTCACTTCTTTGTAGTTGCATATAGAATTGAAACTTGAGTGATACAGATTCAACAAAAGAGATTAGTTTATAGCCATTGAGTAAATAGCCAATTAAATTTAATTTAAAAACCTGTTGCCATTGAGTCAATTCCCAACTCATAGCGACCCTATAAGATGGGGTAGCACTGCCCCATAGGGTTTCGAGGAGCAGCTGGTGGATTTGAACTGTTGACCTTTTGGTTAGCAGCCAACCTCTTAACCACTACACCATCTGGGCATCACTAAAACCAGAAATGTTAAGTATTAATGACAAACCCAAATTAAGTTTCTTTTTCTAAATGCCCTGATAGATATTTATTTCTTTATTCATATCTTTGTATATATACTCTATATCCAAAAATTAATATATTAAATATTTTAATTTATTAAATTTACCAATAGCCACTTCCATGGTGAAATCGTAATTCAGGTATTAAGAGATTATTAAAGTCTAGGAAAAAAATAGGATTATACATTTGTTTTGTGTAGGAGATGGAAATAAACTGCCTTTGGCATTCTCTGTGAAAGAGAATATGATCCTTTGATATTTGCACAATTTCTTGATTATAGAGAGTAGTACAAGGAATATTCAGCCTGGGATACTGCCAAAAATAAGGAAAACTGAGGCAGGGTTTCTGACCCAACTGACTCTAATTTGCTTTTAACATTTGGTGTTTTAACAAACACAACGTCCATTAATTCAGGTCATCTGGGAATTGCTTCCGTGTTTGGGTCATAAAATCAAGGATCTTGCTGCACTACTGTTCTTAACCAGATTATTTGTAAAAATTGGGTTCATGTTTCAATATTAGACAAGCTAGTGGCAAATTATGGTTTACTGATTTTAATAGTAGATCTTCTAAATGGTCTTTACTGACACATATTAGTTTACATTGACCTTTCATCTCTCTTTCCTTCTTTTCTTTCTTTTCTCATTTGTGCCTTCTTTAAACTCTTGCCAAACCACAGTCCTTACAATCCTACACAGGCAAGCATTATTCTTTATTTTATTTTATTGTTGTACTTCAAGTGAAAATTTACAATTCAAGTTAGTCTCTAGTACAAAAATTTATACATACATTGTTACATGACCCTAATTGCTCTTCCTATACTGTGACAGCACCTTCCTCCTTTCCACCCCTGATTTGCTGTGTCCATTCAACCAGCTCTGACCCTCTCTGCCTTCTCGTCTCACCTCTAGATAGGAGCTGCCAATTTAGTCTCATGTATCTACTTGAGCTAAGAAGCACACTCTTCATGAGTATCATTTTCTGTCTCATAGTCCAATCTAATCTTTGTCTGAAGAGTTGGCCTTGGGAATGGTTTTAGTTCTGGGTTGACAGAGATTCTGGGGGCTGTGCTTTCTGGGGTTCCTCCAGTTTCAATCAGACCATTAAGTCTGGTCTTTTTACTAGAATTTGAGTTCTGCAGCCTACTTTTCTCCTGCTCCATCAGGGACTCTCTGTTGAGGAGAGCACTATTCTTAACCTTCACTAATTCAAATACTACTTTCATGACATTTGTCCTATCCACATGCCCCTTATACCAAAATTTATTTTAATTAAACTTAAATTTTAATGTAAGTAAGTTGCATTTTACTTAGACTTATTCAAAACAATTATATTCATCAAATCATTGTTAGTTGAGTCCGTTCCAACTCCTGGTGACTCCATTTGTGCAGAGTAGAACTGCTTCATAAGGTCTTCAAAGCTGTGACCTTTCGGAAGCAGATCGCCAGATCTTAATTCCAAGGAGCCTTTGGGTGGGTTTGAACCTCCAACCTTTTGGTTAGTAGTTCAGTGCTTAACCTTTTGCACCACCCAGGGATATTCATCAAATTAGAGAGTCTAAAAAATTAACACATATCAAAACCACCTGGCGGGCTTGTTAAACCACAACTTGCTTGACTTCATCCTCAAAGCCGTGTACGTCTGAGTGGGGCTTGAAATTTGCATTTTTAACAATTTTACAGATTCTGCTGATACTGCTGGTCTGAGAACCACAGTTTAAGACCACAACACTCAACTGTGGTTTTATGCCGTATATGCTTTTTTTTTTCCTAATACACTAGTGAATAGTCAATATGTAACTATTCAAATCAAAAGGTGGTTTTCTGAACTACCAAAAATTATCTCATCTACCACACTTTAAGAAATACCACATATTTAGGAGGAATTTCCCAGAAGGTCTCACTTGATTCTCCTGATGAATTATCCTCTACCTGGTTATTTCTACCTCTCCTCTGGTTATTTCCATGACTGTAAAACTCTGAATGTCTATAACGATATCTTACTTCAGATAAAATGTCACTTGGCACATACCACATATTTCACATAAATATATAGGGGTTTTCAGTTTCCCATTAGGTGTTGGGGAAAAAAATGTTTCATCTTGTTTTAAGAAAACTAAGGGAAAAGTTAAAAAAAAGTCCAACAAACTTTAGTACAGGAACCAATGATGATACTACCACTTTATACAGTCTTCCACCCTTCCTCTACCTCAACCCCTGCCCTGAAATCTGGCTGAATTACATCATTACTCCAAATCCCAGAAGGTCACGGTCTCTTTGCCATGTTACTTATAAACTGCTATTTAATGGTAAATAATGGATTTGGAGAACTGCATTTAAGAATGGGTGTTTATTGATGTACGTTGAGCTGAAGTTTATAAGTGTACACTAGACAAATAATATGACAAGTGGATTACTGAGATATTTTCATTATTATCTTTATTATTGTCTAATAAACATTGCTACTACTAATGGTCTAACAAGTCAACAATGACAAGATCTACAAAACCAGAAAGGAGATGGAAATTCAAGACATTTTCTAGAACTATACCTAAGCCATTTATATTAATACATTCAGTATTATTATATTTTCACAAATAAAATGAAAATGTAAACCCTGCTTGCTTTCACCTTTAGGATTTCCCTCACGTTGCCCTTCTCATCTGGAATGTTTTCATTTCTCACCTCTATCAATACAAACTTGACCTTTGCTTTAAGGCTCAGCTGGAGCACCTTGTCTCTAACAGAGTCTTCATCAATCTTTTATTCCTTGGACTACCTAAAGCAATTATCAAATGTACAATTTAGCACTAAAAATATATATATTTTCAACATTGTTTAATAAATATTATTTTTCCTTTACCCAAACAATGTCCTTCATAGCCTCTGATGAGAATTTTCTAAGTGATCATCTTTGATTGTGTTTATACATTCTAGTGACTTCTAAATAAATATCTAATTATATTGCTCTTCTTTTTATTTAAATCCACTACTTAGTTTACTCATAGATAAAAAGATTCTGAGCCAAAATTCCACTACTAATTTCATTATGTGACCTATATACTTATGTGTGTGTGTGTGTGTGTGTGTGTGTGTGTATTATACCTATTTTTTCTTATTTCTTTAATTTATTATAGTCAATAAAACATGATTTCATTTAGAATTGGTCATTTTAAATTGAAGTCCTTAATAGGCAGTTTCATTTTTAGATTCGTTGCCTAAACTAATAATTAGGTTCTTAATAATTCTATTTCAAAATAAAGAAAAATATCCCCTGACTTTATATCCATAAGAAAGAAATTATGAAACATGATATAATTTTACTCCTACAGAAAAACTACAGAATACTTAATCAAGAAAATTGAAGCTGTGGCTACATAACATTATACAACTCATTTATTTGCGTTTTTCTTTTGTCAACAAGGTGTTTTGGCATCATGTAGGCAATGCTAATGTCTACACAATGCCAAGATACTCACCGTAATAGCCAGCTGACATGGGGGAAAAAAACAACCATTATTTCTTTTGTGTATTTGTTAACCAACTGATTCAACATTTTTTTAAAATTTTTTTTATTGTACTTTAGATGAAGGTTTACAGAACAAGTAGTTTCTCATTAAACAGTCAGTACACATATTGTTTTATGACATTG
>NW_004443945.1:27353599-27363096 GCF_000243295.1 Trichechus manatus latirostris
GAGCTGCTCTCAGGATTCTTTGTTCGTCTTTGGTTTTAGTGAGTGTGATTATGATATGCCTTGGTGATTTTCTTTTGGGGTCTATCCTATATGGGGTTTGTTGAGCTTCTTGGATGGCCAGCTTTTCATCTTTCATGATATTAGAGAAGTTTACTGTCAGCAGTTCTTCAATGATCCTCTCTGTGCCTTTTGTTTTCTCCCCCTGTTCTGGAACTTCGATCACTTGCAGAATTTTGCTTTTGACTATATCCCACATATTTCTCAGGGTTTCTTCATTTTTCTTTGTTCTTTTTTTCTGATTTTTCCTCAAACAGAATTGTCTTTCAAGTGTTTGTCTTCAATTCTGCTGATCCTGTCTTCCACCATTTCAAACCTGCTCCTCAGCCCTTCTCTGACACTGTCCATTTCTGAAATCTTGTTCTTTACCTTTTGGATTTCTAATTGTTGTTTTTGTATAATTTCTAGTTGTGAATTTATTTTGGCATTTTTGTTCCTGCATTATTTTCCCAAATTCTTCCATTTTTCTGTCTGTATTTTCCATGAATTTCTCTGCCTTTTCCATGAATTTGTCTATTTTTTCCTTATTTTTGTCTGCTCTTTGCTTCAACTCTTGGATAATTCTGAGAATTAGAGATTTGAATTCTCTATCAGGTAGTTCTAGTGCTTTTTCTTCTACTGGAAAGTCATCTGGTGTTTTATTTTGGACACCTATGGAAACCGTCCTGTCCTGTTTTTGTAAATGTTTTGATATTGTCTGCTGTCTTCGGGGCATTTAGTAGTTATTTTTCTCATTTATTGTTTGTAGATTTGTTTGTTTTGTCCTTTTTATTTTTTTTTAAATTTGGCTATGTCTGAGCAGGCGGGCTGTGTGTTCTTTGTTGTTTGCTCATCTGTGGGCACAATACTTTTCACCTCCTTCTCCAACTGGCAGGGTCACTTGCTCAGATAGGGTACCGCAGGGCAGGTCTAGCTGAAGAGGAGTTGCTCAGATGGGTTGTTTGTGGCACTTACTACAGCCACCAGGGCAGGTCGGTAATCCGTGCAAGGTAGGTTCTGGTAGGTCATGCCTGTGCTGCTTTGTGGTGTGATGTTAAGCTCATGGTGCTGGTAGGCAGGATGGAGGGGGGAGATTGTAATGTGTGGAGCTAAGATGGGTATGGGAGAGAGGAGAGAGGAACAGGATCCAAAAACATACAAACAAAAAAGAATGCTAGGGGAGCTTGCCGTTGGAGTGGAGAGATGGAAATGAAATGGAGAAAAACAAAAAGGGGAAGAAGAAGAAAAAAAAAGAAAAGAATGAAGAAATAAAAATTAGAAAGAAAAAAGAACAGCAGAGCTCCCAGGGATTCTACTGGTGTGGTATGATGTCTGGGGAAGTTGTTCCCAGGTGTTGCAGTACAGCCTGGCTAGAAGGCTTGGAGGAATTCAGCACCAGGTAGTCAGGGGACAGGAAGAGAAGGAAGGTATAGAGAGACGAGAAACTGAGTAATGAAAGACAAAAAGGGAAAAAGAGGGGAAAAAAAAAAACAAATTAAAAAAAAAAGAACAAGAAAAGCCCCCCAAAAACCAGAAAAAAAACCACACACACAAAAAAAGAAATGTCCTCAGGGATCCCTCTGCGGTCTGTGCAAGCTGAGGGGGTAGGTCCCAAGCCATGTAGTACTGCCTGGCCAGAACAGGCTCCCAACTCGAGAAAAGGAAAAGAAAACAAACAAACAATTCAAAACAAACAAAAGCCCCAGGATCCCACCAGCGTGGCAGTCCAGACTGGGAAGCAGTTCCACACTCGAATGGAGCTCTACGGCCCCCCCAGGAAGAAGCAAAGATGGCGCATGGAGCCAGGTATTTGAGCAAAAGGAGGGGGAGGTGGTGAGAGGTAAGGAAGAAATCAAAAGAAGTGGAAAAAAGCAATACCAGCAGCCAACAAATGGCACTCAGGGAGTTGGTCAGTGCGGGCAGGTGGAATCCAAGGAGGTGGTGCTTCCCAGCCAAGAGACTGTGGCCGCGGGAAGCACAGGAGTCCAAGTGGGGGTGATGAAGGGTGGGGGGAGAAGCATATATTGCCAATTACCAGTTGTTCTGTCTCCTGCTGGAAGCTCTGTGAAGCTGCTCTCTTGTACCCCCTATTTGCTGGTCTCTGATAAGAGTCCAAGATGGCAGATCTGCACTGTGTTAGCTGATAGGGGACCTCCGCATGAACCTCTCCTTGTTCTCCGTTCTCTGTCAGTTTTCTCACTCCATTTGGTGCTTGGCTGAATTCTTTATCTCTTCATTTGATGTTTTAGGGTTTCAGGATTGCTGTTTTCTCTGTTTGGCTTAGTTTTCGGATATTTGCTGTGGAGGGATGGCATGGTGCTTGTGCCTAGAGCGCCATGTTGCCGGAAGTCCTCAACATTTTTTTTTTTTTAATGGAAACAGACATATTCACTTACATTTTGGAAGTTTATGTCCTAGTCCTTCAGAAATTTAGCCCAACAAAGTATGGGGAAAAACATGAGTACATATTTTGTTTCTGCCAAGAAGCAGTTTGTCCCCTTGTGACACAGTTGTTATGTGCTACAGGATTGCATGTGGCTAATTTCATAACAAAGGAGCCCTGGTGGCACAGTGGTTAAGCGCTCATCTGTTAACTGAATGTTTGATGGTTTGGACCCACCAGCCGCTCCTTGGGGGAAAGACGTGACAGTCTGCTTTCAAAAAGACTTACAGCCTTGAAAACCCTATAGGGCAGTTCTACTCTGTCCTATAGGGTTACTATAGGGTCACTATGGGTTGTAATCAACTTGATGGCAATGGGTATGGGTTAGAACCTACAGAGGTCTCCATGGCTTGAGGAAGCCACATTTACAACTGTCAGGTCTGGAGGCAGTCCACTGAGGAGAAAAGGAAAAGGCTTTATCAATCACAAAAAGAAACTGTATCGAGTAGCTTCTACCTTTATAAATAAAAGCTCAGCTGAAAACTGTTGTGATACTGGACGTGTGGTAAGGTAATTCAGAGGAGGAAACCGACCACTTTTTGATCAGAAAAGGCCATCATTCAGCATTCTTCCTTAACTAAAGGTAGAGAAAATGGTATTAAACTATGTAATCATAAATTATGCTCTGCTATATTCTAATTGTACCATAATTTTTTACTTGCATTTGATAATGTAGGTAGATTCTGACAGTCTCCACTGAGGTGTAAGAACATTAAATTATAAACTCTAAAACCTATTTTCCGGAAAAGTTTCTGAGGTAAAACCAGTCTCTGATGCTAAAGAAAAATAAATCTTGGAGACAGAAGACTTGGATTCAATACTCTGCTTCATCATTAAGCAGTTCTGTTTTACCACTTACTAGGTATGTTCCTTTGGGCTGGCTGCTTTAACTTCCTAAGTCTCAATTCTCTCATCTATAAAATTAGATTACTAATACCAGCTTTGCCCACCTGTGGTGAGATTAAATGAAATAAGAGATAGAAATATTCTTTGCAAGCTATAAACCAAAAAATACCAAACCCATTGCCATTAAGTCAATTCCGACTCATAGTGACCCTATAGGACAGAGTAGAACTGCACCATAGAGTTTCCAAGGCTGTAAATCTTTACCAAAATAGACTGCCACATCTTTCTCTTCTCCCACAGAATGGCTGGTAGGTTCGAACCACTGACATTTTGGTTAGCAGCTGAGCTCTTACACACCACCAGGGTTCCATTGTAAGCTATAAAAAGCCAAAAAAAAAAAAAAAGAAGAAGAAGAATTAAAAAAGAAACAGCAGCCCAGATCACTGATTTCTTTGTTGTAATGCGTATCACCAGGTTGGAATGTAAGGCTACCACACCTTTCAGTATATTCAGCTCAGAGGTAACTACTCAATAATTGTGCCCTAAGAAGATGTTTAGAATCTTACCCTCCTGTGAATGTTTAGTGTCAAGTTAGATAAAGCATCTACATAATTGATTTAATTTTTCATTTTCTTTTGAAAATGTTAGTAATATGTAGGCAAAATCTATATAGACCTATTTGCATTTGGTCTATCAAACAAAATGCATTAGAAACAAAGGGTGCCAAGCAAAGATGGTAGTCACATTAAAAACTAAAACACTCTCATTCCAGTCTAATTTAAAATGAAATGGTAAACAATATTGTCAGAATCATAAACTCTTAGAGCTGGAGAACTGAGAAGTCTAATCCTCTGTCTCCCATCTCGTGAGAGAATCCCTTCTACGTCTCTGACTGGCTAGGCCATTTTCACCTATGTGGTAATGGTAACTCCCCACTTTGTGAAGCAACTTGTTTCATTTCTGAACAACTAAAATTGATCGAAAGCTCATCTTTGGATTACTTCTGTCTCTACTTTCCAAAAGCTTCTATTATTCCAAACTCTACCATTCTCTTCAAAACATACAAAAAAGCTTATTATTTCTTTGGTAGTGCTTCAAAAATGTGTAGACCGTTATTACATCCCTCCACTCAAGAATTTTCTTCTCCACTCTATAGCTATAAAGGATCCCTGGTGGCACGACAGTTAATTAAACCTTTGACTGATACCTGAAAGTTTGGCAGTTCAAACCCACTAGCTGTTCCTGGGAGGTGGCTGGGGGTGGGGGTGGGGAAGACCTGGTGATCTGCTCCCATAAAGATCATGGCCTAGCAAGCCCTATGGGGCAGTTCTACTCTGTCATATAGGGTTGCTATGAGTCAGCACACATCAGCTATAGCTATATGTGTCTTCTGGTCTCTCAGTCATTCTTAATGGCATCACATTTTTTTTTCAGATACTTTCTTGTTATTTTCTGGGAGGAGTCACAAATTTTATGATGTCAGTTCTTGGCATGACAAATCAGAAAATCTCTTACAGATGGAAGGAGAGTGTGGCATAAAAACAAGCTCTTTTCTCTGCTATTTAGATTACTTTTAAAGCACTAAATATTTTCAAAAGCTATTTCAAGCTAATAAATACTGAAACATAATCCTAAATCAAATACATTTCATTCTGTTTGTGATTATAACTATGTGTCCCCCTGTCTCTCTGCTCACTTCTGTCTTTTATATCTCAAGAGATTGCCTCAGGACACAATCCAGTCTTGTAGATCCAGTCCTGCCTTACTAACACAACTGCCACCCATCCTCCCTCATTAACATCATAGAGGTAGGATTTACAACATACAGGAAAATCACACAGTACCAGGAATCGTGGCCCAGCCAAACTGATACACAAATTTTGGGGAGACATAATTCAAACCATGACACTATGTCTCTCTACGAAATTTTTAAATTAAATGTTTTTTTTTTTTAGGTAGATATTTTGATAGTTTAAATATACTAGGTATTTTCAGACTGTTTATTAAGATTCTGATTAGTAGTCATATGCAGAGTTAGGTTTGTTTTACATATGAAATTAATACATATGTAGTATATTAACTTATGTTCAGAAATCAACTTATAAAATTAATATATTTTCATTTTAAGTGATTATTATTCTTTAAGTGCTCTGATGCCATTGTTCTTCCTCTGGTCCTATAGCCTTTTTTTTCAAATGTAACCAAGGCCTTTACAAGAAAGTTAAAACTGTAATTCTTTCTACCTACAGGAGAGAAGTTTAACACATTTATTTTGTTCGGACCTGGATAAAGAACAGAAAGAGTAAAAAGGAGAAACTGTTTTAAGGCCTCACAAGAGTGTGACATCGAATTAAGTACTACTTCTTTTTTTTTTTTTTTTTTTTTTTACTAATTCATGTTACAAGTACTCATCCTGTTTAACATAGGGCAACCTAGTCTTTTGTTAGGTTTTAATCTCTCAAGTACCTCTGAGCATTCTGAAGTCATTTGTTAGATGATTTCTAAATCTATTCTGGTTCTCACTAGCCACTTCAAATAGCCAACAAATGATTCTGGACCCACCACACACAGACACACACACACACACACATACCCATTGCCATCGAGTCAATTCCAACTCATAAACCCTATGGGGTTTCCAAGGAGCTGCTGGTGGATTCGAACTGCTGACATTTTGGTTAGCAGCCTGAGCTCTTAACTACTGTGCCACCAGGGCTTCTGGACCCTGTTCCCAAATTCTGAGTTGAGCTTCTTTTCATGTATGTCTAAAGGTGGGGAGAAGGGTTCTTCACATTCTTTAGCTTCACTCTCAACATAGTGGTAAGCTCAAGCTGGACTATGTGCTTAACATGGTTTTACTAAAAGAAGCAAGAGAGATGGCTGGGAATGTGGCAGTGTGAGCAGCAGGTCTAAGATCCCAAGCTTTCCATGCAAGCACCAAGAAAAGCAACTAGAAATTTGTAATCTCTACTCTGTAAGAACTCTGAGGCAGAGGACTGCAGCAACTAACTGCACACTGAAACAAGTAAAAGGCTGCTTTTAAGTGGGAAGAAAACTTCTTGTTCTACTACCCGCCTCCCTCTCCCTTTTGGCATGACAGAACCAATGCGTCAAGGAAGAGATGAAGAGAGAACTCAGAAAATACTTAGAGTCAAATGAAAATAAAATCACAGCATACCAAAACTTACTGGATACAGTAGAGGCAGTAAACACACACACACACACACGCACACACACACACACACAAAAGCCCCTTGCCATCAAGTCGATTCCAACTCATAGAAACCCTAAGGGACAAAGCAGAACTGCCCCATAGGATTCCCAAGGAGTGGCTTGGGATTCAAACTGGTGGATTCAAACTGCCAACCTTTTGGTTAGCAGCTGAACTCTCAAGCACTGCACCACCGGGGCTCCTAGGAAAATTTATAGTGGCATAACGCCTACATTAAAAAAAGAAGAAAAAGCACAAATCAGTAACCTAACTTGACAATTTGAGGAACTAGAAAAAGAAGAGCAAACTAAGTCCAAAGCTACCCAAAGAAGGGAAATAACAAAGATCTATGCACTGGCTCCATGATTGTATAGGAAAACTCACAAATGCATACCTTCCCTAAGAACAAATGAAGAACAAACAGTCGACACAGGACAGTATGAATCAAAAGCATATTACCAACTAGAATATCTACTATCTCAGTCTTAAGTGTGGGTTATTTTACTGATTTCAAGACTTTCTCAGAAGAAAACATAAATACCTTTCTGTATATCTGAATAACTTTTAAAAACCCACAAAGGTAGACCTCTCCAGTGTAAAGATGGGGGTCATCACAAAGGGGAGAAGAGAGGTCTCCACCTTGAGAAGCAGAAATACGTTTCTAGTAACTTTTTAAATGATAGGTTCTCCAGGTTTAACAACAACACAACATATATCATGTAATAATTATTACATCTGTTAAATTAATACCAAACTTACAGAAACAGAATGCCTTGTCCTCATTATTCTTTTAATTACTAGTATTATGTAAGACTGTTCTTCAAAATGGATTATTAACTATCATTTGGTAACAATTTTATCTTGTTATAATTTTTCTAAACTGACATAAATAAGCATGTATGTTATACTTTGCTTACCCAAGGTCTATAAAGAATGTAAGGCAGTTTAATATTTATTTCACTGTTATAGCAAAGTTTTACTAATTAAAAAAAATTATTACCTAAATTTAAAATCTTTAAAAATGCTGAATTTATATTATACCAAACTTTCAAGTAGTCTGCAACTTTTTCAAAAATAATGATCTGTACTTGTCATTTAAAATAAGCAATTTTTCAATAGCTTTTGTCTTTCATGGTAAGCATAATTCTATGATGACCCCCAATGAGCAATGCCCTTGTATAATATGCTCCCCCTTGAGTTTGGGCAAGACTTAAAACTTGCTCCTAACCAATAGAATATGACAACGGTGATGGGACAGTCACTCTATTGATTAGGTTACACTTTATGGCAAAGGTGAAGGGTTTTTTCAGATGTAAATAAGATTTGTAATCAGTTGGCTGCAAATTAATCAAAAGGCAGATTGTATTGGATGAGCTTGACCTAATCAACTGAGCTCTTTGAAAGACGTCCTAGAGATCAGAAACTCCTGCTGCCTTTGAAAAGACAAACTGATATGAGTTCTACTGTTGACAAAAATAATGAACTCTGCCAACAACCGCATCAGTTTGGAAAAGGACGTGGAGTCTCAGATGAGACCTCAGCCTTGGCCAACACCTAGATGCAGCCTTTTGAGTTCCTGAGCAGAAGGCTTGGTTAAACCTTATGCCCAGACTCCTGACCCGTGAAAACTGGGAGATACTACATGTGTGTTGTATAAGCCACAAGTTTGTGATAATTTGTTATGCAGCAGAAGACAACAAATACATTCTTAATCAACAAACATTTACTGAGCATCCACTATGTATCAAGTACTCTTAGTAGTATTTGGAATACAATATTGAACAAGACAGGAAAACCCCTGTCCTCAAGGAGTTTTGATTATGCATTAATGAAGGGAACCAATGTTATGGTCAAATGAATACAATCAATCCTGTGTTTTGTTTTTTCGTTTTTTGTTTTTTTTAACTGTAATGATGTCAGGTTTGGCTGTTTCCTGTTTAGTCAGGGTAACAGTAGCTGCTGCAATAGATAAATCATCAAATTTCAGTGATTTGATGTAATCAAATTGTGTTTCTTACTTACACAATTCAGTGAGAATGCTTGGCTTACAACCTTCCACATGGTGACTCAGAACCAAGAATCTCTCCATATGCTGGCTCCACCATCCTTTAAAGGCTTCATGATCTTTCACTTCCATCTGGGAGAAAGGGAAAGAAGAAACAGAAGGCACATCTGCTTCTTAATCAGTTTGGCTTGAAAGTGATACATCTCTTCTCATATTCTGTTTAGAAGAGTTAATCTCATGGCACTACCTAGATGTAAGCAGGGTGGGAAACGTAGTCATCTGAGCAGCAACTTCTTAGCAAATACTCTCCTTTATGGCAGAGGAGCATGGATATTTACTTGACAGCTAGATATGTCCACCAAATTCCCAATAGCTGCACATTTGGCTTCAGGTAGACAAAACTATATTATGGTTATTGAATGAACGAATGAGTATGTTTAGGTACAAGTTCACACATTTGGGGCTATATTATTTTAATTGAGCCTATAGAGAGTATAGTGAACAGTTGTTTTGATTTGTTCAATATTCCTTCTCACCTCTGTTAACACATTCTTTGTGGTTTGGCTAGAGCTGACCCTACCTCCACTCCTTGCTACAAAATCCACTGTCCATCTCCAATTGGGAAACATATTTCCCAGGCCTAGTCATTCAGAGTGGACCATTCTTTTGACAGCAAGAAATGGCCCAATCTGGGTCAGAGTCCTACAGAAGAGTTAATGAGCTTGGAGGATGTAAATAGAGGGTGGCTAACAGTTATTACACCCTTCGTAAGAAGAGTGCTCATTAGAGAGAAAGCCTTAGAGACCACAGCAAGAGACCCAGCCCAATGCTATATTATTTTATTATCTCGTCTTTTCTATCACACATCAGTTTTCCTTATACTCTCCCTGGTCCTAAAGACTAGGCAGAAAGAAGAGAAAAAAAGCTAATTAACAGTGAGGACAAGTGTATGAACA
>NW_004443945.1:27378955-27380346 GCF_000243295.1 Trichechus manatus latirostris
GTTGAATGCCTTTGCATAGTCAATAAAACACAGGTGAACATCTTTCTGGTATTCTCTGCTTTCAGCCAAGATCCATCTGACATCAGCAATGATATCCCTCATTCTGCGTCTTCTTCTGAATCTGGCATGAATTTCTGGCAGTTCCCTGTTGACGTATTGCTGCAACAGCTTTTGAATGATCTTCAGCAAAATTTTACTTGCTTGTGATATTAATGATATTGTTCGATAATTTCCACATTCTGTTGGATCACCTCTCTTTGTAATGGGTACAAATATTGATCTCTTCCAGTTGATTGGCCTGGTAGCTGTTTTCCACATTTCTTGTCATAGACAAGTGGGCACTTCCAGCATTGCACCAGTTTGTCAAAACATCTCAATAGCTATTCCCTAAACTCTTGAAGCCTTGTTTTCTTGGATGCCTTCAGTGAAGCTTGGATTTCGTCCTTCAGTACAATTGGTTCTTTATCATATGCTACCTCCTGAAATGGTTGAACGTCGATCAATTCTTTTTGGTCAGTGACTATGTGTATTCCTTCCAACTTTTTTTGATGCTTCCTGCGCTGTTCAGTATTTTCCCAAAAGAATCCCTCAATATTGCAACTCAAGGATTGAATTTTTTATTCAGTTTTTTCAGCTTTAGAAATGCTGAGGGTATTCTTTCCTCTTGGTTTTCTAACTCCAGGTCTTTCCACATTTCATTATAATACTTTACTTTGTCTTCTCGAGCCACAGTTTAAAATCTTCTGTTCATCTCTTACTTCATTATTTCTTCCATTCCCTTTAGATACTCTACATTCAAGAACAAGTTTCAGAGTCTCTTTTGACATCTATTTTGGTCTTTTCTTTCTTTCTTGTCTTGTTAATAACCTTTTGTTTTCTACATTTACAATGTCCTCCCACAGCCCATCTAATCTTTGGTCATTAGTGTTCCATGTGTCAAATATATTCTTGAGATGGTCTGTAAATTCAGGTAGGATATACTCAAGGTCATACTTTGGCT
This sequence comes from Trichechus manatus latirostris, assembly GCF_000243295.1. Classification (NCBI taxonomy): domain Eukaryota; kingdom Metazoa; phylum Chordata; class Mammalia; order Sirenia; family Trichechidae; genus Trichechus; species Trichechus manatus. The sequence continues at coordinate 27,379,956 of NW_004443945.1, forward strand.
CTCGTTGACTTTTTAAAATGTTCTTCAGCTTCAAATTGAACTTGCATATGAGCAATTGATGGTGTATTCCACAGCCTGCCCCAGCCTTGTTCTTGACTGATAATATTGAACTTCTCCATCATCTCTTTCCACAGACGTAGTCTATTTGATTTCTGTGTATTCCAACTGGTGAAGTCCAGGTGTATAGTTGCCGTCGATGTCGTTAAAAAAAGATATTTGCAATGAATAAGTTGTTGGTCTTGCAAAATTCTATCATGCAATCTCTGGAGTCATTTCTATCACCAAGGCCATATTTTCCAACTACTGCTCCTTCTTCTTTGTTTCCAACTTTTGCATCCCAATCACCAGTAATTATCAATGCATCTTGAATGCACGCTTGATCAATTTCAGA
>NW_004443945.1:27382036-27392256 GCF_000243295.1 Trichechus manatus latirostris
TATGCAACCCTGTTTGGATATAGGATTTTCTTTGTTATATTAATTACGTCATACTCAAGTAGGGTGGGTTCTAAAGCTAATCAATTCTCAGTTATAAAAAGACCAGGTTAGACACAGAGACACTCACACTGGGGAAAACTGATGCCATGTGAGAATTGTCTACAAGCCAGGAAACCAAGGAATACCTGAGACTACCAGCAAGGAGAAATTGCTGACACCCTAATTTGGACTTTCAGCCTCCAGAACTGTGAGAAAATAAACATCTGTTCTTTAAGGATACCCACTTGTGGTGTTTATGTTACAGTAGCACTAGGTAACTAAGACATGTCCCCACTAGGTGAGATGGCCAAGAATCTTCTCCTACCTATGAGGAGAAATCTCTGCCTTTAGAAGTCCAAGTGGGAACCCTGCTAAGGCCTCAGGAAAAGAATGCCAGGAGGAAGTAATTTAGTGTTTAAGGAGCACTGGAAGCCTTTGGGAAGCATATATGGCCCAGTGGATTTCACTTCGTTGGAGATTTAGCACCAAACATTAGGATGAACAATGTGCTTTTGTCTGTAATGTAGTCTTTGCATATATTCCCTGGAAATCCAAGTGATTGAGGATGCTGTGACTTGAGGCCTCAGTCATTTCTCTTTCCTGCAAGGACATACTTAACAATTTTTGTCACTTAAAAAAAAACTAATAAATACCTTAAAAGTACTCACTAGATATCTACATACAAAAGCTCTAGGATAGTTTGTCTCCCTTTGAAATAGCAACAGAATAAAAAAAAGAAGACTGAAGAGCAGTTTTTCTTAAAAATAAAAAAGAAGACACACAAACAACTTCTATTGCTTTTTTTATTCTTTATTAACAGACAGATTATAAACTCCTTTTCCAAAATTGAGTACAGACCAGCAAAATGGTACACAGTTTTTTCAATACAAATTTGAGTTATATTGCACCTAGTTTTGTAATATGCTTTTTCATTTGAAACATATCATGACTATATTTATTTACCATTAACTATTCTTCTACAAAATTATTTTTGATGATAGCATAGTATTTCATTCTATATATATCCTGTCATTTATATTAGCAATAATCAGTTGCTGGATATTTGGCCTTCTCTTTCTCCCTCATTCATACACTTTTGTAATTAGCCCAGAAACTTTCTGATATTTTCTATCAGTTTTTTAAAATACCAAAACTTCCAAGAGAAGCAAGAGAAAACACTAATCTACAAATACCAACTATGAAAAACAAAAATAAAAGTGTCCTCTTTGGCCAAGAATTAAAACACTTAATACTATTCTGTGAAGAAAAATAACTGTTTATTTTGGTTAAAATGCTACCAATCTATGCAATTATCTACTGGGAACAAAAGCTCAGTGATATGACCAATAATTCCCACTCTATTTTATATGAAGAACTGTTGGGCATCTACAATGAAAAAGAAACCTCGACATACTCTCTTTTCCCACAACGTGTTTCTCCAGTGAAACATTCAGATTTCTGTTATTGAAATAAATAGATTACTTAGTGTAGAGAACATAAAATCTTGTGTTTCCAAACTCAACCTGACAGGGTCATTTTAAGCCTAAGACTCTATTAGGGAACCTTTAAAAATAAATTTATTTTCATTTCTGCTTGAATAAAACATTATTTTCAAAATAAATCTCCTGCATGTGCTAACGTAGAATATACATGCCTCATGCTTATTTATTTTAAACGTATCCTGTATCCTGAATTGGGTGGTTTCTTCGTGGTCTAATGTTAGGTGAACGGTCTTGAGTAAAACTGCTGACTTAATGGACAGTTTAGTGAGCTGCAAACTCCCCTATTTTAATCTGTCAGCCTATGGTGCTTAGATCTTATGAGTACAGCTGTCATTGTCCTAAGAGCGTACTACACCTCACAACTTATCTTTCTTCCTCATTAGACTGGAAGTTCATTGAGGATTGGAACCTTATCTTTCAAGTCCGTGTCTTCACCACCTATCAAAACCATGGAAATGTAGCAAAAGCTCAACAAATGTTCGCTGAATGAATTCATCTATATTACCCACTCCCACCAAGTCATCAAATTACTTTTTTGTTGAGTTGGCAGGTAGATTTCTTAAAATGTGCATGATAGAAGTAAGATAATACAAGCTATAAAAAATGGAAAGCTATTTTCAGTGTTCTGTCTGGACTTTCTCACCACTCTGTTTATCTGCTCTCAAAGACTCCTGGCTAAGGCATTGTAGACAGGAAAATAAAACATGCGTGAGTTATGAAAATAGTGTGAGATAAAACTGATCTTCACACTTATTCCACGCAAAATCAAATTGAGCCCTTTGTATTTGATATGGCTATTGAAATGGATTGCATATGGTCCCACAGGAAGACAATACTAATAAATAAATCTAAAGCTCCCAATCACAGGATATATGGACTTTGTATATTTCTCTCACTCTGTTTTCTGGTGTTTTTAGAACTTAATCTTCTGTACTCGGTCAATAAAGTTGGGAAGGTTCAATAACTCCCAAGAATAGAGAAGGAAATATAAGGTGGCTGTGAAGTTTTGTAGACTGTAATTGAAACTCTTACTTTTTAACAAGAAATTTTTTACCCACGTTTTTCTTTAGAGCTAAACAGACCATTGAACTGTACTCGAATCCTTCTCTTTAAAATGTGTCAATACCATACTCATCAGTCTCTTTGCTAAGAAGGCTGTACTTTGCCTGGCTCAAAGGTGACTTGTAGTGCTGGGTTGAATATAAAAATGTGTCCCTTTGTAAAGAGTATATTGTGTTGGTTGACTAACCCATGCAAACAGAAATTATGTACTTCATTTTATTGATTTAAAATATCTCAAAAATAATTTGACAGCTATTTCCACTAAAAGGGAAATAGTGACATCTTGTGGAATAATCTAATTTTATCCCAAAGGTATAGTCATTAACATTTCCACTTTCTCAAAATAAGTGTTTAAAATATACTGGTGAATAAACGTGCCTTTATGACGTAGCTAGTACCTGCTATATATCATGATGTTACTTTATGGTGCTAATAACAGTAAATGATTCCTTTTTTTAAATAAAAATATAGAGATGTCTCAGATGTCCAGAGCAATATATCTAGAAAAGCAATAATGATTACAAGGGTTTGAGTCTTCCACCACTCTGCAATCATATGAACAGCACAATCTTAAGATAGCAAGTGATGAGCTATATGCAGAGGTATATAAACAAACTCATATATATATAGAAATATAACCTATGAGATCAGTCAACATGGAAGAAAGTGCAACTCAGTCTCATAATGTTCAAAAGGGATTACCCTAGACCTTCATGAATTTCCAAATTTTCAAAGGCTTGTGCAGCATTTAATTTTAAAAATTAAATTATGCTTGAATATGAATATGAAATTACAAGTATTGAAAGGCAGGCTGGCCTGGCACCAACATAGCAGCCAGGAAGTGTTAATGCTTCCACGATTACTAATTGTATTACATATCCTGGAACATGTGACATTTGCAACTATTGTGAACTTCAAATGCTAAGTCAAATAAAGCCAAGAAAAAAACAAAAAACAAAACCCTTTGCCATCGAGTCGATCCCGACTCATAGCGACCCTATATGACAGAATAGAACTGTCCCATAGGGTTTGCAAGGAGCAGCTGGTGGATTCAAACTGCCAACCTTTTGGTTAGCAGCCACAGCACTTAAGCACTGTGCCACCAGGGCTCCAAAATAAAGGCAAGAGTCTCCCTTAAATTACATAAATGGCAGTCTTGAGAGGTTGTTCCAATACTAGACTTGTATTCCCACAGATCTGGGTTAGAATCCTGATTCCACCACTTATTAGCTGTGTAAAATTGGGAAAGTTACTTAATTACTCTGTGTCTTAGCATCCCTTCAGTAAAACAGGAACAAAAACACACAGAGTTGTTGTTAAGTATTACATGAATAATATAGGTAAAACATTTTAGCCGACTGCCTAGAAAACAGTGCTCATTAGTCATAGATACGGTTATTCTATTATTCACTTTCTGTGTCCCATACTGTGAACTTTATTGTTGCATACAGATTACTTGGAGGATATTATTTTACATTAATAAGAAGAAAGGTCAGAGCCACATAGCATTTGAGAGCTTGGAGTCTAGAGCCAGATCGGAATCTGGTTTAAATCCTGGCTCTGCCACTTACTGTGTCATCTTGGGCTAGTTACTTAGTTTCTTTGTGACCCAGTTTCAACATTTATAAAATGGAGATAAAATATTATCTTATTTCATAGAGTTTTATTATGAGGATTAAATGTGTTAATTCATGTAAAGCTCTTAGAACACTGCCTGGTACATGGTAAGATTTCTATAAATGCAAGCTCTTAGTACTGCAAAATCTGAAATGTAATAACAGAGAAAACAAATACAATGTTTTGCCCTCTCATCCAAATAATTTTGGGGAATAAGAGTGGAGAAGTTGATCCAAGTTTGACTCCTAAAGTGTGACTAGGACAGAAGAGATAATCAGAGTATTTACTTGCTCCATGGGCACTGATCCCTTTGGCTTGCATATCCGTTTGTGAATCCATATACTCAGCTAGAATACGTAATTCACTGTGTTCTTCTTATAGAGGTGCTCTCAGCTTGAGCCTAAAATATGTTCATTTCTGGGATTCAGACATGATTGAACATTTCTAGCAAACTGGAAACACAGGCCCAGCTTGAGCCTATTTGGGTGAAGAATTGAAAAGCTTTGAGGGAAATAACCTATCCTAAGAGAAAAGAAATTCGCAAAAGCCAAGTTTGCCCAATGACAAAGGCTGAGGTCTTGGAAGGGGAAGTTAAGTCACTGTCATTTGAATTTGCCCCTCGTCCACCTCTTATGGACTTGCATGACTTATATTTAAACCCTGGGAGGGAGAGTGGGTGGCCAGTAATATTGAAAAACTTGGTAAGACAGTTGGGTTCTCTGTTTTAGAACCAAGGTAATAATGTGTAACACAAAGAAAGGAGAAGCATCAAGAGATGCTTGTAACAGACATCAGAATTCTCCTGCGAACCTGGATCATCAGCAATAATAAGTGATGGAATGGCTTTAAAAGCAATGGCGACCCAGCAAGGAACCTCCCTGAAGGGAAGGACAGCAGAGAGGATAAAAATGGAGATAAACAGTAATAATGGAAAGGCCTTGATCTGAGTAAATGTGAGATAATTCCTAGGGGTTTCTAGAAATGATAGGTGTAGCTTTGAGAAAGACTGGACATATGTAACAGAAAAATGGAATTAAAGTCAGGGAAACAGAATTCATATTTGTATTTTCCAAACTTATCAAAAGGAGGTCACATAATCATTGATGAATGAAATAGAGCATGGAAAAAAAAAAAAAAAGAAGAAGAAGAGAAAAGGGAAAGAAAGAAGGACTGGAAATCCTGCAACAGAATAGGGTTAAAATATGCAAGTAGGAAAACACATAAGTTTGTGTGGTTGAAAAACAAAAATTTACTGGAAACTTAAAAACCTTTTTATGTTCCCAGCTAACTCTGCCACTGATCTCCGATGTGTCTTTGGTCAAACTGCTTGAACTTTTTCAGATGGTGTTCTTATTCATTCATCATTCATACACCTAATCAACAGAGATTTATTGAGCTCTTACCACTCACTAAGTACAGTACTACGCACAAAATTGCAAATGACATAATCTCTGCCTCCAGGGTATGTACAGTTTAGTGGGAGACACAGAAGAGAAACAACTGAGTAAGACTGAGAGCAGGCACTGAGGGAAGGTTTTAGGAAGGAAGAAATTGTGGGCTAAGTTTTTGGAGGAAGAATAGGAGTGGGCTGACAAAAAAGTGGGAAAAGCACCCCAGGTGTGAGCAGCATGGTTAAAGGCACTGGAACTTGAACTACCATGATGCATTTGAGAAACTGCCAGGAATTCTGTTCACAAAATATTGTACAAAGGAATTCAAGGGTGTGTTGGGGAGTGGTATGAATTGAGACTTGAGTGGTAGATGAATGCCAAATCAAAAAAGATCTGAATATTAAGTACATCCATCAAATGAGGAGGCTGCACTAGACGGACTCTGGTTCTCTGATTTTCATGTAGCATTTCCTCTCACAGACACAAAACCGTTTCTTCTATATCATATAGAACTATTGAATCTCAGGATTGGTTGAAACTAGCTCCTAGCTTCAATCTGAGGCAGGAATCCTGTCCACTTGTCCCTTGAGTGATTGTCCGTTCTAGGCTTGAACACCTCCAGTGACTGAGAATTCATCACCTCTTGAGACAGCATATTCTGCCTTTTAGAAAGTAATTACTGGAATTTAAAGTCAAACATGGAAGACTGAACAACCCATTTATCTTTTATCTTCATCTCCGAAATCCAATTGAAACAAGAAAATAACTGTTAAAATTCCCACAAGAATGAAGAGCTAGAAATGTCCACAAAATTTTAGACACTTATTTGGTAGAATACAGAAACTTGAAACTTAAGCCTGCAAAAGAGGAGACAATCCATCGAAAGGCTCAGGAATTTGAGATTTCAGGTATATCTGAGATGAGATGTGGGGCTGAAAATAGGAGAATTTGCTGAAAGGATATATAAGAAGAATCAGACACCCAGATCCTCCTCTCATCCCACAAAGCTAAGAAATTATCCTCCCTCCAACCCAGGCAGATGCATATTGGTTTGGTTTCTGAAGATACTGAGCCATAAAGAAAATTGACACTCGGACTTCTGACACAGTAAATGGTGGAGGCTAAAAGCCTCCTAAAAATAATGGGATTAGATGTAACCCCATCAAATGCTGAGTTCCTTGTCTAGCGTTTGAGAACACTGGCTACCATCCAAACTTTCCCCAGTTTCCTTTCTGTAGAAATTGACCAGCCCAAGACAAATACCACTGATACTAACATCCAAGACTTTCCCTACAAAATGGACAAAAAGATCACCTTGTTATGAGGTTTACTCTTCACCTTACTTCATCCACATCACAGCATTTCAGCACTTTGCAGTAGTGGGTGCTGCAGTGGATCATCCGAATACTCCCCTCAGGACTGAGATGGTATCCCTAACTGCTGGAAGTGTTACTTGGTTATGATTCAGAGCTGATTCCCGCTCAGAGAATTGCTCTCACAAGAAGAAAGCTGCCTTGCCCCAAATCACACCCATTCCTTGCTGTACAGCCCACATCCAATGACTTGTAGATGTGAGGTAAATAGGCCCAGTCCTCTTGCCTCAATTTGATACATCTCTGAAGAGATGGTTGGGAGTATTGGTGGCCCAGTGGTGGAATTCCCACCTTCCCTGCAGAAGACCTGTGTTGGATTCCCAGCCTATGTATCTCATGTGCAGCCCCCACCCATTTATCAGTGGAGGCTTGCATGTTATTACGATGCTGAACAGGTTTAAGTGGAACTTCCAGACTAAGACAGACTACGAGAAAAGGCCTGGCAATCTACTACAAAAATCAGCCGATGAAAAACCCTATGGATCACACAGAACCAGGCAGTATTTCTTTCCATTGCACATGGGATTGCCATGAGTTGAAGGCCGACTGGACTACAGCTAACAACAACAACTGAAGAGTCATCTCAATCCCAGAGTTTCCTATATGGGTTTTTTGAGGACAGATTGCAACCATATTCTTTCAGTTTCTCCCCTCTCCCTCTCAGGTGTTGATCTCAAGGGAATTCACAATAAACTCGCTGCGCAGAGTTTATTTCCCAGGGACCCCAATCTAACATGTTTTCTCTAGAATATGAAAGGCTATCCCCACATTTATTTTTTAGGAAAGCCTTTAATATGAAAGATTGAGGCCAAATCATTGCACAGAAAAGAGGGGAGGGGGACTTGGAAGAGACAGAATATGCAGAAAAAAATAATACTAAAATATTTTCAAAGAGATAAGAAACTGCATTCATAAAATTAAAACAAGATTCTATACAAACAGAACTTTCAGAGAACAAGTAGCAGCTCTTGGGAATTCAAAATAATGTAATGGAAATAAAAATAATTGGTAGACTTAGCGAAAGATAAAATTGTGGAATTCTTCAGAATATAGAACAAATACAAAGAAATGGAGAATAAGAGAGACAACACGAAAAAATTAGAAACTCCAGGATGTACAACAGTTGACTAATTGAAGTTCCAGAAAGAGAACAAAAAGTGAAGAGACAAAATTTGTTTTTAAAAAAATTAATAAAGAACATGAGAAAAATTTTCAGAACTGAAATCCAAGAGTTTCCAAAGCACAATGAATATAAAAAGCTCCACACTGTTATGGATTGAATTGTGTCCTCCTAAAATATGTTTTGTAAATCCTAACTCCTATACCTGTGGTAAAATCCCATTTGGGAATGGGTTTTCTTTATTATGTTAATGAGGCAGTATTAGTATGAGGGGTGTTTTAAGTCAATCATTTTTGAAATATAAAAGAGTAGATTAAGCAAGCAAGCAGAGATGGGGGGAGATAGATGCCATGCCACATGAAGATCACCAAGTAGCCAAGGAACAGAAGCTGAAGAGACAAGGAAATTTCCCCAGAGCCCACAGAGAGAGAAAGCCTTCCCCTAGAGCTGGCACCCTGAATTTGCTCTTCTAGTCTCCTAAACTGTGAGAAAATATATTTCTGTTTGTTAAAGCCACCCACTTGTGGTACTTCTGTTGCAGCAGCACTGGATAACTAAGACACACAGTAATGCACATCAGTGGGAAACTGCATACCAGTAAGATTAAGGAGAAGTTACTAAAAGCTTCCCAGAAGAAAAGTAAACAAATAAATGCAGTTTATATGCAAAGGATGCCTTCAGACTTCTCAACATAAACTCTGGAAGCCAGAAAACAAGAGGGGAATTAATGCATTCACAATTCAAAGGTAGTGTAATTTCCAATCTAGAATTTCAAGCCCAGGAATACTCTCAATCAAGTTTAGGGATGATCAGTGGCATTTTCAAATGGTCAAGTTTCAAAAATTTTATTTCTCATGCATCCTATCTGAGGAAGCTACTGTTTTGTTTCATCAAAACAGGAGAATAGGAGAAGAAAGAGAGAACTGAGATTCAAGAAAGACGCATAGGGAATTCCAAGGATCACAGTGGCATGAAGATGGGAGCTGGTGAGCTGAGGACTCCAGAGAAAATTTTGCTAAGAAAAAATGTCACTGAGAGATTGACCAATATGTTATACTGTATCAACTGAAGTTTTGCAACTCTGATGGAGATTCAGGGATGAATTAACAAAAAATACATGGTGGAAAGGAGGGGACCAAACAAACAAAAAATAAGACTATCAGTAATTCTGAGGAAAACCAAAAATAGTATATGTCAGAAAACGTAACCATAATACAGTATGTGGCTCAAACATACCTATTTTCATAATGTGCAATCTGAATATTAATTTAACCAGAAACAGTTATTTAATTATATTGAGTGAATGGGAAAGGGGAGGGAAGGTTGCTACAGAACCAAAGTCAGGAGCCCTGGTGGTGCAATGGTTAAGTGCTTGGGTGCTAACTGAAAGGTCGGAAGTTTGAATCCACCAGCAGCTTTGCAGGAAAAAAGACCTGGCAATCTGCTCCTATAAAGATTACAGCCTGGGGGAGGGGGGCCAAGATGGTGGAGTAGTCAGACACTTCCGGTGGTCCCTCTACTACAAAAACCTGAAAAAACAAGGGAATCTATCATGTATGACAATCTAGGAGCCCTGAACATCAAAGGCAAAGTTGAGGAATCAGACTGAGTGGCAGAGGAAGGGAGACACGGTTTGGAAGCAGCGAAGAGTTGCCAAACCTGACCTGGTGGGAGCCGGAACCCTTCAAGCCGGATCAGCTTATGGTGTGTGGTGAGGCAAGCAATGACGCTCAGGAGGCATTTTTCACATCAGGAGAGACCCAGTGGCAGAGCGTCTACTGGGGCATCCAGACCCAGTGAGAAGCAGCCCTCGATCAGCGAAAGATAAGTAGTTGCATCTGGCCTGAAACGCGGATCAAAAACACCGCCCTTTGGGAAAAACCTCCCTCCCAATTACCTCCCTGCTTCCTGCTCTGCACTGGGTCTAGGATGGCTTCACCGATTGCTGAGTCCCCTGGGCTTGAAGTAGGACCTGTCATGCACCCTGAGCCATTCTCCCAGCCTTGGAGAGGGAACAAATTAACAAATGGGGAAAAAATATTCTGCTGGCTCCTCTAAGCCAGGAACTCAGGGTAGGCACAGCTTCTTTGCCTAGGCACAGGCATAAGGGGTCCAC
>NW_004443945.1:27392449-27394640 GCF_000243295.1 Trichechus manatus latirostris
GCTTTCTCTCTCTGTCGGCTCTGGAGGAAGATCCTTGCAATGCATCAGTCTTCCCTTGGTCTGGGAGCATCTCAGCATAGGAACCACAGGTCCAAAGGATGCACTCTGCTCCCGGCACTGCTTTCTTGGTGGTATGAGGTTCCCATATGTCTCTGCTTGCTTCTCTTTTATATCTCAAAAGAGATTGGTTTAAGACACTATCCAATCTTTTATACCTCACCAGTATAACTGCCGCTAATCCAGCTTATAACATCATAGTCACTGAATTTACAACATATAAGAAAATCACATTAGATTACAAAATGCTACACAATCATACAATACTGGGAATCATGACCCAGCCAAGTTCACAGATATTCTGGGGAACACAATTCAATGCATGACATACCTGAAGTCTAACTTCAACTGTTTCAGCTGTAAAGTGGCAGGTTCTTGTCATTTGACACTGCTCTCTCCATTAAGCAGGGTCTTCACCTACCCATTATCAGGGGCCTGAAGACTGGTGGCTCCACCCATGCCACCTACCCATCTGCAACAGGGGCCCAGGAATAAGTGGCGCCCCCTAGTCCTTACAACCAACAGCATTGGATGCTCATAGACTGGCTGCAAAACCCACCCACCTACACACTCAAGAGAACAGGGACATGCTTTCCCCCAGCCGCATGGGGGCAGCCATCGGCCCCCTGCCTTGATCAGCAAGTGACCCCCTGCTATAGCCAGATGTCTTTGCCTACACCAATCACCTATGCCTGTCTAGGACTGTACATAAGAGCCTGAATAACACACTTAGTGGCCAACTACCTGGACACCTGAGCTGAATCCATACAGGAGGAGTGGGCAGACTGCTGGGCTCACAAAATAAATAAATATAATAACTTATTGATGGCTTGGAGACAACAGTCAATATCAAATCACATAAAGAGACAGACAATGATGGCTTAAGCAAATCCCCAAATTAAAGAATCAAGAAATTTTCTGGAGGAAGAGAATTTCTTGGAATTACCAGAGGAAGAATAAAAAAGATTAATATACAGAACTCTTCAAGAGACCAGGAAGGAGATCAGGTGAAACACAGAACACGCAATAGAGGAACTTAAGAAGATTAGAGAAGAGAATAATGACAAATTTAACAGGCTTCAAGAATCCATAGAGAGACAGCAATCAGAAATCTGGAAGATTAACGATAAAATTTCAGAATTAGACAACTCAATAGAAAGTCATAGGAGCAGAATTGAGGCAATAGATGTCAGAATTAGTGAAACTGAAGATAAAGCACTTGACACCAACTTATTTGAGGAAAATCAGATAAAAGGATTTAAAAAAATGAAGAAAACATAAGAATTATGTGGGACTCTATCCAGAGGAATAACTTACTAGTGATTGGAATACCAGAACAGGTAGGGATAACAGAAAGTACAAACAGAATTATTGAAGAGCTGTTGGCAGAAAACTTCCCTGATATCGTGAAAGATGAGAAGATATCTATCCAAGATGCTCATTGAACCCCAGATAAGGTAGATCCAAAAAGAAAGTCACCAGGAAGTATTATAATCAAACTTGCCAAAACCAAAGATAAAGAGAGAATTTTAAGAGCTGCTAGGGATAAATGATAAGCCATCTAAAAAGGAGGGTCAATAAGACTAAGCTCGAACTACTCAGGAGAAACCATGCAGGCAAGAAAACAATGGGATGACATATATAAAACCTTGAAGGAAAAAAATTGCTAGCCAAGAATTATATATCCAGCAAAACAGTCTCTCAAGTATGATGGCAAAATTAGGGCATTTCCAGATAAACAGAAGTTTAGGGAATTTGCAAAAGCAAAACCAAAATTACAAGAAATACTAAATATCAGATAACAACCCAGGACTAGAACACAGGACAGAGCAACTAGACATCAACCCAGAAAGGAAGTCATAAAAATAAATCAAAGCTAAAACACTGAAAATAAGGAAATAGAGATGTCAATATGTAAAAGATGACAATATTAAAACAAAAAAGAGGGACTTAAGAAATGTAGACATAGATTTTTCATATGGAGAGGAAGTCAAGGCAATATAAAGAAATAAAAGACTGGTATAAACTTAGAAAAATAAGGGTAAATATTAAGATAACCACAAAGGAAACTAACAACCCTACAAGTCAAAATAAAAAAACTAGAAAAATATAAAGACTCAGCAAACACAAAATC
>NW_004443945.1:27399135-27408504 GCF_000243295.1 Trichechus manatus latirostris
TCTAAGATGCATCAATTGGTCCCAACCCACCTGGAGTAAAGGAGAATGAAGAACACCAAAGACACAAGGAAAATATCAGTCCAAGAGATAGAACGGGCCACATAAACCAGAGACTGCATCATCCTGAGACCAGAAGAAATAGATGGTGCCCAGCTACCGCCAATGACCACCCTGACAAGGAACACAACAGAGTGTCCCTGATGGAGCAGGAGAAAGGTGGGGTGCAGAACTCAATTTCTAGTAAAAAGACCAGACTTAATGGTCTGACTGAGACTGGAGGAACCCCAGAAATGTGGTCCCCAAACTCTCTGTCAACCCAGAACTAAAACAATTCCCGAGGCCACCTCTTCAGACAAAGATTAGACAGGACTATGGGACATAAAACGATACTCGTGAAGAGTGTGCTTCTTAGCTCAAGTAGATAAATGAGACTAAATGAGCAGCTCCTGTCCAGAGGTGAGATGAGATGGCAGAGAGGGTCAGTTGCTGGTTGAATGGACATGGGAAATCTGGGGTGGAAAGGAGGAGTGTGCTGTCACAGTACAGGGAGAGCAACTAGGGTCACATAACAATGTATGTATAAATTTTTGTATGAGAGTCTAACTTGAATTGTAAACTTTCACTTAAAGCACAACAATAAAAAAAAAAAGAGAACAAAAAAAAGTTACAGCCTAGGAAACCCTATCGGACAGTTCTGCTCTGTCCTATAGGGTCACTATGAGTCGGAATCAACTGGACAGCACACAACAATGACAATATAGTAAAAGTTATTAAATTTTATTTTTAAAGTAGAACATGCATTATAATTAGAAAGAAGAGGGAAACACCAGCAGAGTAAGTGCAAATAGATCCTAGAGTTTGCCCTGGGGAGCAAAGACGAGGATGGGGAAGATGAAGATAACTGTGGTTTTAATTATTTGTTTTGTAGCATTATTTGCCTCTGTAAACTATGTATACTATTTCTTTGATAATCTTTCTTTTTTAAGAAAAGAAATGTCTTTCTTGTGCTGACCTAACATCTGCCTTCCTGACTTCTGATTCTAATTATACTCCCCAAAGCTCAAATAAAATAATAACTTCTGTTCACCATGCTATCCTTCAAGTACTTTAAATCAGAGCTTATGTTCTTCCTTCATTTTTCACTTATTTGGGTTAAAATCTCCAGGTTCATTCAACCACACCTCATATGATGTTACTCCCTTCACTTATCTGACTAGTTTTCTCTATAATCAATACAGTGGTGTCCAGAACTGAGGGTGATACTGAATATAGTCTGGCTAATTTAGTGCAATGGTATAATTTCTCTTATTTTGGATATTAGAATCCATTAATGGCAACAAAGATTACATTTGACTCCATGCCTCATATTGTACCCTAAGGTCCTTTCCATACATATGATTTTAAGGATCCCTGGTAGCACAGTGGTTAAGAGCTCAGCTGCTAACCAGAAGGTTGGCAGTTTGAACCCACCAGCCACTCCATGTAAACCTTATGGGGCGGTTCTACTCTGTCCTATAGGGTTGTTATGAGATAGAATCTACTCAAGGGCAACAGGTTTTGTTTTTTTTTTTTTAATCCCCTAGGTAAAGAGCCCTGGTGGCACAACATTTATGTGCTCGGCTGCTAACTGGAAGGTTAGCTGTTCAAACCCACTCACTCAGGGACTCCATGGAAGAAAAGGCTTGGTGATCTGCTTCTGTAAAGATTACAACTGTGAAAACCCTATGAGGCAGTTCTACTCTGTACATTAAAAAAAAAAAAAAAAAAAAAGATTTAATCTTGGTGGAAGGCCTACTTTTATGTTTATTAAATAGTGTCTTATTCAAGTCACCCTACAGGGTGACTATGAGTCAGAATTAACTCCACAGCAATGGTGTGGTTTTGTTTTACAGTCAAGTTCAATAAATATATACATATATTTGGCTCAATTTATTCACAGATGATATTAGCTACTACTTCCGAATATGCATCACTCATGAATTTGAAAACTGACTTTTATTCAGGTCTTAAATAAAAATGGCAAACACCACCAAGCCCTTCAGCAAGGTAAGCCCTTCAGCACATCCCCAGAATATGCATTTCAAGTTAACAACCGTCTGTTTAAGTTGCAAGTTGTTCAGCCAGTTATAAATTCACCAAATCTGTCTGAAAGCCAAGCTCACAAAGTCAATGACAGTCCTCTATTTTAACCATTTTTTAGCACAGTTATTAAAAAGATAAATTAATATAATTAAATATCTTACTCTGTTTATGCATTATGTGAAACAAAGTCAGCTACTATCTAACCATGCCATCAAGTCAAAGCTGACTCATAGCGACACTATAGAACAGAGTATGACTCCCCTGTAGGGTTTCCAAGGCTGTAATCTTTATGGAAGCAGACTGCCACATCTTTCTTCTGCTGAGCAGCTGGTGGGTTCAAACCACTGACCTTTAGGTTAGCAGCGGAGTGCTTAACCCCTGTGCCACCAGGGCTCCTTTCTATGATTCCTACTTAACTAGATATTCAGAAAAAGAGATGCCATTTGCCCCGTCTAAGAGCTTAGAGTGACAGACCTGGGACGCAGACTTTGATTTTTTTTTTTTAATTGTGCTTTAGGCGAAGGTTTACAGAGCAAATTAGTCTCCCATTCAATAGTTCATACACAAATTGTTCTACAACCTTGGTTGCAATCCCCGCAATTGTGTCGGCACTCTCCCCATTACCACCCTGCATCCCCCATTTCCATTTTACCATTTGTCTTGGTTATCTAGTGCTGCTGTAACATAAATACCACAAGTGGATGGCTTTAGCAAACAAATTTATTCTCTCACAGTTTAGGAGGCTAGAAGTCCAAATTTAGGGCGCCATCATCAGGGGAAGGCTTTCTCTCGGTGTTGGCTCTAGGGAAAGGTCCTTGTCATCAATCTCCTCCTGGTTTAGGAGCTTTTCAGTACAGGAATTGCGGGCCCCTTGGTGATAGGAGGTCCCTATCTCTCTGCCCACTCCTCTCTCCTTTTATTTCTTATAAGATAAAAGGAGATGCAGGCTACACCTCAGGGAAACTCTCCTTATATAGGATCAGGGCTATGACCTGAGTAAGGGTGTTGCATCCCACCCTAATCCTCTTTCACATAACCTAATCTTGCCTCATTAGTCACAGGCAGAGATTAGGATTTACAAAACATAGGAAAATTACATCTGATCACAAAATGGAGGACAACCACACAATATTGGGAATCATGGCCTAGCCAAGTTGACACATATTTTGGGGGACAGAATTCAATCTGTAACACTGGTTTCCCTGCCCTTCTTACCTTCTCATCTTTGCTTTTGGGCAGATGTTGCCCTTTTGTTATAATATAGACAATGTTGTAAGGAGCACTTTCATCACAGGTGTTTTTGTTTATTTTATAGGCCTGTCTATCATTTGGCTGAAAGATGATCTCCGGGAAAGGCTGCAAGTTAGAAGGTTGTCTAAGGGCTATAGTCTCCAGGATTCCTCCAGTCTCTCTTGGACCAGTAAACCTGGTCTTTTTTAATGAATCTGAATTTTGTTCTACATTTTTTTCCCATTCTAACTGGGACCTTCTATTGTGATCCTGGTCAGAGCAATCAGTAGCGGTAGCCAGGTACCATCTAGTTCTTCTGACCTCAGGCTAGTGGAGGCTGTTGTTCCTGTGGTCCATTAGTCCTTTAGACTGTTTCCTTGCATCTTTGGTTTTCTTCACTCTCCTTTGCTCTGGACAGAAAGAGACCAATATCTGTATCTTAGATGGCCACTTGCAAGCTTTGAAGACCTCAGACAATACTCACCAAAGTAGGATGTAGAATGTTGTAGACTTTGATTTTTGACTCCTGACTTCTAGCTCAATTCGCTAGAAGTAGGCAAGTGTTTTGGGATATGTTAATAATAATAATTACAACATCATCTTAATGTGAGGCTGTAAACCAAAGATTTTTAGCCTTACTTTCATAGCCTCATATCTTACCTGGATGTAGGATATCTCAGTCCTAGAGGTCACACCATAACTTTCTGTATTGCAATGGGCAAACCCCAGCCTCCCCAGGTCCAGCTATTCCCATTACTTTCTGATAACTGACTGAGGATACAGCTTTAAGCCCTTAAATATTCCCAGGCAAAGAGTCTGTGCTTTGACATTTGCATTTATCTCATTACGTTTGATTGGCATATTGAGATCCATAAGCTTGTGGTTAATATATTGCCACAGATTCTTAATTAAGCTGGATGTGCAAAAACGGCAGCAAAGTCTCCTGAGAAATGTTTAATCTTTACAAGTCATTCACTTCGAATTTACCTTGCCTCCCTGGTGGCATAGTCATAGTGCTACAAGGAAGTGTTGAGGCTTAACGTCACAACCAAATGTTGTTATAAGCTGGTACTGCCTTTTAAGTTGGGAGGAAAAGGAGATTGTTACAACAGAGAAGGGAGACAGGTGGAATAGCTACATCCATATTCCCCACAGACAAATGAAACAGAAAAACAAAATACATGACAGGCAATCCTGCCAGTTGTCACACTCCAAGGAATTATTAAACATTAACAAGTTTACTTTCTACTTACTTTTTCCTATTAGCCTCTTCATGAATTGATAGTATGGGAAACTAAGGCAACAAACCAAATCTCCCTTGAATCAGAACCACCTAGAATCAGAACCACCTATAAAGACACTCCAGGCCCTTGCATGCTGTAAGGCAAAGGTTCTCAAAGTTTGTTGCCCAGACCAGCAGCAACAGCATCACCTGGGAACTTGTTAGAAATGCACATCTTAAATCCCACCCCACACCTATTTAATCAGAAACTTTAGGGATGGGGCCCAGAAATACATGTTTTAACAAGCATGCCAGGTGATTCTGATGCATGCTGAACTTTTAAGAACCAAACATGTTGCTGCTGAATCAATTCCAACTCATGGTGACCCCATGTGTGTCAGAGTAGAATTCTAACAGTGGCTGATATTTCAAATGTAGATCACTAGAGCTTTCTTCTGAGGAGCCTCTGGATGGATTCCAACTGCCAAGCTTTCAGTTAGCTGCCAAATAAGTTAACTGTTTGGACCATCCTGAAACTCCTAACTTTTAAGAACCACTGCTATAAAGGACTGCTCAGATTTTCCAAGGTGGGAACCTCTCAAAGAAGATGACTGAATGGTTCAGAGCAAAGCAAGAACAACTCATGGACAACCCCAGGCTGAGCGTGTTTTCTGGTTCACTCTTCCACATTCTGCCTGCTCGGCTATCATTGCATTAGTATCTCTTCAGTGGCAAATGCCACAGGGGCCCCAGTGTGCACCACATGTCCTCAGGAATCCCTGCAGTCATCAGTATTCCTGTAGGAGAGGCATTACGCTTTATCTTCCCATCTGACTCACTACCTACAAGGTAATTTCCACCTTTGCCTTCAGCCTTCTTCACTCTGCCCCATGACTATAAGCCTTTTCAAAAAATGAATTTTGTGGACTCCAGATATTATCCATTCATCTTCCCCACCTCTTCTCCCCCTCCTGATCAGGATTCCTCCGGGCATCCCCTTTATGGCCTGACTTCAGCAGGCTGCTGCTGTTTAAATGTGGGTCATGCAATGAGCAGTGTGCCACTGGGAGCTATGCTACTCTGCCTTGCTCACACCCTGTGGATTTCAAATGATCCCACTCTCGATCATGATCCAAACCTCTAGGAGATGCTTCCCTGGCACACAATGACTGAGACATCTCAACTCAGCTGTGCTCACTAAGAATCTGTTAAATACAGACAATGCGTTTTGGACTTTAGTCCAAGCAGGGTTTGGTAACATTTCTCTTATTTGTCAGATACACAAAATATCCCTATGGCATGCACCTCATGCGCAGTAATTGCTCTACTAGGAGGCATGTGGCTACACACTGTAATAAATGCATTTCAATCTTTTCAGTCTGTGGATTCCCAAGTTGTTTTCCTTTTGCTCTTCACTCAATGTGCCTAACCTTTGCCAAACAACTGCAGAGCTATATCCTGGCCACAGGTTTTATTTGCTGCCGTTAGTCATGTTCAATTTCTTAGCAGAAGCAAGTACGAGGGTAAAAGTCAATGGAAAGCAGGTTTAGGTGAGCTCCATTCAGTCAATATATATATATTGCCAAGAATCTCAGCAAGTCAGGCAAGAAAAGAGCTTCTGTTCTGATTTGGAACACCATAAATCAAATAACTCCAGTTCAACCACCCTCAAGACTGCCGACAGAGCCCCCTCCCAATATTTACTGCCAAACATAAGAACTTACAAAAGCCAGCGGGAGTATGCTGCCTGCACCTGGCAAATTATTCCTGGTTTGTCAGAAAACCCAGAGGCTGCTTTTGTTTGATGTCAGTGTTGTTCTGCAGTTGTTCTGGGGCCGTTTGCATGACAATCACCTCAGAGCACATCCTGTCTGAGAGGGCGGGAATCACCTGGAGATCATCCAGGCCACACATTGCTCGAATACTTTCTCCATAAATACCAACTGACAAGCCTCTCTTCATCTGTGCCAAACGCTGAAACATTTCAAAGACGGAGGTGGTGAGTGAGGAGGTGTTGTCATAGCTCTCTGGTAGAGTTAGTTGAGTTTTCATTTTAGTGGATGAGAGAACAATGTATTTGATCAATATTTAGTGAGCACCTACCATGTGCCAAACACTGCGGGGCACAGCTGACGCAGAAGAAGTGTCCTCAGGAAGCTGACATCCTCTAGCACCGCTTAGGAATAACAGAGGCTCCCTCTTTAATCTTTTGTCTGCTTGTCAACTCACTCCAGGCTTCACAGTGGCTTTCTTCCTATATGTTTACAAACACCCTTTGTAGTAAGAGATCTCTGAACTGAGTTGGCAGCTGCTCTGTTTTTCATCGGGCTCTGTGGAAACGAGTTGGTTATATTGTCATTGCCGCACAACTATTGACAAGGCACCTGGAACTCTTAATTGATAATGTCTAATAAAACCATTGAAGAAATATCATCAAAGGAGCCTGGTTGCACAATGGTTAAGCACTGGGCTGCTAACCAAACAGTCGGTGGTTCGAAGACCTGGCAATCTGATATCCAAAAAGTCGCTGGTTTGAAGACCTGGCAGTCTGATATCATAAAGATTACAATTTAGGAAACCCTATGGGGCAGATCTAGGGAGCCCTGGAGGAGCAGTGGTTAAGAGCTCAGCTGCTAACCAAAAGGTAGACAGTTTGAATCCACCAGCCACTCCTTGGAAACCCTACAGGTCAGTTCTACTCTGTTCTGTAGGGTTGCTGTGAGTTGAAACTGACTCCATGGCAACGGGTTTGGTTTTTTTGATTTTTATGAGGCAGTTCTACTCTGTCATATAGGATCACTATGAGTCAGAATCAACTCAACATCAGAACAACAACAATAATATTATTAAAGTTAACTAGGATACACTTTTCAGGAGAAAAAGATTTTCTAAAAATTTTATGGTTTCAACAGATGTCTATTTAGATTAAAAAAATTAATGTAAAACCGCATGTAATCCTACTCCCCAGAAAAAAAGCTGTTGATATTTTTGTGTGACTGAGTAACTATAGCTATTTACCTGAATAAAGTATGAATCATAATATATATATATATATAAAATTTTTAAAGTTGTTTCTTTATCTGAGCCTTTTCATGTTAAAGTTTTCACGGTTGCATAATATTTCATTATTTAGATATGCCGTGATTTTCAAATCACTCACTAATTGTAGGACATTTAACCTGTTTCTAATTGTTGTCAGTTACAATACCCATACGACTAACATTCTTATACATGATCTTTTTCTGCATCTCTGATTATATTTCCTTAGGATAAATTCCTAGAAGCAGAGTTATTGTACTAGTTCTTTAAATCTCTTGGTTACACAATGACAAAATGTTTTCCATAAATGTTATACCAATTTAAATTTCCATCAGAAATTTCTAAAAGTACCAAAAGAGGCCAAAATTTTCCCAGAATATTGTATACAACAGTAAACATCTTACAGGTCAAAGAGTATACACTTTTTCTAGTCAGTTTTTTCTTTTTCCCGTACAAAAATTCGTACTACATTGTTATGTCACCCTAATTGCTCTCTCCATACTGTGACAGCACAATCCTCCTTTCCAACCCTGATTCCCCATGTCTATTCAGTCAGCTCCAATACTCTCTGCCTTCCCATCTCACCTCTGGACAGAAGCTGCCCATTTAGTCTCTTGTATCTACTTGAGCTAAGAGGCACACGCCTCACGAGTATCACTTTATATCCCACAGACCAGTCCAATCCCTGTCTGAAGAGTTGGCCTCGGATATTGTTTTAGCTCTGGGCTGATAGAGAATCCAGAGGCCATGCTTTCCGGGGTTCCTCCAGGCTCAGTCAGACCATTAAGTCTGGTCTTCTTACTAGAATTTGAGTTCTTCACCCCACCTTTCTCTTGCTCCATCAGGGACTCTGTTGTGTTCCCTGTCAGGGCAGCTATTGGCGGTAGCTGGGCGCCATCTACTTCTTCTTGTCTCAGGATGATAAAGTCTCTGGTTTATGTGACCCTTTCTGTCTCTTGGGTTAATACTTTCCTTGTGTCTTTGGTATTCTTCATTCTCCTTTACTGCAGGTGGTTGGGACAAATTGATGCATCTTTGATGGCCGCTAGCAAGCTTTTAAGACCCCAGACATCACTCACCAAAGTAGGATGCAGAACATATTCTTAATAAGCTTTGTTATGCCAATTGACCTGGATGTTCCCTGAAAGCATGGTCCCCAGTCACCTACTGCTGCTACTCTGCCCCTCGAAGTGTTTGCTTGTATTCATGAAACTTCTTAGCTTTGGTTTAGTCCAGTTGTACTGACTTCCCCTGTAGTGTGTGCTGTCCTTCCCTTCACCTAATTCTTATCTACTATCAAGTTAGTAAATAACACTCACCCTCCCTCCCCACCCTTGTAACCATCAAAGAATGTTGTCTTCTGTGTTTAAACCTTTCCTTGAGTTCTCATAATAGTGGTCTTATACAGTATTTGTCCTTCTGTGACCGACTAAACTCATTCAGCATAATGCCCTCCAGATTCCTCCATGTTATGTTTCTCGGCTTCATCATTGTTCTTTATTGTTGCGTAGTATTCCATTGTGTGGATATACCATAATTTGTTTATACATTCGTCTGATGATGGGCACCTAGGCTGTTTCCGTCCTCTTGCTATTGTGAACAGTGCTGTGATGAACATGGTGTGCATATATCTATTCGTGTGATGGCTCTTATTTCTCTAGGATAAGAGAGCGGGATAGTTGTACCATTTTACATTCCCACCAACAATGTATAAGTGTTCCAGTCTCTCCACAACCTCTCCAGCATTTATTATTTTGTGTTTTTTGGATTAATGCTAGCCTTGTTGGGGTCAGATG
>NW_004443945.1:27408604-27410601 GCF_000243295.1 Trichechus manatus latirostris
TCTGCATTTCTCTAATGGCTAATGATCATGAGCATTTCTTCACGTGTCTGTTAGCTGCCTGAATATCTTCTTTGGCAAAGTGCCTGTTCATATCCTTTGCCCATTTTTTAATTGGGTTATTTGTCTTTTTGTGGTTGAGGTTTTGCGGTACCTCGTAGATTTTAGAGATTAGACGCTGATCAGATTTATTGTTGCCAAATTTTTTTTCCCAGTCTGTAGGTTGTCTTTTGACTGTTTTGATGAAGTCTTCCTATGAGCATAAGTGTTTGATTTTTAGGAGCTCCCAGTTATATAGTCTCTCTTCTGGTGCCTGTGCATTGTTAATTATGGTTCGTATTGTGTTCATGCCATGTATTAGGGCTCCTAGTGTCGTCCCTATTTTTTCTTCCATGATCTCTATTGTTTTCGATTTTATATTTAAGTCTTTGATCCATTTTGAGTTTGTTTTTGTGCATGGTGTGAGGTATGGGTCTTGTTTCAGTTTTTTGCAGATGGATATCCAGTTAAGCCAGTGCCATTTGTTAAAGAGACTGTCTTTTCCCCAATTAATGGACTTTGGACCTTTGTCAAATATCAGCTGCTCACAGGTGGATGAATTTATGTCTGGATTCTCAATTCTGTTCCATTGGTTTATGTATCTGTTGTCGTACAAGTACCAGGCTGTTTTGACTACCGTGGCGGTATAATAGGTTCTAAAACCAGGTAGTGTGAGGCCTCCCACTTTGTTCTTCTTCAGTAATGCTTTACTTATTTGGGGCCTCTTCCCATTCCATATGAAGTTGGTTATTTGTTTCTCCATGTCATTAAAAAGTGCTGTTGGAATTTGGATAGGGATTGCATCGTATCTGTAGATCGCTTTGGGTAGAATTGACATTTTCACAATGTTGAGTCTACCTATCCATGAGCAAGGTATGTTTTTCCACTTATTCAGGTCTCTTTTGGTTTCTTGCAGTAGTGTCTTGTAGTTTTCATTGTATAGGTCTTTTAAGTCTCCGGTTAGATTTATTCCTAAGATTTTTATCTTCTTGGGGGCTATTGTAACTGGTATTGATTTGGTGATTTCCCCTTCAAGGTTCTCTTTGTTGGTGTAAAGGAATGCAACTGATTTTTGTATGTTTATCTTGTATCCTGAAACTTTGCTGAAATCTTCTATTAGTTCCAGTAGTTTTCTTGTGGATTCTTTGGAGTTTACTGTGTGTAAGATCATATCATCTGCAAACAGAGATACTTTGACTTCTTTCATACCAATTCCGATGCCCTTTATTTCTTTTTCTGGCCTAATTGCTCTGGCTAGGACCTCCAGCACAATGTTGAATAAGAGTGGTCATAAATGGCATCCTTGTCTGGTTCCCATTCTCAAGGAGAATGCTTTCAAACTCTCTCCATTTTCCATGTTGGCTGTTGGCTTTGTATAGATTCCCTTAATTATATTTAGGAATTTTCCTTCTATTCCTATTTTGTTGCGTTTTTATCATGAACCGGTGTTGGACTTTGTCTAATGCCTTTTCTGCATTGATTGATAAGATCATGTGGTTCTTGTCTTTGGTTTTATTTTAGTGATGGATTACATTGATTGTTTTTCTAATGTTGAACCATTCCTGCTTACCTGGTATAAATCCCACTTGATCATGGTATATTATTTTTTTGATATGTTGCTGAATTCTATAGGCTAGAATTTGTTGAGGATTTTTGCATCAATGTTGATGAGGGATATCAGTCAGTAATTTTCTTTTTTTGTGGTGTCTTTACCTGGTTTTGGTGTGAGGGTTATGCTGGCTTCATAGAATGATTTTGGAAGTATTCCATCCTTTTCTATGCTCTGAAATACCTTTAGCAGTAGTAGTGTTAACTCTTCTCTGAAAGGTTGGTAGGATTCTCCAGTGAAGCCATCCAGGCCAGGGCTTTTTTTGTTGTTGTTGTTGGGAGTTTTTTAATTACCTTTTCAATCTCTTCTTTTGTTATGGGTTTATTTAATTGTTCTACCTCTGTTTGTGTTA
>NW_004443945.1:27410744-27437938 GCF_000243295.1 Trichechus manatus latirostris
AGGGTTAATGTTTTGATTATGGCCTTTTCTTCTTTTTGGATGTGTGCATTTATTGCTGTAAGCTGACCTCTGAGCACTGCTTTTGCTGTGTCCCAAAGGTTCTGGTAGTATGTGTTTTCATTCTCTTTGGATTCTATAAATTTCTTTATTCCATCCTTAATTTCTTCTATAACCCAGTAGTTTTTGTGTGAGGTGTTATTCAGTTTCCATGCGTTTGATTTTTTTGTTGTTGCTTTTCCTGTTGTTGATTTCTACTTTCATGGCTTTATGATCAGAAATCTATTCAGTTTTTAACATGATTCTTCACACATTTCTTTACATGATACCCAGGCAACACTATGATAAGACAAATGGCTTTTAGTACAGTAATCTTGATCCCATAGAGGAACCCTGGTGGTGTAATGGTTAAGCACTCAGCTGCTAACCAAAAGATTGGTAGTTTGAACCCGTCCATAGGCTCTGTGGGAGAAAGACCTGGCAACCTGTTTCTGTAAAGAATACAGCCAAGAAAATCTTATGGGGCAGTTCTGCTCTCCCACATGGGATCTCTATGAGTCAAAATCAACTCAAGGGTACCCAACAACAACTATCTTGATCCCTTAACAGACTATGAGAGCTATGGCTTTTGCTATCACTTGCCTCCTAATTCCCCTTCTTTGCTTTGCAGGTCTGTTTCTCCTTTGGAGAATAACCTGTATCTCATCCATTGTGTCCTAGTGACTTTCATTCAAACTACCATTCCTTTCCCTAGAGAAGGAAAGTAGAGAATATGACTCATATGGATGCCTGGCCATACCAATATGGTCACATGATTCCACTGAGGCCAATCAGAGTATACCATCTGGAGATAGCACTAACTCTGAGAGGATGTGTGTTTGCAGCTGCAGGAAGCCATCTTGACTTCCTGCCTTGAGAATGAAGTTAAGTAGAGACAAGATGAATGCTAATATAAAATAAGAGAGAACCCAATGATAATATCTGATTTCCAGGATGCATTTATACCTGAAATTGGCTACATTCCTACAGTTCCAGGTTTCATGAGATAAAAATTACAGCTCAAACTGACTGCAGTTTTTGACACTTTGCAGCAAAATGAGTTATGCCCCCAACCAAAACCACTGGGTGTCTCTTACTGATCACAACGATTTCTCTCCCCATTTGAGACACTACAGTGACTTTATGGCGTTCAAGTTCCTGCTATACTTTATAAATTTACCACTGTTGTTTTCAATTTTGTATAAAATAGAATCACAGTCTACGCATTCTTCTGTTTTCTGCTTCTTTAAGATCGTATTATATTTGAAAGATGCTGCAGGCAACTGTAATTGTTTGCTTCTGTTATCATACAATATTCTATTTTGTACCAGTTATCAATGTATTGTCTCTCTCACCCTTCCTTCTTCTAGCCTTGTGATACTGGAGCTGGACCTTGTAAATATTTCTCCTTTTCCAGCTAGCACCATGTTAAGAAAGAGTTGAAGGGACACTGCAGGAAGAAGAGGCTTTTCTTTCTGGTTTCAATGTGTTTTCTTTTCTTGCTCCGGAGTTATACAGGGGCCAGCAATGCAAAGGACACCCAGTGGCACTCACCCTCCAGTGAGTTTCAGCAGCACCTCAGTGGATGACTTCCCAGAGAGAATCATCTGCAACCCAAAGACCACATTCTTCTCTGTGAGCACCTTGAAGGGCAGATTCTCAGAAAGTTTCAGGCACTCCAGATGGCTGTTTCCAAGCAAATCTCATAGCACCCTGTCATGTGGCTTCCTAGTGAGTTTCACTGGCACCCCTGTGGGTAGTTTCCTGTTTGCCAGTCCTGGCCTGTAGTACCTTAGCAAATTTCTCAGACATTCTGAGGGCCATAGCTATACCCTTTCCAACGAGATCTGAATCTCATCCTTGTAATTGTTAAAACAAAAATCATATTAAGCCATTAATAGAAATTGATTGAAGTTTATTTAATATATAATTTGCAAATCGGGGTAACATTTTGACTAGAGACTCAAAAAGGTTCTGAAGATGAGAAGAACTTCCAAAATTCTTACACCAAATCCTAACGGCATTGCTATGGAAAAAGAGCTGGAACAGAACTGAACAACAATTTGTGGTTAGGAAGAATTTCATACAGCATTGTCTTGAAGAACAATTAAAATAATTACTGATTTACGTTGCCAGCCTGAGCTTTGGGGTCTCTGTTTCCTGAAACTAACTGAATTCTTCAAAAAAGCATAATGCCCAAGGCAAAATGGTCTTACTAGTTTATCTAGACCATTGACTCAAAGGTGACTTCTTAGCTTCAAGGCTTAAGGTTCAAAAGAACACCTAAGGGCAAATGGCCTGGGTGGATCACCCAACTCCATGGACCCCAAATTCTGGATTCCAGGAGAATTAAAATGGTTTCTCATAATGAACCCTGGTCCAAGATTTTTCCTTCCTTGGGTATTCTCTCTCTCAGCTGTTGTTATTATCGTTGTTAGCTGCTTCAAGTCAGCCCCCGACTCATGGTGACCCCATGCACAATAGAAGGAAATGTGCCCAGTTCTGCATCATCCTCATGATGGGTTGCAGACAGGACGGTCTCCCAGTTCTAGGTTGTCCCTATATCTACTATTCCTATGTTTGAGTTCTCCTTTACATCTCTTTGTAGTTTATCGCATTACTTGTTGTTGTCGTTAGGTGCCCTCGAGTCAGTTCCAACCCATAGCAACCCTACACACAACAGAAGGAAACACTGCCTGGTCCTGAGCCATCCTCACAATCGTTGCTATGCTTAAGCCCATTGTTGCAGTCACTGTGTCAGTCCATCTCATTGAGGGTCTTCCTCTTTTTTGATGGCCCTCTAGTTTACCAAGCATGATGTCCATCTCCAGGGATTGGTCCCTCCTGATAACATATCCAAAGTATGTGAGACTAAGTCTCGTCATCCTAGCTTCTGAGGAACATTCTGGCAGTACTTCTTCCCAGACAGTTTGTTCATTCTTTTGTCAGTCCCAGGTTACTAGTTCATAATATTTTGTTAAATATTTAAATTAGTAATGCAGTTTCTTTCTCCTGAATGCACCGACTGATATATATTTTATACTTGCTAAATACTTGTTAATAGTATTTTTTTTTCCAAGAATCAATTCTTGGTTTTGTTGAGCTTCACCATTTTATATATATCTTTTCTATATCATTAATTTCTGCTCTTTATTGCATCCATTTTTCTACTTGTGTTTTTGCTTTTGTTTTTTGTTTTTGCCATTCTTGTTCTAACTTCTGAGATGGATGCTTATTCTATTATATTTTAGCCTTTCTTATTTTCCAATATAGGCATTTAAGGCTGTAAACTGTCCAGTACTGCTAGGTGTAATATTCTGTTATAATTCAGTCCAAAATATATTGTTGTGGTTTTACTTTGCATTTCTCAGTAACTAAAGAGGTTGCACAGTTTCCATGTGTTTATTGATCATTTGTTTATCTTCTTTCGTGAAGTGTCAATTTGCAAGTTTTGCCTGTTTTTGAATTAGATTGTTGAGCTTCTTACTGAGTTGTGGGAATTCTTGATATATTCTGGATCCAATTACTTTGATATATGTGGTGCAAATATTTTCTTCTAGTACATACTTTGCAAATTTATTTTCTTAAAGATACTGTCTAAAGAGCAGAAGTTTTTAATTTTGATGAGTCCTGTTTATTTATTTATTTTTTTCTTTTATGGTCCATTATTTTTTTAATACTATCTAAGAAATCTTAAATCACCCCAAAGTCACAATGATTTTTTTTATTTTTAGGTTTTTTATTTGTTTGTTTGATTTTTAGCTTTTATCTTTAGGTTTTGATTCTTTTCAAATTATTTTTTTGAAAGCTGTGAAGTAAGGTTGAAATTTTTTCATTTATTTGTTTGTTTTTATGTGGCTGTTCCATTTTACCACTAATGTTTTATGAAAATAAAACTTTTCCCCATTGAATTTCCTTAACATCTTTGTA
The DNA here is from genome assembly GCF_000243295.1 of Trichechus manatus latirostris. NCBI lineage: Eukaryota > Metazoa > Chordata > Mammalia > Sirenia > Trichechidae > Trichechus > Trichechus manatus. Next base: position 27,414,711 of record NW_004443945.1, read on the forward strand.
AAAAAATTAGTTGGCATCATATGTGTGTGGATCTATTTCTAGACATTCTGTTCTATTCCATTGATTTATGTCTATCTTTATGCCTAAATCACAATTCATTGATTATTGTACCTGAATAGTAAGTATTAAAATCAGTCTGTGTAAGTTTTCCATCTTTGTTCTTTGTTCTCAAAATTGTTTTGCTAGTTTAGGCTCAAAGCATTTCCATACAAATTTTAGAGTCATCTTGTAAATTTCTAAAACTTCTGTTGGGAATTAGATTAGAATTGCTTGGAACCTATAGATCAATTGGGGAGAATTGTCCTTTAACAATTTTGGTAAACAATATTGAGAAATCCTAGCCATAGGAATTTATTTGGGTCTCTTTTAATTTCTCCAAGCAGTATTTTGTAGTTTTCACTGTACTAGTATTGCATATGTTTTTTATTAAATTTCCTAAAGTATTTCATGATGTTTTGTGCTATTGTAAATTGTTTTTTTCTTAAATTTGATTGTCCACTAGTTAATTGCTAATATGTTGTATTTGTTGTTAATTTTAGAAATACGATGGATTTTAATATATTAACCTTATATTTGCAAGCTTGCTGAGTTCACTTTTTAGGTATTTATTAGTAAGTAAAAAAAAAAAAACTTCACTTCTTATTTTCAAATCATATGCCTTCTATTTCTGTTTTGTGTCATTAATTCTCCTGTTAGCTGCAGGATTTCCTAGAATCTCTTCATCAGATTTAGAAAGTTCCTATCTATTCCTAAGTTTGTTGAGAATGTTTAATATAAACAGATATTGAATATTGTCAAGTGCTTTTTCTGTAGCCATTCTTATTTACGTCCCTCTATATTTTATGAATTTTCTTTGACTACCTTTAAGGTTTTTTATTACTGGTTTTTAGCAATTTTATTACAATGTAGTATAGATATTGGTATAGTTTTCTCTGCATTTATCTTACTTTGCCATTTCATAAGTTTCCACCAAATTCGAAAAAAAAATTATGTTTCTGCCTTTCCCTTGTGTTCTTCTTGGACTACAATTACCCCTAGGATACACCATTTTGTATTGTCCCATATGTCACTGGTGCTTTGTGCATTATTTTCTGTCTTTTTTCTCTCAGTTATTATTTTTACATAGTTTCTATTTCTATGTCTACAAGTTCACTGATCTTTTCTTCTACAGTGTCTAATCTGCTGTTAATCATAAACAATTACATTTTTATTTCTAGAATTTGATTTGTTTCTTGTCTATGTCTTTCGTGTCTCTTCTAGTTATGTTAATGTTTTCCTTTATATCTTTGAGTAGCTATTTGAAAATCCTTGTCTGCTAATTTCATTATTTGTCATTTCTTAATGTGCTTTTCCTCCTAGTTATACATCTTTTTTTTTCCTCCTTCTTCACATGGCTACTAACTTTTATTAGATACCAGATATTGTGAATTTTATCTTCCTGAGTACTAGATTTTGTTGTATTCCTTTAAAGAGTTATAGGCTTTGTTCTGGCAGGAAGTTAAGGTACTTGTAAATCAACTTGATTTTTTTCCTAGGCTTCTAGGGCTAGGCTTTTACTCTAGCCTTAGTTTAGTCCCACTACTAAGGCATGACCCCCCTATAGTTCCTCCCTATTAGACAACGTGTTCAATAGAGTGTATTCTTCACTCTGGCCAGTGAAAACTCAAATGATTCTCAGCCTTTGTGAACTCATAAAATTGTTTAGTTTACAGTTCCCTACTGGTTTTTTTTTTCCTAGACATTGTTATTTGCATAGTCTTTAGAGTTTCACCTTGATGCATGTGCAGATGCATATTAAGACAGACTCAAGACCTTTTTGCAGATTTCTGGAGCTCTTCCTTTGCATAGCTCCCTCCACTCCAATACTCTGCAAATTCTAGTCACTATGACTTTCCCAAATTTTCATCTACATTCTTAACATCAGTAAAATTGCTGAGCTCTGTTTGGGTTCCCCATCTCTAGGTTGTTGTTATTAGTTGTCGTCAAGTTAATTCCTACTCATGGTGACCCCATGGAACTACTCCATAGAGTTTCAAGGCTGTGACTTTCAGAGGCAGATTACCAGGCCTGTCTTCTGAAGTGCTGCTGAGTGGGTTCAAACTACCAACTTTTCAGCTAGTAGTAGAGTGCTTAACTGTTTGCACCACTCAGAGACTCCCTCCATCTCTATATCAATTTATAAATTGCCTACAGATGTAAATTTGCTATAATTATAAGGCTAACCTCCTTTGTTTTCCTTCTCTCAGAGCTCACAGTCCTGCACAGACAATTGCTCAATGTTTGTAAATAGTTGTTTCATAATTTTTTTTTCCAGTTTTCTAGTAGGCAGGATGATAGGATAAGTGGTAGGATAAGTCCTGTCGAAGTTACTCTTTCATAAACATAAGCAGAAGTCCGTTAATTATTTTCTTTTTAACATAGAAAGAATAGATGTTTTATAATCTTTGGATAATTCTAATATATGAAATCTGTTCCTGCTGTCTGTGGTTTCTGCTGTTCTCACTTATATTGCCTTCTTTCCTTTATGCCTATTTACCTTTGACAGAACGATGGGCATTGCATTTTTTAAAAATTATATGGAGATCCTCTAATGTCTAGGATGAATGTGCCATATACCAGGGACGTTTAACAATTGAAGAGCATCTCAAACCTAGGGGGGAAAAGAAAAAAAAAAAAAAACTATTGGTCAACTGCAACAAATTTTTCAGGCCCCTCCCACTCTACAACTTTTCTTCATATTCTCCTGCTTCACCACACCCTAAGGCATATTTTTCTAGATTTGGGAGGAAAGACAAAGATAGTTTTAGTTATGGTTTGCCCTTATTTCCTCAGAGTGTGGCCCTTTGAGTACTAGATTAATGTGGAGAAGATTTTTTATAATAACAACAACAACAAAACCTAACTTGGGTTTTAACTTCTGTTTCCCTTGCCCCAGGAGGCCTAAGTTTATGTTATACACATACTCTCAGCACCACACAAACAAACAAACAGCTTTGGTATTTTGATATTCCGTTTCTTCTGCTTACTTCTCTAGGTTTGGGCTCTTCCAATTTATTTAATATTTGGTCTGGCAGTTTCTCACTATGAGATACAGATATAGTTATGCATTTGTTCCACTATTTCTTCTTGTTTTCAGCAAGAAGAGGTAATCCAAATAATCTAGCCCACCATTCCCAGAAACAAAATTCTTTCAAACCAATTTCTTAAAAAGTTGAAATTATAGTGGACAGGAGTATTTTTCTCTTCTTCATTCTCTGTTCTGATCCAATGGGAAGCCGTAACTCTGGGTAAGTATTACTACTCTGAAGATCAAACTCTCCCTCAGATGGACTATTTTAAAGTCTAGGCTTAGAAGAAGAGATAGTATTATAAGGTCTATTTGATTGCAAATCTAGAGTCATGCTCTTCAATCAGATTTATCTATAATACAGCTTACATTTGACCTCCAGCCGTGTTTCTGAGTCTTATTTCTCAATTTGCTTCCTAAACTTGTAAAAGAATGGAGTTTCCTATCCTACCCAACCTGCCTCCAAAAAAGAAAAACCTCACAGTATGCACTGAAAAATACTATTTAATTCCTGGTTAGATTTACATGAAGAGTTATGAAAAGAGATATACAACAATGCAAGAAAACAGAAACAAGTCCTGCCTACTAGTTATGTAATTTAGATGGGAAGAAGGACTAGTTAATCCATTTACTCCCCTGGTACTCAGAGAATGTCTTGATGATCACTACTAGTAAGTCAAATGGTACCCAAAAGATGCCTTGCTACAGCTGGTAGATCCTCAAGACAAGTATCTTACATTTGTTTTATTTCTCAAGACAACTGAGATCATTACAGAGCAGTGTCTCCTTCTAGCAGTTTCATTCAATGACGGCTCTAAACTTCACCAGTTAAGTACCCACCTGAGGGGCCTTTGCATTCTTTAACTTCTTCGGCCAGAAGATGAGAAAAACAATTAAGAAATAGCTAAAGATAGCTCAATGAGGTAAGGTAAGTATTAAAGAAAATTGCTTATTCCCTAAATATGTCTGAAACTATTCGCCACAAACCCTCTGCTGTCAACGCACTCTTCAAAGCATTCTGGTCTGGTGCCGGGGACAGGCTGAGAGCAGCCTGCACTGTAACTGCATTATCAGTCCACTCGTATCAGTTATGCACTATGAGACGACATCACATTGGATGACTAAACAGTCTGTGTTGGAGTGTAAAAAAGTTAAAAGGTCAGAAAGGTAAACAGAATCAGGGCCACTGAGAGCTTTATAGGTCATTAAAAGGATTTTAAAAGCCATATGCTGTCTAAGAGGCAGCCAAGATAGAGATTGTAAAATGGGAGAAATATGATCTGTAGATCAAGTACTGGTAACAATGCTGGCAGCAGCAGCATTCAAAACCATCTGCAGCCAGTTTAGCAAACAATCTGGAATGCCACCAGGAACAAATTAAAATAGTCAATCCTGGAAGAAACGAAAGCTTAGCATGGATGAGTGAAACATTGGTTGCTGGAGAATGAGGAGCCTGTAATCTTACAATATTCTAGAAACTATAAAAAGAATTTCTCACCAACACTATAATGTGGAGATTGAAAGCTAAATTGAAGGCCATAAAAGGAGAAGCATACTTAGTAGAAGTGTCACTCCCAGGCAAGGAACATGAATCTCAGTCCCAGTGGCGGTGCTGGCAAAATGTGCAGTTCAACCAGGAGGGAAAATGTCTGACTCTGCACAGATATAATAAGGAGCACTCCTCAACTGTTTGGCACCCTGGTGGCACAGTGGTTGAGAGCTTGGCTGCTATCCAAAAGGTTGACAGTTCAAATCCACCAGCTGCTCTTTGGAAACCCTATGGGGCAGTTCTACTCTGTCCTATAGGGTCACTATGAGTCAGAATCAACTCAACAGCAATGGGTTTGATTTTGGTTTTTTGCTTGCTGAGTCAGTCCTTGGAAGCACAGTAATGTCAAGGACAATTACCAGCTTGGAACCAGCAATTTGACTATTGTCCTTTGCTAATATCTGAAGTGGACATTTAGGTCAAAACTTTATAAAAACATGATTTGCTAAGATTTGTTAAGAATGAACCCCCATCATTCAACAAACGTTATTAAGTTTCCTAAATAGTAATCAAATACAGAAACAAACAAATATGATCACTATCATTTATTAAGTAATTACTATATGTTAGCACTGTTCTATGTGCTTTATATAAATTCTAATGTAATTTCAACACCGTGAAGTATTGTCATTATTATCTCGCTTCCTTTTGGCTATGTGCCAGGATATCCCATAACTCCCCTTTCTAATCCCTCATTGACACTGCCCAGAAACAAAAGATCATGCCTTACTCTTTGCAAGCCACTGGAGCAAATAATTTCTAAGAATAAGCACTGGAGTTCTAGCATTGCAGGGATTTGTACAGAAACTGATGGGACCAAAGAGTCCCTGATGACATAACATTACTGATGAAGTAATATTATCATCTCCATTTTACAGATAAGAAAGCCAAGACACTATGACACTTAGTATCTTGCTCATATTAGCACGTTTTAGAGCCAGAATTTGAACTTGTGCTCTTCACTACTATACTCTGCTGTTTTAAAATCATTTACAGACCTAACTACAGAGTGGTTAACCCAGTCCCATCTCACTAGGGCAAGGACGAAATCCTCAGGTGGGAGTGACTGAGAAAATGGATCCATCTGGAGTCTCACCTGGGTCTCCTCCTGAATTCATCAAGTTCTACAGTAGTCACTAAATACCTCTTGGGCCAACTCCAATCCAAGCCTCCATCTTTTTCTGTCTCCCATCATTCATTATATCAGGATAAATGAAGAAACTAGGAATACACTTCAGTGTCTACCTGACATTGTTCACAAGTCAGAACTTTTAATGACACATCTTCCACAGCAGGATTTAAACTTCTCCAGCTCTTTGGTCCCACCAGTTTCTGCAGTGCTAGAACTTCCATGCTTGTTCTGAGAATTTGCTTGCCTTAGTGGCTTGCAAAGAGCATGGCATTTTCCCTCTGAGCAATGTCACTGGGGAATTAAGGAGAGAAGTTATAGAATAAACTTTGCCAAAAGGAAATAACTTTCTATTTAAGATCTGCTTCCAAAAGTCATGCTCCATTACATTGATTTCTTAAAAATTCTATGGGTACTTTCTATGTTTTCCTCATAAAGTCTATCCCCTTTTACTGAAAGAAAGAGAGTTATGAGGGTCGGCCATCAATATGGCCCTGCTGTTTAACATATACTGACTATGTGTTGGCTTTATTTGCAGGCCCCCACAAAATACCAACTATGAATCATGTAAGATTTGGAAGTACACTTAAGCCTTTTCAGAAATAACACCTACCCAAGCATGGGTAGGCAGAGACTCATTAAGTACAAAATGGTGGTAGTTGGTTAAACCACACAGCAACAAATGGAAGCATTAAATGGATATTTAAAGGTTTTTGTTTTATCATGATTATTAGAAGAGAAGAAGTAATAGTAATAACCCATTTGCAAGCAAGCCAGGTTTTATATATAAATTTCGAGAAAGAATGACTCAAAGATATTCAGTTAACATTTAGATATGACTTTGATGTTTTAAGTAGGATGGGTTTTTTTTAAATTTTGCTTTAAAATATGGTGTAAAAGATTGTTCTAACTTTGAGGAGCACAATAAAAACTGCATTTTGAGGGGTAGCCTAATTTATGAACATGAAAGGGCATTCTGATATTCCCAAAAATATAAAGAATCAAATTTACATATCAACATTATTACTGACGTTGATTGCAATTGACACTTGGAATGAAGTTTACAATAGACATGAGGTTATCTTTGTCTTTATTGCCTCTTTGCACATCAGACATAGTATGGGATTAGAATCAACTGCTTTAATAGCTGATTAAATGGGATGCCTTTGATAATTATGCCATTTAAACTGAATACCAACTGCTAATTCCCTGACTTATACAAAATTTCACCACAAAAGAAGAAAATAAAGAATGAGACTGAAATATACAACAAAATAGAATGGATGCCATGTAATCAAAGATGAAAAATTTGAGGCACACTGAAGTTCTTTACAGTCAATATTTCATTCAATTGAACCTACCCTATGAATAGCCCTTTAGAAATGAGGAGTCCAACTGTGGTAGCCAATTGGCAACATCAAGTTATCATTTAAAAGCATAAAAGAAGACTAAAGTCATAAATGTCCAAGTCAATTCTTCATATTCAGGCTCTTAGCATATTCTATAGATGGCATCGTTATTGTTACCTAAATATTTATTTCAGTAATTTATTCAGGTGATATTTCTATACCCTTTTAAAAGCTGAAATTTTCATACATAAATGTTGTTATTGATTGGAGCCCTGGTGTCATAGTGGTTAAGTGTTCAGCTGCTAACCAAAAGGTCAGCAGTTCAAATCCACCAGCCGCTCCTTGGAAACCCTATGGGGCAGTTCTACTCTGTCTTGTAGGATCACTGAGTCAGAATTGACTCAACAGCAAAGGGTTTCGTTTGTGATTTTTTTGTTGTTAGTTGCCCTTGAGTTGATTTCAACTCATAGGGACCCTATGTGACCGAGTAGAACTTCCCTATAGGGTTTCTAGGCTGTAATCTTTATAGGAGCACATCACCAGGTCTTTCTCCTGCAGAGCCGCTGGATGGCTTCTAACCTTCAACCTTGTTAGCAGCCAAGCACTTAACCCTTGCACCACCAGGGCTCATTTCATTTATTAATAAATACATAGATAGATAGATAAACATATACATATATAAATGTAAATGCACACATACATACCGCTGAAAAAACTCTGACATTTATATTAACTATGCAGAAAGTAAGGAGCCTTGGTGGCACAGCGGTTAAGCACTTGGCTGCTAACAGAAAGATCAGCAGTTGGTACCCATCAGCCACCCCTCAGGAGAAAGATGTGGCAGTATCTTGCCGTAAAGATTACAGCCTTGGAAACCCTATGTGGCAGTTCTACTTGGAATTGTCTTGATGGCAGCAGGTTTGATTTTTGTATGCAGAAAGCTGAGCAAGTTTGAAAAAACATCTCTGCTGCATGATCTAGCAATTCTATGCCTAAGTGTGTATGCAAGAGAAATGAAAACATATGTCCACACAAAAACTTGTACACACATGTTCATAGCGACATTATTCATAATAGCCAAAAAGTGTAAACAACCCAAATATCCATCAACTTATGAACGGATGAACCAAGTGTGGTATAGTCATACAATGGAATATTATTTGGCAATAAAAAGTAATGAAGTCCTGCTATATGCTACAACATAAATGAACCTTGAAACATTATGCAAAGCAAAAGAAGCCAGTCAAAAAAGACAACACATTATCGGTTCCCATTTATATGAAATGTTTAGAATAAGTAAATCTATAGAGACAGAGAGTAGATTAGTGGTTGCTAGGGTCTAGGGGGAAACGGAAAGGGGAATGACTGCTAATGGTTATTGGGGTTTCTTTTTAGAGCAATAAAAATGTTCTGGAACTAGATAGTGCTGATAGTTGCACAAGTCTGTGAAGATATAGTCTCTGAATTGTATACTTTAAAAGGGCAAGCTTTATGGTATATGAATTACGTCTCAATAAAGATGTTATAAAGCTATATAATTATGATCCCATTTAGAATAATATTATAAATATGTAAATTTATGAAAGCAGCACACAGCAGCAAAAGAAAACCATTGGCTAGAGACATGTAGCAAATGAAGTTAAGGCAATTGTGCTACAATTCTAGTTATTAACTTTTAAGAGTAGATAACTGGTTACCAAAAGAGAAAATATGCTATCAAATAAACTTTCACAGGTAAATGATTAGAAATCTAGCCCTGAGATTTGAGGGTCACTTCAATAAGCAATTTTAATGTATTGTTTATTATCTTTAGAAAGTATGACCAGCCTCTCATGGCAAATAAGGAGAGATCCAGTCTATCCAAAAAGTAAGTTAAATACATACTCTGTCTTTTATGCAAAGCTGCCATTATTTTCATCCCATAGGTGAGTCTATTTATGTGTGACTCCTGCAAATAAGATGTAACACACCAAGAAGATTACTGATATTTATCTGATACCACTAGTATGACTATACTAGTTATTAAAATGTTGAAATGCTCTATAACAACAACAACAAAAAATTCCCATTGAGCCAATTCCAACTCATGGCAACCCCATGTGTTTTAGAGTAGAATTGAGCTTTATCAGGTTTTCAATGGCTGTGATCATTCAGAAGTAGATCACCAGGGCTTTCCTCCAAGGCATCTCTGGGCAGATTCAAATCACCAACCTTTTGGTTAGTAGCCAAGCTTTTAACCATTCGCCCCACCCTGGGAGCCCTGAAATACTTTATACTGGCTCATAAATAGCTTATGCTTCTAGCCTGTTGGTACTTCCCTGGCTTCCAATTGACCTGGGCCCTACCCTGAAGCTCCAGCCCCAGACCTCTGTATGGATCCAAGCGACAAAAGGGTTGAAAAATTGACTTCCATACAATGACAACTGTTAAGTATTCAGAATGTAACCCCTGGTTAGGAATGATAACCTAGGAAAGGTAATAACTAATAGCAAAATCGCATTTATAGTTTCCAAAATGTTCCTCATGTATTATTTTGTTTGACTCTCAAAACCCAGCAAGAGAGGTATTCTTATCTCTATTTTGTTGTTGAGTAAACTGAGGTTCAGAGGGAGTTTTTCCAGCATTGCTTAAGAGTGACAGAAATCACATATTGAGAGAACCCATCTTCAACCCAAGTCTTCTGATGTCAAATCTCATTCCTTTTTTACCCTACACTACTCTGACAGAGAAAGATCAAACAGAAAGTAAAAAGTGGTATAGCAGAAAATTGTCTGGACTGGGAATTAAGAGTTTTGTTTTGTTTCTCTTTGCCATACGTCTTTAAAAAAACTTAACTTTCCCATGACTTAATTTACAACTCTGTGATATGAATTTCAATTAAGTGATTATCAAAATTAGTTCCTCTCAGTTTCGATGTTGTCCCTGCGTAAAGCCCACAAAATCAAATACATTCAATACTATAAGTAGGGACATCACTGGAGGTGGAGAGAGGAAAATTGAAAGGAAAAAAAAAAAAGTTGTTTTGTTTTAAAAGTGGATAGCAAAGATGGAATTTGCTAACTCAAAGGTAGTGCCACCAGAAAACAGAGTTCAAGAAGCACCCAGATAAATATCTTTGTGATCAACCTATAACAAGTCACTTAGGGAAATGAAGAAGAGTTGAAGCTGTAACCAACACTCTGAAGTAAGACCCTACGGATCTTCCCAAATCACTCCATGGCTCCATTATCGTAAACAAATTGATAACCAAATTATATCTAATAATTCTTATGTTCTCAATCTTGTAAAATTACTCTCACTTGATAAAATAAAAACCACAACTGTATTTCCCACTGAATAGAAATTTTAAATCTTAGTTGAAAATGCAGCATACAGTTGTTCTCTGGGGAAAAGTGTAAGCTCAATTATTCAATAAAAAAGCACAGAGCATTGCACCTTTGCAGAGTATCACATCCATCGGACCAGATGACTGCATCTTTATCCACCATTTGATGCAGTTGAAATAAAATTGTTATAACACAACATCAATGCAGAGTGCTTTAAAATGAAACACCTCATTTCAATTAATGCCTTGACTGCTCCTATGATTCCATCTTATAATGCAATACATTGTCTGTGGAACACATCCTATCCCTCTCATTAAAAAAAAAAAAAAAAAAACACTGCTGGTGTGTTGATTCTGACTCATAATGACCCTATAAGACAGAGTAGAACTGCCCCATAGGGTTTCCAAGGCTGAAAATCTTTATGGAAGCAGACCGCCACATCTTTCTCCTGCAGAGCAGCTGCTGGATTTGAACCACCAACATTTTGGTTAGCAGCCAAGCACTTTAACCAGGGCTCCTCCCATCCCTCTCATAGTCTCTCTTAACTAAAGTTTAAGAACATTTGATTAGGTAGGCAAAACCAAACCCATTGCCATCGAGTAGATTTCGACTCATAGTGACCCTATAGGACAGAGTAGAACTGCCCATAGGGTTTCCAAGCACAGCCTGGTTGATTCAAACTGATGACCTTTTGGTTAGCAGCCGAACTCTTACCCACTAAGACAAAACAAAAACTTCTTCAAATCCATAGACTGTTTACTTCAAGCACATTTTCAATGTTTGCCAGTTTGGTATCGTCCAGCTTTCAAAAAGTGTTAGGTTGTTGCTTTGTTGTCATGAATCAGTGCTACACGATGAGCCTCATCTGAGCCACATAGACCTGAGATCCAGAGACAATGACTCACTCTTGTCACTTAGGGTTGGTCCAGTTTTTGTTGTCGTTAGTTGTCATCGAGCTGGCTCTGACTCATGGTGACCCCATGGACGAGAGAACAAAATATTGCCCAGTCCTATGCCATCATCATGATTGTGGCCATACTTGAGTCCGTTGTTATGGCCACTGTGTATTTTGAATGCCTTCCCACCTAGTGCCTAATATTCCAGCATATCTGACAATGTTTTGTTGTGATCTGATCCATAGAGTTTTTCTTGGCTATTTTTGGGAAGTAGATTGCCAGGCCTTCCTAATCTGTCTTAGTCTAGAAGCCCCACCAAAACCTGTCCATAATGGGTGACCTGCTGGTATTTGAAATACTGGTGGTATAGCTTCCAGCATTGTAGCAACACACAAGCCACCACAGTACAACAAACTGACAGATGAGTAGTGCCCAGTTCTTTTAGTCTATCTCCAATATTCAAAGACCCTGAATCTATTACCCATCATTATAACACCCTGAAAATCAGGATTTGCCAGTTGAGGCTAGCAAATCATTTATATTAAGAAAGCAAAAATTGGTGACATAACAAAAAGTAGAATATCAAAAATGCTACATTTCCCAATTGACTTCTTAATAATGCACCAAACTGAAAATATTTCTTTCTGGGAGGTTAAGATTTTTTTAGGGATATCTTTAAAATGGTTTTTAGGTGTTTATTTTATTTAAAATAAGTTTACTCTTGTAAGCAAGACCAGCACTACCACTAATAAAACGTTGTTCTTTTATCAAATTTTAGAGTATTAATAACAGATGTTTACTAATTAAATAATACTTTCACTTGGTTTTAAAAATTACTTGAACCTTCTGCAAGGTCCTCTTATTACAGAGAAATACCTGGTTATACATGCATATTAAAATGCCAGACACACTGAATGAAATCAATAGATAATAATGATTATAATAAAATTATTATTATATTACTGTTTCAATTACTCTATCCTGTGACTAATATTCAAATAAAAAATAATTTTTTTATTGTAATGGATTGAATTGTGTCCCCCAAAAATGTGTGTCAACTTGGTTAGTCCATGACTCCCAGTATTATGTGACTATCCACCATTTTGTCATCTGATAATGATTTTCCTATGTGTCGTAAATCCTACCTCTATGATGTTGATGAGATGGGATTAGTAACAGTTATGTTAATTAGGGAGGACTCAATTTACAAGATTAGGTTGTGTTTTAAGCTAATCTCTTTTGAGATATGAAAGAGAAAAGCGAGCAGAGAGACAGGGAGACCTCATACCACCAAGAAACAAGAGCCAGGAGAATAGCATGTCCTTTGGACCCAGGGTCCCTGCACTGAGAAGCTCCTAGAGCAGGAGAAGATTGACGACCCTTCCCCAGGAGCCAATAGAGAGAGAAAGCCTTCCCCTGGAGCTGGCACCCTGAATTAGAAATTCTAGCCTCATAGACTGTGACAAAACAAATTTCTGTTTGTTAAAGCCACTCACTTGTGGTATTTCCGTTATATCAGCACTAGATAACTAAGACAGTCATATAAAAAAATGGATGCAATTTTTGTGTTTTCAGTCGTAATCATTCAACACAATTATAGAGTGCCTACTCTGTGCAAGTCTCTGAGGATCAATTAGTGCACCAAGCAACAGCTTTAGCAATGGTTACTACAAAAAAAAAAAAAAAAAGAAAAACTCTTTTTTCCTGTTTACAGATTCTTTGAAAACCTGATTGTGATTGCCCTTATGCAATGTAAAGCCAACTTGCATGACTTACAAGCATAATATCTGAGTGTGATTTTTTGTCCTGCAGTGTTTCATGACCACCACTAATGGCAAATTATTACTAATATCTATGCCTCTTTCATGTGGTCCCACCACTGCTGGAAAATGTTAAGGACACAAAGAGACCTGGTTTTCGTTTGTTCTTGAGAGTTTTTAAATTTGGCTCACTATTCCTCTTCTACCCCTCCAGCATTTCCTGAAAGAGAAGAACAGAAGCGGTTGGCTAAAGGCAAGGCTATCAAGTTAGAAAGAAGTTGTCCTTACATGTTTTTGCACACTTAACTCTTTTTAGCTCACTGGCATTTAAAATGTATTTTAAAAAAAGAGAAAAAAAATGAGAAAAAGAAAGGAAAACAAAAAAAAAACACCTCCTCTGAATAGTGGTAGAACAGTTAAAAAATCTAAGAACAGTCAGTTCTGTTGAAGTTTTTCTTTGAGAAATTTCAGTTGTAGATAAGGAAGATTAAAAAGGAAAAAGTCTTCCTTCGTATATAAAACATTCACATATAGACATAGATGCATACCATTTTAGGATCCCTGGGTGGCACAAATAGTTGGCAATTTCAATCTATCCAGAGGTACTTCGGAAGAAAGGCCTGGCACTCTACTTCTGAAAACTCAGTCATTGAAAACTCTGTGGAGCACAGTTTTACTTTGACACACATGGGGGTCACCATGAGTCAGAATTGATTTGACAGCAAGTATTTTTTTGTTTGTTTGTTTGTTTTATCAATTTGGAGATTAATTAATCTCAAGTACAATAAAATGGCATTGAGTGACTAAAATTATTTCCTTGGGCTGATAGCTGTAATGGATTGAATTATGTCCCCCAAAAAATGTGTGTATCGTTTTGGCTGGGCCATGATTCCCAGTATTGTGTGGTTGTCCTCCATTTTGTGATTGTAATTTCATGTTAAAGAGAATTAGGATGGGATTATAATACCCCTACTAAATTCACATCCCTGATCCAATGTAAAGGGAGTTTCCTGGGGTGTGGGCTGCACCACCTTTTATCTTAAAAGAGATAAACGGAAAGGGAAGCAAGCAGAGAGTTGGGGACCTCATATCACCAAGACAGCAGTGCTGGGAGCAGAGCGTGTCCTTTGGCTCTGAGGTTCCTGCACTGAGATGCTCCCAGACCAAGGAAAGATTGATGACAAGGACCTTCCTCCAGAGCAGACAGAAAAAGCCTTCCCCTGGAGCTGACACCCTAAATTTGGACTTGTAGCCTACTAGACTGTGAGATAATAAATTTCTGTTTGTCAAAGCCATCCACTTGTGGTATTTCTGTTATAGCAGCACTAGATGACTAAGACAATAGCAGTGAACTATCTAACAGAATTTGAAAATGAAACACAATGACTGTCTCTCTCATGTAATTTTACAGTCTAAATTTAGAGTCTTTGTTTTAAATATTAGGAGAAACTGATCTAAACTGGGAAGTTATAGAGCTTTCCTTGAACAATTAAACATAAGTAAAGTAATTATCATGTAAATCTTTGTAAAAAATGATTGTGGAACTTAACTCTTAGGCAATAACGCATACTCAGTTTGAAGTTGATAATCACAAAGGTATTTACCTGAAAACATTGTCACAACATTTGGCTCAGTCTCCCCTGGATTAATCCTCCCCTCCCCATCCAAAAAAACATTGTGGTCTAGTCGATTCTGACTCATAGTGACCTTATAGATTACTTCATGTTAATATCAACCTCTCTTCATAATGCCCATAAACCCAAGTCCTAAAGGAGCTTCCCTTCCCAGTTCTATTCCCATACCTGTTATTCAATTATATGTTTGATGGCTACAATAAACTGCCTTATTTATACCTTCCATTTAAAAAAAAAAATTTGTTTCTTTCTTTCTTCACATGGGGTATAAATGAAGTAATTATATGGAGAGTTCCAGCAAATACTGCCGAAGACTAACAAACAAAACTTCCCTCTTAGCACAAAAATAACCACCTCCAAAACAGTAAGCATAAAATTGTAAGATCATTTATCATTTAGCAAACGTTAATAGAGTGTTAGACACTGTGATAGATGACTTATAGGAAATGAATAAAGCAGGGCCTCTTTTCTAAAAAAAATTTACCACATAATAAGAAAAATAGACAAATAAATACAAAATGGTTAATGCTGCCGCTATGCTGTGGCCTCCAAAACATAATGGCTATCTTAATCTAAAGGTACAAAGAAAGATTGTGGTAAGAAATGATGTTTAAATAGAGTCTTGAAGGATGAGCTCACCAGCTCATCAATCAAAATATGAGGAGGGACTCTGTGTGCAAAGGCACAGCGACACAATACAGCAGCATGGAGGGCTCTGAATGCGGTGTGGGGAGGCTAGACACTGAATGCACGTCTGGGGACTCTGTGAGTCAGTGCTCCTTCAGTTTCAAATAACAGAAATGTAGCTCAAATGAGTTTAAACATAAAAGGTGGGAGCCCTGGTGGTGCAGTGGTTAAGAGCTTGGCTGCTAACCAAAAGGTCAGCAGTTTGAATACACCAGCCACTTTTTGGAAACCCTATAGGGCAGTTCTACTCTGTCCTGTGGGGTCTCTGTGGGTCAGATTTTACTCAGTGGCAGCAGGTTTGGTTTTTGGGGTTTCTTTTCCTTGTTTCTCTGACCAGATGTGTGTGTGTGTGTATGTGTGTGTGTGTGTTCAGCTCTGTGATGGGGTCCCAGTTTCTGCAGGATACCTTCATCACTAAGGTCAGCGGCAACAAGAATAGACACCAATTTCAGTATGTCCTAGTGGGATTCCTGCTCACCTTCTTGGTTCCAATCTGCTTATGATCTTCCTTTCCTGACTGCCTGCCTGTGGATTTTGGGTTTCAGCATTAAATGTAGAAACTCTTTAGCCGGTCGCCCATGCTTGCATAAGCCAATTCCCTATAATAAATAAATCTCTTACTATATATACCTACATATATCTTCTGCTGTGGTTGAACCCTGACTGATAAAGTGGAAAAGGAAGAGAAGACACAAGGGAGACCTAGAAGGAATGATGATCAGCGATGGAGGAGAAGCATTGGATCCTAAAATCCAAAGCAGAACTTCCAGGAAAGTTAACATGTCAAATGCTTCAGGGAACTTCTCTAAGACAAAATATTAAGACTATCCATGGGATATAGCAATTATGATAGTGGGTAGCATTTGTTCAAATGATGTCAGAGAAGCAACAGGGAAGGAATTCTGACAGAAGTGACTTACATTGGAAATGAGGAGAAGGAAGATGAATATGTACACATCTTTCAAAGAGTATGATTTTGAAGACAGGCAGGAGTAACAAGTGGTTTCAGGGTTGTTGTAGGATACTTTTGTTTATTTTTAGTTATTCAAGTACAATGCAAACAGAAAGTTTAAAAAAAATGAGAGAAAGTTGAGCATATTAGAAAGCAATCAGAAAGGAGACAAGAGTGGGGGTGAAATTGAAGACGTGCAAATAGAAAGAACGACTAGTGGATAAAAGTCCTGGGAAAATGGCATGGGATGGGATCAGAAGGACAGGTAAGACAAGGGAAAAACAGCTTTACCTTTTACAATGGAAGGAAATTGTAGATAGTGAAGGAAAGCTGGTGGCCCAGTATTTTTTTTTTTTTTCTTCTTCTTCTTCTTTCAAGTAACATGTAAGATTATCAAATGAAAAAGAGTTGGTAGGGGTAGGGTAGTAGAACTGAAGAAAGTAATGAGGGTATGGGATAGCCATTTGGAGCATTGGGAGGAGCTGACCAGGGAGAGTGAAGGACTATGTGAATGGCTCTGAGACTAGGCTGGATTTGGTGAATCCACCCCTATAATAACACCAGTACACAAGACTGTGATTTTTCTCTGTTGACTGTATAGATAGGACAGAGAAGACAAAAGATTAAACCAAGACAAGGTTGGAGGCACAGTGAAAGCAGGAGAATCTCTGAGACTGGGATATTGGATGGACTGTCTATCAGGATGTTGGAATGTCCCAGAAATAATAATTTCATGGAAATAATAACCCATCCTAAGAAAATCTGTAAATGAGGAAGGAGATGAGGGATTTCAGGTGCAACTAAATTCCATAGATCTACCATATTACCCAATCTCAATCCTAGATATATATGAAGAAGTGAAGGCAGGAACACAAACAGAAGCCTGTACACCAATGTTCATTTCCATTTTTCACAGTAGTCAAAAGGTGGAAACAGCTGAAATGCCCATCAACAGATACATGGATAAATAAAATGCAGTACATACATACAATAAAATATTATGCAACCATAAAGAAAAAAAGAAGTTCCGATGCATGTCATAACATGGATGAACCTTGAAAATATTATGCTGAACAAAATAAGTCATTGGCTAAAGGACAGATACTGTATGATCTTACTTATATGAAATAAGCAAATATATAGAAACTAAAGATTATTGTAGTTACTGGGGTCAAAGTAGCGGGGAAAGGGAAGCTTTTGTTTGTAGGGCATTGAGTTTATGTTAGTGGTGGCGGAATATTTTGGAAAGGATAGTGATAATGGTGGCACAACATGAAGGAAGTGGAGGTTGTTATATTGGTGAATGTTTGGTATGCATATTTTCACCACAATAATAAAAAGATACTTTGCATGGACCTTCAAAACATTTCAGAGTAGTGTCAAGTTACATTTTTTAGTATATAAAATGATGACTCATTTACTGAGTGAGCTTGCCTAGGTATGACAATCATAGACAAGAGAAATTCTTGTTTAACTCTTAAAAATAACAATAGAAAACAGTGGTTTCATGGTGGTCTAATCTACTTAATGTCTTCCATCTTAATGCAAAAGCAGTACTTAAGTAGGATTATGGGTGGATTTTCCAACTATTTAGAAAAAAATCAAATGCACACATATTTTGGAAATCATAGTCAATTTGAATTAAATGAAATATATAGACCAGGCTATCTAGATTTCTCTGGTTTAGGTAGCATACGTAAAGTAAGTTGATGCAGCTGAAGTAATCACAAGCTCAAGCTAATTCTTTTTTGCATCCTTATTAATCAGGTTAGGGTTTCAGTTCTATGAATGTGACATAGAAAGGTCAACCTTTTTGCTAGAGGCATGTTTCAGGGCATGGGAATTAAGTGAAAAGCCATCCTCCATTCCTTTGCTGGACTAAAAACAGCCTCAGTCTCCCACTCTGAGTTTTAGATAATGTGGAATGTGCTGTATTCACAGAGCATATAGTTTCTGAGCAACAATGAAAGTCAGTTATTACAGGATTGTCAGCCAAATTCTCAATGATTCTTTGATTATTGAAAAGTGGTTTTGCATGTTATGCCTTGGGATGTTTAAGTCGTTTGGTTTGGTTCTTTTTTCTCCAAGAGGATTTTATGGATTGTACTGCTACACATGCAGATTTTTAGTATGAGATTTGCTACGTGATGTGACAAAGCTGACTAATGATAAAGCAGATAGCTTATATTAATTCAGAAAGATTGCTTCTTTCTCTAAGGGAGAAAATATTATATTCCTTTAAAGCCCTTATAAAAGACAGTTGTGAAGTTGCACACAGCAAAGCTTTTCTTCACTCTTAAAATTTAAGAATGCAATCATTTTCAAAAAGTTGCAAAACGGTGGGTGACATTTTGCATTTTAAACTTCTGCCACCCCCACCCCTGTATGCCACCCGCCCATCCTGCTCTCCTTTATGCACCAACACGCCAGCTATTGCTTCTTCATGTGTGGGACTCAGGGCTTCCCAGGAGCAGCCAAAAGGAATGTAAGTGAAACACTTTTGAGCTTCCAATCTGTGCAACAGCTGTCGACAATCTATTTCATTGGGTTAAATAATTCTTGCATCTAAGAAATACTAATTTATGGCAACTAAGAAATACTGTCTGCTTTTTGTACTAGTAGGTAATTCCCTTCTAATTTCTAAAAAATTTATGTTGCCCTCCAATTTTCTGATAATTTGGATATTTAACAGAGCCTGCCCCTGAGGTCACTTGGGGCATTTGAAGATCAGGGTTCTCACTTGTTAATTAACTTATTTGTTCAGTCATTGAACATTGGGCCCCTTCTTCAAGCTAGTCACTGTGCTAGATATTTGAGGCAGGACTATGGATGAGCAGAGGACAAGCCAGACATTGTTCTTATCCTCTAAATTAGCAGGTTCACTAGTGAACAGATCCTTTCCCAAAGGCTTTGGTGATATTCTTCTCTCTGAAGTCTCAGTGCCCTCTGACCCACATGGTCACCTCAGTTTTGCCAAAAGTATGCTTTCCTAGCATTCCCAACACCAGTAAGCACACGTCAATAAGAGTGATTATTGCTCGCCTGTGGAAATGGACTGTCCTAGCACTATTTACCCACCACCCATCTGTTTGCTGTTTGGTGGTGGCCGGCATGTTGCTATGATGCTGGAAGCTATGCTACTGGTATTTCAAATCAGCAGTCTCTACCATGCCGGACAGGTTTCAGTGGAACTTCCAGACTAAGACAGACTAGGAAGAAAGATCTGGCAATCTATTTCCAAAAATTAACCAATAAAAATCATACAGATCACAGCAGAATATTGTTGGATATAGTGCTAGAAGATGAGCTCCCATAACTGAACCAAAAAACATTTCCCATTTCTAAACAAATCTGTAGAGCTCTGAATATTTACTGTCTTTGATTATCCCATGAAGCCAACAATCTGTCCAACAAAAGTGAAACCTTCTCCTTTTCCTAGCTTCTAAAAGACACTTGTTAACCTTCCAGTTTATACCACCACCACCAGCAGCAAAGAGGATTGTTCTCTTTTGATGGACCTGCCACTATTGGGATACAAAGCGAAATCACATCTTGTGCCCTTGAGGTGCTTATAGCCTGTATCTCAGTCCTTGCTGTGTTACCTACCACTGCCCTAGCTTCTTCCCCCTCTCACATACCTTGGGGCTGGAGCTTCCACTTAGGTCTTCTAGATCAACTGATCACTGAAAGTTGGCTGCTTTATTTCAGTGTTCTTCTTTGAGGGAAGATCCCAGACACTTTGGCACCGAGAATAGCAATATAGAATAAGTGAGCCCACGTAAATTGGCTAAGGGATATCCCTATAGTCCTGGCACTAAGACACCTGAGTAATTGGTTCACTTGCCTCTGGTCTCTAGGAGTGCACCATGACCCCTAAGCCTAACTATGGTTAATACTGGGTCATGTGTATCCCCCTTCTATCTACGGCAAACCTGGGGTACCCACTTACTCATTGACTACCAGGAGCCAGGCTCAGTACCAGGAATTTCACATTCATTAGTTGTAAGTTTCTTTTACAAATTCCTCTACAGGGCAGGTACAGAAAGGCTTTTGTCACCCAATGAAACAAAACCAAGATTCGAATGTGCCTTGGCTTCCTACTTTGGTTCTAATTCCCTGATAGAACTGTTGCGCTACCCTGAAACCAGCCTGTTGGCTGGGACTTGTTTAATCCACCTGATTCTTCCCAGTTCATTACCCAGAGCTGGAAAGTGTTCTCCAATACTCCCAGATGTTCTCAAAGATCCTGCTTTTATTTGGCCAGACTCTATGAGCCCTGATGCTGTGATTTTTTTCTGGCTGAAAATATCGCCGTCCCCTGGGGCCTGCTGCTGAGATGCTCAACCCACAAGTTCTAACTCCTGGGATGATAATGGTGTGAATAATACAGATGAGAGCCACCATTTTTGAAATGCCGCTGTGTATCAGACTCTGTACTAGACTCTTTACATTTGGTGGGTCATTTACTCCTCACAAAAGTTCTGTGATGTAGGCAGTATCACCTCAATTTACAAGTGAGAAAAATGAGACTCAGAAAGACTAAGCCATTTACCTAAGATCTGTGATTAGTGATTAGATTCAAACTCAGCTTAGCTTGCTCCAAAGCTTATGTTATGAACTCTAGGAAACATTGTGATATAGGATTACATTTAGGGGATCAGGCTTTCTGATTTAGGGTGACCAACCATCCAGGTTCACCTGAGACTCTCCCAGTTTTAGCACTGAGAACCACATTCTAGGAAACCCCTCAGTCTTGGGCAAATTGAGGATGTTGGTCACTTCGGCCTGTGTTAAAGCCCTAGTGCTGACCCCTTCCCTCTTCTCTGTGGTGCTACTTGACTAGGCCTCCAGCAGGTTCTATGTAGCAGCGGACCTTCTAGGACTGAAGTGGCTCCTCCCCTAGTGTATGTAATCTAGATAAAATTAGAGTCTTTTACCCCTCTGACCTTGAGAATTACCCAATTCTGAGACTGCTTTCAGTAGTAAACTTCAGGCTGCCTGTGTAAGGAACTAAAATAGCTTTGGGGAGCAATTTACTTGTATTTTTTATTTCTTTACACTGCTAGTTTGCTTATTCAGAGAACAGAAGGGAAAGTTGAGCCCAAGTGATCACTCCTACTAGTCTTCAAATCTAAACCAGTCCAGGGTGATAAGCCAGTTGGTCCTTCCTACCTCTTCTCTGCCCCTGCAAGGCTAAGATTCTAGAAAGATTTTCCAGGGAAGCCATCTGGAGATTCAGAGCCTACATGCTCTAGGGATTGTTCATGGTTGGTCTCCTCAAATGAGCAGCAGAGACCCTTTTCCCATGAAGCTTGTTATTGCTGTTAGGTGCCTTTGAGTTTATTCCAACTCATAGTGACACCATATGACAGAGTAGAACGGCCCCGTAGGGTTTTCTAGGCTGTAATCTTTATGAAAGCAGACTGCCAGATCTTTCTCCGACAAAGCTGTTGGGTAGGTTCGAACCGCCAACCTTTAGGTTAACAGCAAAAGCTTAACTGTTGCACCAGAAATAAGCTTCAGGCCTCACACCTGGGTGGGACCTTTCAAAAGCCCGGGGAAAGATTTTAGAAATGTGCTTACATGATTGAATGTTTTTTAACCCTTACGAAAGTAAGACATTTTAACTTGAATTGGTTAAGACTGGTGTCTCTTTCCACTCCGACTACTACTGTTTCACACTTTACTTTACAGCGCTTGTCTTACCAAGACTGTGGCTATTTTTTGGAAGCCGGCTAAAGAGATTGGAAATATGCCATATTAAATGAAATGTGGAGGGATATTTTGGAAAGTTTCAATAAAACAAATGGAAATTACAGAATACTGACTTGGCTGTATATTTTATCTGTTTTTAAATGTATTTACTAAGTAAGTAAAAAGTTAGGTAAAAAAATTAAAGGAATAGGAAATAGAATAAAAAAGATGAAATCAATAAAATGATTCTATACTGACAAATGAATTGCATCACAACAAAAACTCATATCATACCAATAGTAGTCATTCTTTAAGAGGAAGAGATCATTGCCAAACAGAAGTAATGAATAGGTTCTTGGTTTGTTTAAAAATCCAATTAATAAAGAGGAGAAATCCTACTAACATATTGGAAAAAAAGACTTAAATTACCTGCGTTGGTTCAATATGGACGGTGACAAATATAATAAAATATTCACAATTCTCCACTAACAGAAGGCATCATTAACAAACTAGTTAATGTTAATTGTCGCAGACTATTTAAGAGTAGTCTTTGCACAAGAAAACTTGAAATGACCAAAAGAAGTACAGCTAATAAGTGAAAGAAATTTTGGTACAGGTTTCCACAACTTTGAAAACTACCCAAAATGTTTACATGACATTACTAGTAACAAATTGTGAATTTGAAAGATTTTCCAAATTATCAATACAAAAACACAGATTTTAATCAACCATGCTAAAGGAAATACTGAATTTTAGTTCTATTTTCTCTATAAAAATATTAAATATGCATTGTCATGTGAAGAGGTGATCAAAAAACACGCAGGAAAAAAGTGTAAAAAAAAATTACAGAAGTGAATCCAGAAGTAAATTAATCAAAAATGTTATTTTTCTGGATTTTGTGGTGTTGTCCACTTTTTAAAATATAATTTGCTTAATTTCTTTTCTCATCGTAAATGTTTCTTTTCATACCAAATTCCTTTTTTTTCTTTTTTAATTAAAAAGACCTGCTAGATACAATGCAATCCTGATCCAAATTCTAACAGCATTTTTTAATGAGATGGAGAAACAAATCACCAACTTCATATAGAAAGGGAAGAGGCCCAGAACAAGTAAAGCATTACTCAAGAAGAAGAACAAAGTGGGAGGCCTCACACTACCTGATTTTAGAACCTATTATACCGCCAC
>NW_004443945.1:27438674-27453489 GCF_000243295.1 Trichechus manatus latirostris
TTGGAATAGATCCTAAAGAAATAAGAG
This sequence comes from Trichechus manatus latirostris, assembly GCF_000243295.1. Lineage (NCBI taxonomy): Eukaryota > Metazoa > Chordata > Mammalia > Sirenia > Trichechidae > Trichechus > Trichechus manatus. The sequence continues at coordinate 27,438,702 of NW_004443945.1, forward strand.
CCGTCACATGAATAGATATATACACACCCATGTTCATTGCAGGACTGTTCACAATAGCAAGAGGATGGAAACAACCTAGGTGCCCATCAACGGGTGAATGAATAAGCAAATTATGGTATATCCACACAATGGAATACTATGCAACAATAAAGAACAATGATGAAGCTGTGAAACATCTTATAATACAGAGGAAGCTGGAGGGCATTATGCTGAGTGAATTTAGTCAGTCACAGAAGGACAAATACTGTATAAAACCACTATTATAAGAACTCAAGAAAAGGTTTAAACACAGAAGACAACATTCTTTGATGGTTACGAGGGTGGGGAGGGAAGGCGAAGGTTATTCACTAACTAGCTAGTAGACAAGTTTTATCTTAGATTGATTTAGAAAATGATATTTGGAATCATTATTCCCTGAACATGAGCATGGAGAAATGTGACCCAGCTGGGGCTGGGCACTCACAGACTCACAAAGACACATCAACTGGGCCCTGAGAAAGACAATAGATGGAACAATCTCAGAAATTATCTTAAGGAAGTTTTCACAAAAGGGCAATCAAACCTAACACAAAGGACTTCTCATCTTTTGTCTTTTTCTATTAACATTTAGTAAACAGAAATTTGTTGGACCAAAGAATACCCTCCTGACTTTTGTAACTGAAACCCATACCAATGATTGTTAAGAAAGATGATTCAAAATGTAAGATTACAATTTCTATCCAATCAGTGAAAAGGTGACAATTTCAATGATTCTACCAATTTTGTGATGTTGGTATATACTGATGATTCTGTAACCTTCCTTGGATTCATGTAGACATTCTAGCTCTGGCAGCATGCTTGTCCCCTTCCCACTTTTGTCCTTTCAAATATATGCCAAATAAAACTTTCTTTTTACTTTACTAAACTCTGTGATGTTTTTCCCCTGCAACAAGATGAAGGGAAGGACAGCACACACTACAGGGGAAGTCAGCACAACTGGCCTAAACCAAAGCTAAGAAGTTTCCTGAATACAATCAAACATTTTGAGGGACAGTCTAGCAGGGTTAGGGATCTGGGGACCTTGGTTTCAGGGGACATCTAGGTCAATTGGCAAAACAAAGTTTATTAAGAAAATGTTCTGCATCCTACTTTGGTGAGTGGTGTCTCAGGTCTTAAAAGCTTGCAAGCGTCCATCTAAGACGCATCAATTAGTCCCAACCACCTGGAGTAAAGGAGAATAAAGAACACCAAAGACACAAGGAAAGTAGTAGTCCAAGAGACAGAATGGGCCACATAAACCAGAGACTTCATCAGCCTGAGACCAGAAGAACTAGGTGGTGCCCGGCTACCACCAATGACCTCCCTGACAGGGAACACAACAGAGGGTCCCTGATTGAGCAGGAGAAAGGTGGGGTGCAGAACTCAAATTCTAGTAAGAAGACCAGACTTAATGGTCTGACTGAGACTGGAGGAACTCCGGAAAGCATGGCCCCTGGATTCTCTATCAGCCCAGAACTAAAACAATTTTCAAGGCCAACTCTTCAGACAGGGATTGGACTGGACTGTGGAACTTAAAGGGATACTCATGAGGAGTGTGCCTCTTAGCTCAAGTAGATACAAGAAACTAAACAGGCAGCTTCTGTCTAGAGGTGAGATGGGAATATAGAGAGGGTTAGGAGCTGGTTGAATGGACATGGGGAATCAGGGGTGGAAAGGATGAATGTGCTATCACAGTATGGGGAGAGCAATTAGGGTCACATAACAATGTATGTATAAATTTTTGTGTGGGAGACTAACTTGAAATATAAACTTCATATAAACTACAACAATAAAATAAATAAAGAGATCTGCTAGATGGTATAAGCTCCAGGCCCCACAACCTGGACATCTTTCTCCTCTCCCCACACTCCTTACCTGAACAATTAGATTTAATACACCAGGCCTGCCTGGGCTACCTCTGTATGTACCAAGTCATAAACCATCTTATATAGCTAGCAGTCCCATTTGCTAGGCACTAGCTTAGCAGTTGAAATTGCTCAAAAGTTTCCAGTTTTAAGTATAGAAGATAAAGACTCTCCAAAGCAACATTTGGAAGTATAGGGGAATCCACTTCTGCTATTTTCCACAGTACATCTTAAGGTCTGTTTTTATTTCATAAAGTTTTGGCCTAAGTACTACAGAGCTCCAACAGATGTTCAATCAGGTAATAATTATCTACATACATTTAGAAGATTTGGCAATAAGTAAAGTTTTATAAATTTAATCAGGCTGACTTAGTAGAATCAGCTGTTTTTGCTTTATTTATTGTAACTATGTTATTGTAGTGGATCCAGTCAGCAGCATTTAAAAAAAAAAAACCATAAACATAAGATGTCAAATATGTCCAACAGGATTACTCCACTCCATCTACCTCAGGCTGTTGGGTCCTCCTTTTAACCTAGATTCTACTCATTTATCTATAGTGTAAAGTAGTCTGGCAAAAATAAATTGTATTGTATAAAAAAATGAATCAAATTAAATACACCCTGCATTTGTTTATTTAAAGTACTTTCAATGTTTATTGGGATATCTAGTTATTTACTGGTATGAACAGTCAACTTTATTTTAAACATCTTACATTATTGATTAGAAACAGCCCAGATTCCATGACATTCATGGAATATGACTTAAAATCCTGATTTTATCCCAAATGTATGTCTTCTGATTTCAAAAGGACAGTGTACTAAGGTGAGAAGTCCAGAAGAGCCACATCTGGATCTGCTTTCAAGAATAAATGTTGTAAACACCCTGAAGGACTGAGTTACTGGGGCTGAGGCCTGGGGACCATGGTCTCAGGGGTCATCTACGTCGATTGGCATAGCATAGTTCAAAAAGAAAATGTTCTACATCCAACTTTGGTGAGTAGCATCTGAGGTCTTAAACACTTGCGATCAGCCATCTAAGATGTATCTACCAGTCCCATCCTGTTCAGAGCAAAGAATACAGAAAACCAAAGACACAAGGGAAATATTATTCCAAAGGACTAATGGACCACAAGTACCACAGCCCCCACCAGCCTGAGCCCAGAACAACTAGATGGTACCTGTCCACTACCACCAGCCACTCTGACAGTGATCATAATAGAGGGTCCCGACGGAGTGGAAGGAAAATGTAGAACAAAATTCAAATTTACACACACACACACACAAAAAGACCAGACTGCTCTGATAGAGACTGGAGGAATCCCCAAGACTACAGCCTCTGGACACCCTTTTAACTCAGAACTGAAGCCACTCCCAAAGTTCATCCTTCAGCCAAAGATTACACACGTCTATAAAACAAACAATAATACACATGAGGAACGTACTTCTTAGTTCAATCATACATAAGAGACCAAAAGGGCAACAACTGCCCAAAAGCAATGACAAGAATGCAGGAAGGGACAGGAAAAATGGACAAATGGAAACAGGGAACCTGGGGTAGGAAAGGAAAGAGTGTTGACACATCGAAAAGATTGCACAAAACAATTTATGTATAAATTGTTGGATGAGAAACAAATTTGCTCTGTTAACTTTCACCTAAAGCACAATTTAAAAAAAAAAAAAAGATTAAATGTTGTAGCACATAAAACAGATATCAGAGAATAGAACTGATTGGAAAATCTGGAAAGCAGCCATTGGCCTTACAACAGCTTGATTTAGACTTTGGGAGCACTGGCTTTGGAGTCAGACAGACCTGGTTCAAAAGCCATTTGACTTGAGCAGATTATTAAACTAGGTAAGCCTAACTTCCCTCGTGTGTAAAAATGGTGTATAATAACACTGACCTCATAAGGCTGTTGAGACAATATGAGAGAAAAATGTGCATATTAAGCACCAATAAATGGGAAATATTTTTAATTAGATTGTAGTATGAGTTAGGCGATGATTTTTTAAAAATAAGGATAGCATCTATATTGCTATATATGTAAAATACCTTCCATTGTGTATTGTATTTTGTTTCCCAATACACTGTTTTTAAATGATTAGGATCCAATTCAATTTTCCTGAGGATCTTCTAAAATATATTTGCCAGGGAGGAACCCCAGCCTCACTGAGGAAGGAAGAGAATAAACCTACCATAATTCCACAGATGTCAAGGGTAGAGAAGACAGTGCAACAAACAGCAGATGCATCAATGTAGTGGCACCTGATCCTGGGTCCCCAAGTCCCACAGGTGACACTATGAGCCCAGATGGATACTACAAACTCAGTGGGTTGCACTGAAACTGAGGAACCTAGAGCCAAGGGACCAGTACTTACTGACAAGCAGCAGACAAGCCAGCCTCCTCTGTCAGGGAGTAAGCAGTTATACCTGGTCACGCTATCCTGTCCTGACCTGCTCAGTGGCCCATGTGACTAACTACAGAGGCTGCTTATATTGGGAAACTAATATAGCTTAAAGTTTGCACACTCAGCAAAATGTGCAGGGATGTTAAGGGTCCATGGCAAACTGTTTCCTCCAACAGTGTTATTTTCAACAGACAAAACTTTTCCTTCGAAGGTAAATTCCAACTGGAGGTGCTATTATGCACATAATCTGATTCTGAATCATTACAGTGACGATGTTGTTGTTGTTGTTAGCTGCTGTCACGTTGCTCCAACTTGTGGTGGGCCCAACTCATGGGGACTCCATGCACAACAGGATGAAATGCTACTCAGTTGCAATACTCATGATCAATACGGGATTGGACGATCGTGATCCATACGGTTTTTGCTGACTGATTTTCAGATGTGGATTGCCAGGCCTTTCTTCTTAATCCATCTTAGTCTGGAAGCTCCATGAAACCTGTTCAGCACTATAGCAATACACGAGCTTCCACTGATAGATGGGTGGTGGCTGCACATGAGGTGCATTGGCTGGGAATCGAACCCTGGTCCCCTATACAGAAAGCGAGACTTCTACCACTGAACCACCAATGTCCCCACAGTGATCATGACTCTCCCAAAGTCTAAAACATTTAACCTCTAAAAATTTAAGTTTCTGAAATGGTGAAGGACCTCCTTCTTCCCCTCCCACTTATCCAGAAGTATCTAGCTAATTAGACTTTAAAATTTAGTTCAATATTTCATACGGGAATAGAATTAATATAAAGCGCTCTTGCAAGTGCAAGCCAAACATTTCCTTTTGGCTACTTCGTCACTGCTTAGTATCTCCATATGGTTTTTTGTCTTGTTCTGTTTCAGTTTCTGCCTCCCTCTTCTTCTCAGCCATGGGAGGATGTGTTAACAGATAATATGACCAAAAACCCAGTAACAATCCACGAAGTATTAGCAATTCAAAAACAAGTAGGTTGATTTTAGATTGTCTCTTTGCCCTATCACTTAGTAAATTGTTGACAACCAGAAAACACAATTTTTCTGCAAAGTTACTGTAAGACTCAACACCAATTTTTATTTCTACAAAGCAAAAGATAAAAAGAGTAAGATTATGCTAAATACCATTTAACACCATAGATTTTCAAAAGATCAACCGCCTGATACGACGTTAAACATAGTTGAATGTGGTCCCACATCTCTGTGCCACTTTGCCAAGTTTCCGTCGGATGCGATTTGCAACAAGCAACATATTAAACCCCCATAAATAGTCATTATAATGTAAACACTGAAAACTCCGTATTGTAACAGTGAAAGCAGCCTCTCCAAAATATATAAAACAGAAAACAAATCCTTGAATTTCATCTCAGGGCAGAAGGTGGATTTGAATTTGAAGACATGCCAAATGGTAATTTTGGGCGCAAATATTTCAAACAAAGCTGATCTATTATGAGTATTAACAGCATATGTTAGTTTCCAAGTCAGTTTGCATATGTCACAGGAAGCACACCCGATTAGTATGTGAGGCCATTTACACTCCAGCAAAGTTATTACCAGTAAATCATAACAAAGTAGGTATGATCAAATTATACATACTCTTAAAAATATACATAAAAATCTGACACAAAAGGAGTAAAATAGAGAAAAATAATATCTTCAATGAATCAGATCTGCAAATTAGCTTCTTTATTTTTCTTTTCTTTCATTGTTATTATTATTTCCTTTTCGTATAGTCAATTGTTATGGCTCTTGACAGTTTCCTTTTAGCTAGCAAAGCCTGGAAGAATTAAAGAAGACATTTGGCCTTTATGGTTTTCTGTGTCTAAATGTGTATGTCCTGAGGAGAAAAGGAGCTGTTCAAGAAGCTATTAAGCACCAATGAGCAAGCACGGATTTGGAATGTCTGAGTTATGTTTGCTGAAACAGATGTTGTATCCCAGAATTCCCCGAGCTGCCTCAGGCTTTTGCTGGTGTCAACCCTGTGGTAAGTGGGTTTTCATAATGAATTTACTGTTAATTCTCACGCACATACAAACCATTAGAATCACATTAAAGGGCTGACTAAATGCCACCAAGACTCTGAGCACCACTATCTTTTGTTCACTTGAAAGAAGCTCGAAAGAGTCCAGAATCTCTAATCAATCATTCGTAGTAGTTTGAGGAGAGTAACAAGCCTCATTCTGAGAGGCAGTAACTTTTGGGATTCCTGAATCCCACTCACTAGGGCAGGGTGCTTTTTTTTTTTTTCCCCCTGAAAATCACAGTAAAGCTTACTATGGGGTTTTATATTGAACTAACCCAATTTTTAAGTTATTTTGTTTAATTATATCTCTTTATAAAATATTTTAGTAAATAAAACAAACAAACAAGAAGTAAATAATTGGTTGCAGCAAAAGACATAAATGTATTCAAGAAACAAATAATTCAAAGGAGGCCACCAACCATGTATGGAATACCTAGAGACTACAACAGCCTAATATCGGTGCTCTGAGGGTAAGAGTAAAAGCAACTGGGAGAGTTGTGGAGACTGACAGAAACAGAGGTAGAAAAGAGTATTATCAAAAAGAGTGTAATCTGTTTTTCAGAAAATAGCGGGGCTACTAACCCAAAAAGGAGTCTTGGTGGCATAGTGGTTAAGAGCTCGGCTGCCAACCAAGAGGTCAGCAGTTCAAATCTACCAGCTGCTCCTTGAAAACCCTATGGGGCAGTTCCACTCGGTCCTATAAAGTCGCTATGAGTCAGAATCGACTGGACGGCAATGGGTTTGACTAACCAAAAAACCCATTGTTGTCGAGTTGATTCAGACTCATAGCGACCCTATAGGATAGCTAAAATAACAACAACAATAGATACTGTTTACTGAGCACCTGTTATGTTTCAGGAGCCCTGGTCGTGCAGTGGTTAAAAGCTTGGCTACGAACCAAAAAGGAGTCCTGGTGGCACAGTGGTTAAGAGCTCAGCTGCCAACCAAAAGGTCGGCAGCTGGAAGCTATCAGCCATTCCTTGGAAACCCTAATGGGCAGTTCTACTCTCTTCTATGGGGTCACTAGGAGTTGGACTCCAGTAGACGGCAATGCATTTTGTTATGTTTCAAGTGCTACACTAGACATCTCTTACACATTATCTTATTACTTCCTCGTAAAAACTCCAAGAACAAAATCTGCTGCCATTTTTAAATGCTTATGAAATGCTAGGTTCTGTTCTCACCTCCACTCCCACCACCCACAAGCCATGCTAGTGTCCTTTCAGCTTTTGACACCAGTGTTCTTTCCTATTTCTGAGATTTTATGAACGTGTTTTCCTCTCCTGGAGTCCTCTTGTTCCTGCTTTTCCCACTACAACCATGTGGTGTGTGTGTGGCTGTCATCCTTCAGTCCATAACATCTCACTTTAAAATCATCTTCTCAGAGAAAAGTGGGGTGCAGAACCCAAATTCTAGTAAAAAGACCACACTTAATGGTTTGACTGAGACTGGAGGGACCCTGGAAGACACAGCCCCTGGACTCTCTGTTAGCTCGGAACTGAAGCCATTCCCGAAGCCAACCCTTCAGACAATGATTAGACTGGACTATAGGACATAAAGTGATACTCATAAAGAGAGTGCCTCTTAGCTCAAGGAGATACATGAGACTAAACGGCAGCTCCTGTTCGGAGGCAAGATGAGAAGGCAGAGAGAGTCAGGAGCTGGTTGAATGGATGTGGGGAATCAGGGGTGGAAAGGAGGAGTGTGCTGTCACAGTATAAGGAGAGCAACTAGGGTCACATAGCAATGCGTGTATAAATTTTTGACTGAGAAACTGACTTGAATTGTAAATTTTCACTTAAAGCACAATTAAAAAAAAAAAAAGAATTCTAAAATCATCTCCTCAGAGAAGCCTCCCTTTAGTACTTTCCTTAAGTACCTTACCCGGAGTAGTTTCCAGACTGTCTCACCCAACCCTTCCTCACCCTCCCTCTGCCTGTATTGTTCTCTGCCTGCTGGTGTCTTGCTTATTTCTTCAGGGCACTTTCTCAAATTTTAATTACTTATTTGTGCGTTTACTTGATTTTTGCCTCCCCCTCACTAGATGCAGAAAGATGAATAGAAAGAGCTTGGGTATTATTTTGGATGTAAGATTGCCAGAGAAGGCTTCTCTGATGGGGCGACAGAAGAAATCTAACTAAAGCTGAGGGAGCAAGTCATGCAGACATCTGAGGGAAGAGTGCTCCAGCTGGACAGAAGTGCACAGGTTCCTAGGACAAAGTGTGCTTGGCATGTCCTAGAACCTGCAATAAGACTGTAGTATCGTGAATGAGGAGAAAACAGGTAGGAAATGAGATTGGAGTAGTTGCCAAGTCCATATTGGGTAGGACTTTTGAGGACAATGTAAGGACTTCAGATTTCATTCCATCTGTGCTAGGAAACTTTTGGAAGGTTCTAACTGCTATAAACTACTAGCCTAATGTAATTTTATCTTATCAGGAAACATTGTCGGGTAGACAGAGATTATTTTTAGCACTTCCTCCCTAAACTTAGTGGCGTCTGCGGGCATGAAGGTCCTTAACCTTGGAGCAGGACACGAAAACCTCTGGGACCATAAGGTTTTTGTGGAGCAGAGCTACCACACAGCTCTGGACCACTGAAGTCCAGACACTTTCAAGAGTGAGAAATAAACTCTTATTTTGTTTATACCACTTTTTTACTGCAGCAGTAGAGGGACGGACACTTATTATAGGTAAACCTACTCCTAACTAAAACAATGTTCCCTTCTAATTTTGAGTTTGTAGTAGATTGTTTAGTGGATGAAAACTCCTCCTATCCTAATATGTATGAGCCTTTAAAATACGACTTTGTTGTTCTTTCCATCCAAAGGTAGTGTCTATCTCTCTGTTCCCTTAAATAATTGGGTAGGCCATGTTACTTGCTTTAACCAATAGAATGTGGCAGAAGTGACATTGTGTGAGTTCCAGAACCTACTTCTCAAGAGGTTTACAGCTTTCCCCCTCACTCTCTTAGAATTCTGAAAACATCTTGCTTTGATGAAGTCTAAGATTAAAGGCTACATAGAAAGAAAAGTCCCAGCCACCCCAGCCATCCCAGCTGAGCCCAATACCAGAAAATCCTCTAGCTGTGCACAGCCACGAGAATGAGCACAGGAAGTATCACAGAAACCTACTCCACCAACCCACAGAATGTTGAGGAATTATTAATAAACTGTTACTATTTCAAGCCACTGAATTTGAGGGTTCTTTGTTAAACAGCAATAGATAAGTGATACAGATATGGGTATCAGGTATGGGGTACAGACATAGCAAGAACTAAAATCAATATGGCATTGACTTTCAGATTGGGAGGCAGGCAGAAACTGGAAGGTGATTTATTAATGGAGCCTGGAAACACAGTGAGGAAACTGCTGTTGGATACTAGACAAAGGGAAACTCAGTTATCCAGTGACAGAACAATGGGCAAAACTATTGTCTGCAGCAACTTGGAATATAGAAACTGAATTTGTGGATCTGGCTAATGAGCATGTCAGGAAGAGTGTTGAAATTGCCACCGGGTTTCTTTTAGCTGCATCTAATTAAATGAAGGAAGACAGAGATGAGCTACAGAGAGAATTGTTCTGTTTGAAAGCAGAATTAAATATAGAGGAGTTAGAATCTATTTCTGGGTTGAAAAATAAAACTGATTCACATTTTTATCCAGTAGAAGATTATCAAAGGAAGAAATGATCCTAGGGTAAATATCTATTCAAATACGTAGTTGTAAAATCCTTCAATAAGAGCTTGGAAAGATTTAAGGTGATGCCTAGTAGGGTGGCGCAGGGGTTAAGAGCTACAGCTGCTAACCAAAAGGTCCGCAGTTTGAATCCACCAGCTGCTCCTTGGAAACCCTATGGGGCAGTTCTACTCTGTCCTATAGGATCCTTTTGAGTCGGAAATGACTCGACAGCAATGGGTTAGACCCGCAATCAGTCAAAAGGCCTCTAAGAGTCATATCAGTTTTACATCATGCCCAAAGTAGAGAGAGATCTATCCCAAAAAGAATTATGGACATGCTTTTGGGGCATGGCCCCGGTGAGATTCACAATCTTAAGAAAATGTTACTGACACAAACACTGACTGCTTGGACCAAAAGGAACAGAAACAGTTCAAAGTTTAAAAAAAAGAAAAAAAAGGCCTATGGACCTTCAACTTTCTATTAAAAAGAAGAAATCTGAGGCAGCCACTCAGTTGTAAGCATACCCTATTTTTGATCAAAAAAAGAAGATATCTTGGAAACCAGAATCAAAAGGCTAGAGGGTAGAGATAAGATCCAAGGAAAACAACGAATTTCAGCATCACTCCCAGGGAGCAGAACTGGAACCTAATCAAGGAACATCTTGTCCCAAGAGGAAGGGAAACTGGTGACCTGTGCCCGGCTGTTTCTCAGAATTGCTGCAGAATCGTGAATACTATGTGCTTCCCATCCCCAAACTCATTTTTTTAATTTAAATATACTTCGTATTTTAGAGTCATTTTATATTTACAGAAAAGTTGCAAAGATAATACAGAGCTTTCCCATATACTCCTCATCGACCTTCCCTTATTGTTAGCATTTTACAAAACCATAGTACACTTGTCACAACTAAGAAACCAACATTAGTTCATTACTATTAACTGAATTCCACACTTGTTCAGATTTCACTAGTTTTTCCCTAATGTCCTTTTTCTGTTTCAGGATAGCCTGCAGGATACCACAATGCATTTAGTCATTGTGTCTCCTTAGCTTTCTCTGGTCTGTGACAGTATCTCAGCCTTTCTTTGTTTTTGATGACCTTAACACTTTTGAGGAGTACTGGTAAAGTATTTTGAAGAATGTCATTCAATTTGGGTTTGTCTGATGTTTTTCTTATATTTATACTGCTCCAGACCTAGAATGAGCCATTTCTTCAAGGGACCCTTGTCCTCTCTATTGGATAATGGGATTAGAAACCAAAATCCATTCTTACTTTTTCTAACAGGAGTGTCTATTTCGGTTATTCTGTCCCTATCTTACCATTGTATGTTGAGTGTGTGACTAGAAGGTCACTTATCTTTTAGTTCACGTGTCTCAGCATCAAGAGAAGCTGCACTCAAGGAACTACACAAGAGGAGCCTCATCCATTCCAAACCAGATGCTTATCATGAGATCTTGGACTTCAAGCTTGATGCTATAATTGGGATGAGACTTTGGAATCCTGTAATGGGGGTGAACATATTTTGCGTGTTGAAGGAATGTAAATAATTTGTGACCAGAGGGTGGATTGAGGTAGATTGTTTAATGGCTTCAGCATTAGTCACATTCCTTTGCAAAGTGACTTCACTGCTCCCCCCCCATCCAAAAGGGGAGTCCATTTCTCTACCCCCTTGAAGTTGGGCTAGCCTGTGGTAGAAGGCATGTGGTGGAAGTGGTGTTTTGTGAGTTCTTGAGCATTGGTCTCAAGAGACGTTGAAGTTTCTGCCTCATTTGCTTGGAATCCTGAGACTACCAGGCTTATGAAGAAGCCCAATTTGAAAGACCATATGGATAAAGAACCCCAGCCATTTGAGGTGTCCCAGATGAGCCCAGCCCCCAGCCAACTCACCAGTTAAATACAGCTGTCACTGTGCCTGAGGAGACCACAATCCACAGAATTATGAGGAATAATAAAGCACTAAGTTTTGGAGCCCTGTTGACCCAGAGGTTAAGAGCTTGGCCGCTAACCAAAAGTTCAGCAGTTCAAATCCACCAGCCATTCCTTGGAAACCCAATGGGGCAGTGTCTACTCTGTGCTATAGGGTGGCTATGAGTTGGAATCAACTCGACAACAACAGGTGTTTTTTAGAGTTTTGGGAGCAGTTTGTTAAGAAGTAGTGGATAATTAACACAGTACAATTGACTGCTATAAATGTCATCTTTCTGTTGATCCAAAATCTACCTTCCTATAAATTCCATTACCCAAGTCAGGGTTTTTGATAGTAAATAAAATATAGTAAATTGTACTGATGAGTTAATATCTTGATTTATCCTTATTATATTGCAATGTTTTAACTGAAAATATGGAATTATTGCTTTACTACAAAAGAGAGTTTTAGCAGTAGAAATTCTGAGAGTTGTCACAAACTGGCGGATATTTGGATAACTGAAGCTTCTGATTCCCTCTCGGATGACATCTTAGTGGTCCCTGATTACTTCATGTGAAAGCTGAAGTTGGATTTCTAGGATTGAAGGTGAGGAAACAGCAGTGTAAATGTGATAAAAAGCTCTAGGTTTAAACTGTTCAGTAGAGACAACAAATTTTTCAAAAAAAGAACTCTATTTACCTCTGCAGACTTACCTCAAGCCACTGCCCTGCTCAGGGGCAGATTAACCAGTAAATAAGGTATGCACAGGCTTATTTTTTCTTAGTTACAAATCTGCAGTGCACATGATATGAGGAAAACCATGTGAAATAGTATGCTACAGAGTAGTAAGTAAGAACAAGTAAGCCCATGAAGAACAGGTGAAATCCTACACTGCAGATTAGTAAGTAAGCACAAGTAAGCCCTTGCTTATTTAGTAATCCATTCCTGGCCCTGCTCACCCTGTCCTAATCACACTGGCCTTCTCAGTAGTTTAAAGATGCCAATTTATTGTCCTTAGTTAATTCTGAGGTTTTCAGTGTTTTTATGTAGTTTTGATTTTGATTGATTGATCATTTCATTGATCTGTTCAACAAACAAATATTAAACATAACATTTACATCCAGTCAAGTACGAGAGGTGAGAGATACTGGAAAACGAGCAATCAATTTATAGATCAGTGGCTGGAAGAAAAAGATGGCAGTTTTTATTTTTAGAAAATGAAACAAAACTAGTAAAATAAGGGGGGGTGTGGGTGGGCAAAAACCTGCAGGTAGCAGATTTGACCTTGATTAGGAGAAAGGACACCTCAACCAATGATGCGCACACAATACAAGTACACATGGATTTGGATGCAAGTATCTTTGCATGGTCAGGGGAATCAGTAGGAAATTTAGGGAGAAATGCAAAATGGCTTTCAGAAGGTGGAGGCGAGGTCATCTGTGGAAGACTCTTAGGAATGGTGTTAAGAAGGGGGATTGAGGATCTGGCAATGGTTTAGAATATGTGAAAATAGAAATCGTAGAGTCACTGAGCACAACAAGTAAGAGCTTTGACAGACAGCACTAACGGTCCAGCTCAGGCTGGAAACCAAGGATTTTCAGTGAAACCAATCTGAAGAAATGTGATCATCTTCCAGCCATCCCGTTTGGATACCAAACAATCTGGGAACCCTGGTGGTGTAATGGTTAGGAGCCTGGCTGCTACCAAACAGTCAGCAGTTCGAATCCACCAGCCACTTCTTGAAAACCCTATGGGGCCGTTCTACTCTGTCCTATAGAGTTACTATGAGTCAGAATCAACTTGACAGCAATGGCTTTGATTTGGTTTTGGTATATACTACAAGAGTTGGGATCCAGGATCTCAAGACTACACATCTCAGCTACCCCATCCCTTTTTATCCCAAATCACAAGTAATTTTTCTAACAATTATTATGTCCTGCTGTACTTTATTCTCTCTCTCCCTCACATTGGCCTGAATGCTCACCCTGGGAAACAGTGGCATGAGAAGATGCAGAGTGAGATCCCTCATGCATGCTTAGGGCTGCAAAACACAGTTACGTAACATTTACTTCATAGCCATTGCAGATTTTGCTTTTGGACTGTGAGATGGAGTCCATATACATGTTTTATTAATTTTTGGATCTTCTAAACATTTAATGTAACTGAATCCATTATCCATAGGAAGAGAACCACTTAAAAAGTGATTAAGGAATAGAATACAGTAAGCATAGTCCAGAAAATGAAACCTGAAGACCTACATTCACACATCTGGCAGTGATTCATAATTGAATATTATTTTCTCTTGAGTTATAATGGTTTACATCAGCCTCAATCCCCAAACTGAAAGTAGCTGAGTAATATTGCTGTCACCTTACCTTTATCCCAGCTCCATATGTGCAGAATAAAAGGTTTAACTATAATTCATTCTAGTAGCCTTACACAGGGAATTTCAATGAAAGTGTTGAAAGGAAATAATTACCCATGGAGCCTTAGGCTGGAAGGAAAAGTCTCTCTTTCTCTTTTACAGTGTGTTTCTAATGGATATGTGTGTGGAGCAGCCCGGAAGATGGGACCATTTTCTTATATGACTGCATCAATATCTGTTGGGAACAGTATAAATTTGTGAAAAATGGAGGAGATTTAACTTTTCCATGATAGAAGATATGGAATAAGAAAATTATTGAAACTCATCCAAGAATATATGAGTAAGGATAATGTGTTTCAGATACATTACTGGCTCTAACAAAACTCAGATCAATCAAAAACCTGCGTCAGAAAGCATTGAGTTTCTGTTTATGGTGATGGAAAGTTTGACAATGGATGCTGGTGATGGTTGCACAGCAAGATTGATATAATTGGTGTCACTGAAT
>NW_004443945.1:27453982-27454765 GCF_000243295.1 Trichechus manatus latirostris
TTTGAATCTGCATATTTAGCAAATCCCCACAATGATTCTGGTACAGATATAATCACATTTCAATGAAGATTTAGGAGGAAGTGGAATCATAATTTGATTGATTTTAATTGATTTAAGCCTCTAGTCTGCTAAGTTAGACCCTTAGTACTTCAGTGTTTTCACTGGCATTGTGAAGACGGCATTTAAAAAAAAAACGTTTACAGGAGACAAGAATTATATGTCGGTTCTGATTTTGGCAACCACACTGCTATTCTCAAATTCTTATTCCAGAGCCAAAGCAAAGGACATGGGTCCAAGCCCCAGACAAAAATGCTAAGTGGGAAGAATTCTGTTTGACTTCATGAACTCCAGTCCCAACCAGTCTGTGTAACCAGGGATAGGGGGTAAAAGAATGACCCTGGTCATTCAACATGGCCTGAGTTAACAGCATTAAGTCTGTCTCCCCAACACCCTCCCATCCCCTGCCCCCTTCACCTCCCCAACCTGCCTACCAATACCATTCCTTCATCCACAGCAGCACTCAAAGGTCCTAAACACATTCCTAACCATCCTTCTTCATCAAAATTTATTCTGTGCTTTGTTCTCTCAGGCCCTTGGCGACAATGTCTTGTAAGCTGGTTAAAAGAACTAGGTCTTCCTAAGGCTAATGCAAGGTGTGGCAGTAGCCTACATGTGTCTCTCCTCTTATAATATTTACTAGGGTGGCTATGAGTCGGAATTGACACAACGGCAGTGGGTTTGGTTTGGTTTAAATAAACGACTACTTCAGGCCCCTTGAAAAAC
>NW_004443945.1:27464960-27506056 GCF_000243295.1 Trichechus manatus latirostris
CTTTGATCCTACATTCTAAATTTTCTTGTAACTCTTACATGCTAACTTGCTCGACTCACCTTATTTGAATGGATGGTGCTTATTGCAGCAGATACTGATTCAAAAAATATTGGTTTCTCTGAGTCTAGGTTTCCACAGTACTGCATTGCTTTTATCAAGGAATCTACAACAAAGCACAGGTGATAAGGATACATGGAGCAGCAGAATGATCATATTCAATGTTAGCCAAGGACACTCTCATACCTGTGCAATGGGCTAACGTTATATCCATGCTCCTGTTCTTACAGTCCATGTAAACCTGGAGGAATTGAAATTGTATACCCACAATTAATTCAGGATAGCTGTCAGGAAGGAATAAGACGGGTTTCAGAAGAAACTTGAAAATTTCTAGTTAAAAAACAAAAAAAGCCAACATTCATGAAGTCAAAAAAAAAAAAAAGCCAGCGTTTATGAAGTCAGACCACCAGAGGGAGGCATTGTTACACAGTCAGGCATAACTTGGAAAGCTTCTAAAAGAGACTCCTAGCAAACTATTAATACAGCAGGACATCTACCTTTACTGTAAATGAACTTGTCTGTTTACATCTTCCACTTCATTTAATAAAAATATTAACATCACATTTCCTTCCCTATAATACAATTACAAAATTGTTCTCAAACTTCTTTTATTGGAAGTCATGGACCCATTTAGGAAAACGATAAAAGCTTCAGATCTACTTCTCACAGTAATATATTACATTAATTTCAGCAGATTCATGGACGCACTAAATAGTTGGTAAATTGAGGACCCCACTATAATTCAAGCCAAGCATGACTTCCCAACTTCCATTTTTAAAGATCAATCAAGACGAGAGGTCCTAATTTGCTTGGAATACTTTAGAGTCTTGCCTTGTTTAAGTCATAGAAAATCTCATTTAAGAACAGTAGAACAGGTAGAGGGTCAGCCTGATCTTAAATTCATCCAGACCCAACTCTGTTCATGAAATTGACTGAAAGTAAATCTAGATGTTTTAGTAACAGGAGGATGGATTTAATCATATAATAGTGATGTACCTTGCATATAAAATGTAGAAAGCTGCATTTGTAACACATTCTAAGAGTGTTCACAATATATAAAATACTTCCCTCATATCCTTCCAGCAGTAACCAGTTCTCCCTATAGGTGGAGAAATGTAAAATAATAAGAGATGTATCACTCTAAGCATAAATAAATAAATCTATAAATAAGTAGGTATGTAAGTAGGTAGATGGATATGTAGATAAATAAATACGTACATACATAGAATGAGACTTTACCATTGAATAAATGGCTCGTTTCTGCAAGTTAAAATGATTAATTCAAGGTGACCTGTCAGTGTTTGACTTTTTCTTAAGCTCACTGAAACACAGGCACATTGCTACGGGTGGTTTGTTGATGCTGATAGGCATAATCTCCAGTTCACTGACATCTCAGTGTGCCAAGTACAGGAGTAAAGTACACCCTGCTTGCTTCAACCTACAACTCCCAGTTGTTTTAGTCCTTTAACTAAAGTGACTAAGAAAACAATCCAACAAGTGTTGTTAGAAAGCAGGAAGACACACGTGGCTAAAGAAACCCTATGGCTCTTTACTCTGGTCCCTCTTTCAGGGTGGCTGGAACTAAGAAAGAATATTAGCTGCAGTGATACTATTTGCAGTTTAAGAAATGACTTCTGTAAAGGGAGAATAATAGCAGCTAGCATTATTGACAGGTAACTGCCAGAAATTCAAGTTGGATTCAGAAGACAATGTGGAACTAGGGATATCATTGCTGACATCAGATGGATCTTGGAAGAAAGCAGAGAATACCAGAATGATGTTCACCTGAGTTTTATTAACTATGCAAAAGCATTCGATTGTGTGGATCATAACAAATTATGGATAACATTGAGAAGAATGGGAATTCTAGAAAACTTAAATTTTCCCCATGCAGAACCTGTACACTGACTAAAAGATAGTCCTTCAAACAGAACAAGGGGATACTGAGTGGTTGTATCCTTTTGCTATATTTATTCAATGCTAAGCAAATAATCCGAGAAGCTGAACTACATGAAGAAGGATGTGGCATCAGGATTGGAGAAAAACTCATTAATGACCTGCATTATGCAGATGACATAACCTTGCTTGCTGAAAGTGAAGAGGACTTGAAGCACTTACTGATGAAGATCAAAGACTAAAGCCTTCAGTATGGATTATACCTCAACATAAACAAAACAAAAATCCTCACAACTGGACCAATAAGCAACATCATGATAAACCAGAGAAAAAATTGAAGTTGTCAAGGATTTCATTTCACTTGGATCTGCAATCAATGCCCATGGAAGCAATAGTCAAAAAATCAAATAATGTATTCCATTGGGCAAATCTTCTGCAAAAGACCCCTTTAAAGTGTTAAAAAGCAAAGATGTCACCTCGAAGGCTAAGGTGTGCCTGACCCAAGTCATGGTATTTTCAATCACTTCATATGTATGCAAAAGCTGGACAATGAATAAGGAATACCAAAGAATTTATGCCTTTGAATTATGATGTTGGTAAAGAACATTGACTATACCATGGGCTACCAGAAGAACGAACAAATCTGTTTTGGAAGAACAGCCAGATTCTCCTTAAAAGTAAGGATGGCAAGACCTTGTCTCACATACTTTGCACATGTTATCAGGAGGGACCAGTCCCTGGACAAGGACATCATGGTTGGTAAGGTAGAGGGTCAGCAAAAAAGAGGGAGACCCTTGATGAGATGGACCCTCAATGAGATGGATCGACACAGTGGCTGCAACAATGGGCTCAAACAGCAATGATTGTGAGGATGGTGCAGGACCGGGCAGTGTTTTGTTCTGTTGTGCACAGGGTCACTATAAGTCGGAACCGACTTGACAGCACCTAACAATAGCATTACTGAGTACTTACTAAAACTGCCAAACACTTTGTTATGTGCTTTATATGCAATGTATCTTTTCTGAGCCTCATTAACAACTTAATAAAATGGTAATTCTACTTCCAGTTTACAAAAAAGCAAATACTTTGGCCGAGATCCTAGAACTGGTACGTGTTAATATTTGGACCCAGGGTTCTAAAGCTGTAATTAATTAACATATATCACAATGTTATTGTGCTGTTGAGTGCCGTTGAGTTGATTGCAACTCATAGCTACCCTATGCCATTACAGAAGCAGATCTCCAGGTCTTTTTCCTGCAGAGCCACTGTGTGAGTTCGAACCGCCAACCTTTTGGTTAGTAGCCAAGCACTTTACCACTTTGCCACCAGGGCTCCTTAATTTTATCATAACTATGATGAAATAAGCCAAGTAGCAATAAGGTAACTAAAAGGGTAAGCCAATACAAAACTGCTGGATTTGTATATATGAATGAAAAACACCTGGCCAAGGGTAAATATCATTTTCTGCCAATTTAAAAATAAACCACATCGGCTGATTTATGCCATCGTTCTATTTAAATATACCATTATATAGAATACAAAGACCATTAAAATTAATAAAAAGATAAAGCCCTTTCTCAACATGTCCAGTACCCAGACTGTTTGGACTTCTCTGAATTAGCTCCTAAGCTCATTGGGAGTAGAAAACCATTTTCCCCTCTTCACTAACCCTAAGTCCTGATTTTCAATATTTAGAGAGGACAACCAATTAGAGCACATTCAGAAACAAACTTAAAATACAGTTGAACAAAAAATATACACACTGGCCTTTATATTATAGTCTCATGTTTTTCAAAATATGATCCTTGGATCACCTGCATCAGAATCATCTATTGTTGTGTAAAATGAAGATCCCTGGATCAGAACCAAGACCCAGAAGGCTGCATTTTCAGTGAGCACCCCTGATGATCCTATACGCACTAAAGTTTATGAGTACTCATCTAGACCGTGGCAACACAGAGCAAATAAAAATTCCAAACATAAGAGTACATGAATGAAGAGGAACTCTCTGTTTACAGTCCAGATTTAGATACAAGAAAATATAAAGTATTCAGGTTGAATCCTAGGCCAAAATGATGCAAAACTTTTATAGTGAACAAGAAAATAAATGCACATCATATGGGGGAAAGTGTGACTTGCCAAAACTAGCCACTAGATTTAAGGTCCAGGATATTTTGCAATAATTTATTCACTTTCTGAATATCTGCTAATTCTGGAACAAAATTAGTATTACATCACCAGAAGTTAACCAGATGACCCAGAGAGGTCATTTAGTCCAAATCTCTCATTTTTACTAAATGAATAACCTGAGATCCAGACAGACAGGTTAGATGATTCTCCCAAGCTTCACAATTAGTGTGGTAGAATTGAGAGCACACCCCTAGACTTTCACATACTATGCAGCTTCCCCTCCAGACACTCCCACCCTTACCTTCATAGGAAGCTATACTGAAGTTTGCTATCTGTACTATCTTGAGTTTGAAACACTGGAAATTTCAAATCAAATCCAAAATATAAATGAGTAGAGACACAACTTCTGCAACACCCCAAGAAAGCAATCAAAATCCACAATGTGAGACCTGTACTGACTACTAATCTTAACTCTTTAAAAGTCATTGTCAGTGGTTGTTAGATGCTCACACGAAAATATTTGCTGGCATCATCTTTCATAACTACCTTTAAAACATTGCAGGTGTATGAAGGAGGAAAAAAGTATAAGTCAGATTTCCACTTCTGGCCTTGATGAGTAACTAATGCAAGATTTTCTTATCCTCTACAAATAAGTAGGAAACAGAACGAAAATATACGAACAACTGTTTTCAGGCATTGGGCAACAGGCAGCACGGGACTGAGTTCTCTGAGAGAAGGAAAGTAAATGAGGCGAGCCCTACAATCACCCCAACTTTCTGCCACCAAGCCCTATCTGGGCCATGTCATGATGAGGAGGATCCAAACAAACTGCAGCAGCTTCACTGGGCTGATAGCAATTGATAAAAAGGAGGGTGATATGCAGAGAAACAGCTCCAGAAATTTTTTTAAAGTTTTGAGTAAGTCTTTGGCTGAATACAAAGCCACACATACATAGACTGAGACTCTCTGAGACCAGGGAAAGAAAAATCTACTGGGGAAAGAACAAATACTGGGGAGCAAACAGAAACCATTGGAAGACTGAGGACAGTTGAGGAACAGATGTTGCCCCACCCTTACAAGCCCTTATCCCCAATTTTAGGGATTGGTGGAGAGAACACGAGGAAATAGGAAACAGGATGAATTCCTTACTGACTTAGTATTTATTCAAAATAACTGAGAAAAATCTCAAAAGTGTCCAGACTATTCCTTGAATTGGCAAAGTTAGATGTTCTTCCATCTGTGAAAACAGAGGTTTGTAAACTAAGCCAGTTTTAAAGAAATAAAGGGAATTTTATGTTTGCACATCTTGATCATAGACCCCCATGGAGGTAATGTGCTAGAGAAGTAGGTACCACGGCCCAAGGGAACATAGAGAAAAGAGCCCTTGTATCGGACACCGTTTGGGAGACCAGGAATGGTATCTTGTTAGACTTTACATCCTCCTATCACCAAGGCCACTTTTTCAAGCAGTCTATGCCCTGGAAGGAACTTTGTCCTTCTTTCTGTAAGCCTCCTAAGCTAACTATCCAGCAGGTTCTATGCCTAGAATACCCCCACCCCCAACCCCCACATATACACACACCTAGACGCTTCAAGAGTCTCCTGAAAACAAATCTTGGGTGATGGCAGGCATAAAGTCCAGTGTCCTTTGGGGGAAATTGGGGAGATTTGAGCACTGAAATGAGCACACGCAAGACCCTGGAGCTGAGACAGTGGATGACGAAAACCCCTGTTACTTAAGTGAAGGGAAGGAATCCATCCGACATAAGCTATGTAAATACCTCAACAAGCATGGAGACTCCAGAAGAGTCAAAAAAGGTCAATCCACTGCAATCCAGGATTAAAGAACACTTCTCATTTGGGCAGGGCTGTGAAACCTCGTCTGTAGGAGAAACAGAGACGTTAGTTAGGGAGAATTTTCAGAGATTTCTGCTGATGACTTTCCTGAATGGTGGGAAGATAACAATGGTCTCGTGTTTAACAACACTAATTCTGAACACTTTTCCGTTAACTACAGATTATTTCTTAACTCTTTGATTTTGTATTTGAGAATGTTATTTCAGTTAGTATAATATAACTTATTTAAAAACAATGATAGGGCGGCACACCTGGGGTCCCTCAAAGGAGACATGTGGCTCTCAGAGCAGATCATGTAGGCAGTTTCCTCTATTATTGCTAGGCAAAGTCTATCAAATAAACTCCAATTCATTCATTATTATGAAATTCTCTGAATATATACATTGTTAATTGCAATAGTTTTCCCATCTAATATGCCCCAAATTTTCCCCTCTAGTGGCTACAGAAAAGTCCCTCAATTAGCATTAGAGGAAGTATGAGGGAAATAGTACATTAAAAACAAGTGCTGCTTAGAAGTAAAAACAGGTGAACAGAAAGTACAAAACACACTGAAAACTTTTAAACAGCAATAATTTTTAGAGAAAGAAGAAAGGCTACAAAGTAATTTTAATGTATTTGAAAAACAGTACTCAGGTGTAAGATTTGTTTTCATGTTTCACCTTTAGATCTATTTTCATATTTATTAATTGAAAAAATAAGTATCGAACATGTAATATGTTCAAGAAACCTTTTTAAAATATAGTGGATGAAACAAATACGAGTGAGATCCTATTAACTTTCTTTAAAGAGCTTACAACTTCCTTGAGGGTCAAGGATAGAATTGGTGCATAAACAATATATCATTAACAATGATAAAATGAAAAGAATGGGAGTTTACAAGAAGGAAAAGTCTCTTTGGAGTGATCAGGGAAGACTTCGTGTAAAAACTGGTCTTGAAGGATGGGTAAGAGAGTAGAAATGATGGAGTGAGGTAAGCATTCCAACCACACGGAACAGCTTTAAATGCTAGCTTAAGATTTTGAGGTCCCCCTGCTTCCATTCAACCAGCACTTACTGCATGCCTACTATGCACCAGGCACTTTGTAGTGGCCTCTATTTCTCTCAGGAGGAGGAAGACCAGGCAGTTAGTACAGATTCAGGCTATGTTTCCACTGGCCTGAAGTGGTAAATTACAATCCCAAGTAATATTGAATGTTACCACAACTGATCCACTCCACTGACAACTCAGTAGTAACCATTACCATTCACTATTTGCCAAATTAAGCATAGAACCCACCTCTCTTAATACAGAGGCTCTTACTTAGATCTTAGGTATAATATGCTCCTGCTCTCAGAGATAGGAAGCGATTAAGATCACAAGAAAAAGAAAAATATGTATTTTAAGCAACAATAGTGAGTTGCTGATTTGAATTTATTCCTTTTATACCCTAGTCCTATAAATGCACACTCATGAGCACATACACACACACACACACACACACACACACAGAGAAAAAATTATATGTTGGCAATACATTAATTAGTTTTTAGATGCTTTTATTCCACTTTGTTTAGAGTTACAGTGACAGACTAAGCCAATATTTAAAAAGGTCGCTAAGACATTTGGCTCATTATTTAATCTGTGACATGTATTTCCTTGCATATTTTTTATGATTCATAAGTACATTTGTATCCAAACTAGAAACATTTTATTGAGTTTTCAGAATATATAAATCTCTAACAAGTATCAGATAACATAAACTTTCCTGGCGAAGTTCAAAAATTTATATGACATACATACATATATACACCCATATATATATAGATATATATATAAATTTTATATCTAATCCCGGGAGAGGACAGGAAAGCTGGTAATGGAGAATCCAACGTCGAGAAGGAGAGAGTGTTGACACATCATGGGGTTGGCAACCAGTGTTGCAAAACAATATGTGTATTAATTGTTTAATGAGAAACTAATTTGCTCTGTAAACCTTCATCTAAAGTACAATAAACAAAAAATTGTAATTGCTATTCTCTTTATTTCATCATCTAAGTGGTAATAGATTATTAACTATGAAAATGTTTGGGCTTTATCAATAGTGATACAAAAATTTCCCTTCCAACATCCACACAGAGTGTTCAGGCCATTGCTGTCTTTGCCTTTTATTTTTACACTCAAGTTTTCTCTTTGCTGTTACTTTAATCAAAAATATGTGTAGACTTTCAGACCTTCAAAAACAAAACACAATAAAATAAAGCAAAACAAAAAACTTATGCTATGTAGTTGTAGATAATAATTTAAATAAGCCATCTTAGCAGAAGCAGTTCATGATGGCATTTCTAAAATAAAAAAGATATCCTTATTGGTGAAGTTACTGATTCACTCAAATGAATATTTAAATACAATGGACATTTCTGAAATGTGAAGTTTTCTTTTACATGGTATCCTCTCAGTTACTGCTATTGTACTGATTTTATGGCAATAGCCTTGTGTTCTAAGCTTCTAAGTAAATTAACCAGTGCAATAAAAATCACATCAACCCACAAGAGTAAAGTGAATACACAGCTAATATCCTGCCTAAGGCAAAATGACGTAAGCTAGGAGCATGTGCAAAGGAGACATCTGATCTCTACCCATGTGGGATGTGGTAAATGATGGGATTTATCTACAAAAAACAACATTTCAAAGAGAAATTAACCATCAGGTGTGGGCGGGCAATTAACTCCAGACTGTGGAAGCCAGCTCTTTCCTGTGGAATATTCATTAAGTCCTTTAAAAAGTATTCATATCTGCATAATTTAGGAACACTTTCTATCTACTTCTAAAGATTCTTGACAGTCTTGTGAGTCACTCATAATTTTTTAAAAGAAGGCATTCAATTAACTACTCAGAAGCAGATATAGATCTTAAATTTCTCAAGAAAATAAAGAGATACAGAACATTTATGACAAACCACAACACTGTTTTTGGAAAACATGTGCACATGTTATTGTGCATCTCATTCATTCATTCATTCAAGCAGTTAGTCGATGTAGACGTATTGAATGCTTACTCTAAGCACTGTCCTAGGAAACACAAATAGGTGAACCAAAGAGATACTGTCCCTTGCTCTCAACCAATAGGCTCACATTCAAGCAGAGAAAGGAGTCATTTGAACTAGTAATCTGAAGTGTTATGAGGACAGGAAAAGATGTGCAGAAAGTGCCGAGGAGGTGTAGCAGTGACCTAGTGCAGCTGTGGGGCAGTTCTACTGGGTCCTTTAAGGTCGCTTTGAGTCTGAATCAACTCGATGGCAATGAGTTTGAAAGATGTCCATGGAGCCCTGGTGGCGCAGTGATTACGAGCTTGGCCGCTGACCAAAAGGTTGGCAGTTCAAATCCACCAGCCACTCCTTGGAAACTCTACGGGGAAGTTCTATTCTGTCCTATAGGGTCGCTATGAGTCAGAATTGACTTGACAGCAATGGGTTTTTTTGTTTGTTTGTTTGTTTTTTAAAGACGTCCATATTTTAATCTCTAGAACCTGTGAAGAAGTTACCTTATATGGCAAAAGGGACTTTGCAAATGTGCTTAAATTAAAGATCTTGAGATGGGGAGGGCCCGGGTGGCACAGTTACCTACTGGGCTACTAACCAAAAGGTTGGCATTTCAGACACACCCAAGTGCCTCAAAAGAAAGGCCTGGCAATCTGCTTCCAAAATGTCACAGGCATAAAAACCCTATACAGTGCCTTTCTACTCGGAAACACATAGGGTCACGTTCAAGTTGGAATCCACTCAGCAACCGGTTGTTGTCATTGTTGAGACGGGGAGGTTACCCTGGATTATCTGGGTAGGCCCAAGGTAATCACAAGGGCCTTTAGGAGAGGAAGTCAGGAGGGTCAGAGTCAGAGGTGGTCGAGGTGGGCCTGCCAAGCCATAATGCTAACAGAGACCTCACCAGGGTGTCTGCTGGCTTTGGCACAGCGTGACTAAAACGGTTTTGGGACACAGACTACTAAATATGGTAATGGAAGATTTCCCCAAAAGTGAGAAAATTTTATTCCCATGCAAGAAATAATACCAGAATTTCCATCTTTTAATTTATGTAGCCAGTTTCATATATTTTGATCATTCTATCATGTGCTCAACAATTTAAAAATCTTCCCCTAGCTAAATTCATCTTCTTTTTAGCTGCCCTCTTGGGTTCCCTCTTCATTCCAGTTTAGAGCTTCAAAACTTCAAAATCATTTTGTATTATTACCTTCTCCCTTCTCCCAACATCTAAACAGTGCCAGATTATATTCACTATACCTCTGCAGTCTCTTTTGATTCCATTCTCTCTTTTTTCCATTTCCATTGCCATGTGACCAAAGCAGAGGCCAGGGGAGCCTTTCCCTCCTCATCTGGATTTTCACCATCCCACCCTTTGTTCTTCCTCCCTGCAGACTGCATTCAGACCAGTACTCTCAAACTCCAACTTCAGCAGCTTTTCCTGTATGCGTGCCTGCCCTCAACAGGAGACGCTAGTCCTGCGTCTGTCTCTAACTAACTGCATAATCCAGAATGAGTGTTATCTCCTATGGACCTCAGCTTCTTTGCAGAGTACGCTATTACCTATTTTTTAAATGAAACGTGTTATGGATCGAATTGTGTTCCCCAAGATTATGTGTTGTAAATCCTAACCCCTATGCCTGTGGTTATAATCCTGTTTAGGAATGCATTTTCTTTATGTTAATAAGGCAACATTAATGTACAGTGTGTCTTAAATCAATCTCTTTTGAGATATAAAAACAGCGGACTGAGCAAACAACAAAGCAAGCAAGCACAGATGGGGAAGATAGATGCCATGCCACACGAGATCTCCAAGGAACCAAGAAACAGAAGGTGAAAAGAGCAAGGATCTTGCCTCAGACACAACAGAGAGAAAGTCTTTCCCTAGAGCCAATGCTCTGAATTCAGACTTCTAGCCTCCTAAATTGTGAGAAAATAAATTTCTGTTTGTGAAAGCCACTTACTTGTAGTATTTCTGTTAGAACAGCACTAAGTAACTAAGACAAAGGGTATAGTATTTACTTATTACCTATTTCAGGGTTATTGAGAAGAATGCCCTATGAAAACTGTGAACTGCTAAACAAATATTTATTATAATTTTCATTAATTGGCTAAGTGTTTATTAGGCCAGGAAAGATAAAGCAATGGAAATTGAAAATGTATTCCTTGCCTTAAGAATCTAGTTAGGAAGAAAATATATACAAATAAAACAACTCTATAAACATACAAGGCAATATGTGATCAAGTGAAACATGTGGTAGTCTCTCTGTTTTACTATTACTACGATTTCCATTTTCCAGCTGAAAATACTGAATTCCAGGCTGTACTCACTGTATACTACCCTGTATGGGTTGACTGGCTTCTTGTTTGCATAATTTTCTACCCAACAATATTGCAAGGAGTATGTTTCTTCAATTTTCTTACTTCTCTATTAAGATTCAAAGAAAGCATGAGATTTGGATGGCAGAAAATGGAGAATGTTCTAGTTAGGAGAATCTTAGGCTCAGAGCCAGAGATGATTAAATTCAATGTTAGTCTGAGTCAACTCAACAGTAACTGGTACTAGTATAGCCACAAGTATAGGAGTTAAAAGATTCCCACACATATTTTAGGGGGACACAATTCAATCCATAATAGATCTGTAGTAATACTTTTCTTTTTGTTGCTGTTGTTCCTGATATTTATTACTTGTGCCTTATCTCTTCTTCCCTATCAGTCTTATCTGGTAATTGAGGATTTTATTTTTTTCTTCAAAGAACCAGATTTGTGCTTTCTTGATCCTCTTAATTATATTTTTTCTATGTCATTAATTTTTTCTTCTATCTTTATTATTTCTTCCCTTCTACTTTCATTATGTTCAT
This sequence comes from Trichechus manatus latirostris, assembly GCF_000243295.1. Classification (NCBI taxonomy): domain Eukaryota; kingdom Metazoa; phylum Chordata; class Mammalia; order Sirenia; family Trichechidae; genus Trichechus; species Trichechus manatus. The sequence goes on from NW_004443945.1 coordinate 27,476,776, forward strand.
TTTACATTTTTAACCTCTTGGTATAGATGCTTAAGTCATGAATTTTTAGCCTTCTTTCCTAATATATGCAATGCAGTTTAGTATATACATTTCCCTTTCAGCACTGCTTTAGCTGTTTCCCATAAGTTTTGATATGCAGTATATTCCTTACAATTTAGTTATTTTTTTCTAATTTTCAGTATGATTTCTTCTTTGACCAATGGGTAATTTTAAAGAGTATTTCCTAACTTCCAAATGTGTGAGAACTTTCGAGTCATCTCTTATAAATTACTTTCTTTTAGAATTTTCTAGCTAATTGTATGGTGTATATAACATCCCTTATTTGAATTGTGTTGAAACTTGCATTATGGCCCAGCGTATGGTCACCAAAGAGACAGCAAGAGGTTCACAGACTCTCTCATCTGTCCACTTGAGATTACAATAATGGAATACAATTAGGGAAAAGAAGGCGAAGAAAGACAGAGGAGGTGGGTCAGAAGAAAGGAGGAGGAAGAAGAAAAGTAGAAAGAAGGAGGAAGAGGAGAAGAAGCAGAAAGAGAGGAGGAGAAAGTAGTGGAAGAAAGTGGAGGAGGCAGAGGGAGAGAGAGAGTAGATGGGGAAAAAAGACTCTATTCTCTGGTTATTTTCAAGTCAGAACACTTAAAAAAATTTTTTTTTTTGGATCGGTAACTCACCATCACAGTTGCTATTGGACAGAGAATTGAGCAGCATGTTCTGTTCACACTGAAATGAAAACAAATGTAAAAAAAAAGAATGATGTTATAAAAATTAATTTTTGTGCCTGAAAAAGTACGTCATTCTTTTATTCATGAAGAATAACAAAAATATGTGCTCCAAAACTATTTTTCATTAGCTTTTTTGAGAATGATAAATACAACAAACTTAGAAATAATAAAATCAAAATCAGTTCTAAGTGTTACTAGCTGAGTAGATAATTTATGTTGTCAAGTCAGTTTGGAATATTTTCTGCAAGATTAAGTTTGCTTTTATTTTTGATAAGAAATTTAATATTTGCATGTGTTTCTCGTGTAGGATATCCAATCAGAAATTAACCTTATTTTCATTAAGAAAAAATAAGACAGCATTTTGTGAGGGAAAGTTACTGATAACATATACACAAAAGTTAACTTCTCATCTGTAAATGTATGAAAATATGCCTGAGAAACAGTCCTGATTCTATAGAAATGCTGGAGACTATAAATGACTCTGTTTCTGATAGCTAAACTTGTGTGAAAATTGCCAGTAATTGATGCTTCTAATGAGATCACAAGCTATCTACTTTTCAAATAATGTATTATTGTTATTATTATTGCTGATACTGACTGATATTTCTTTAATACTTACTATATGTCAAGGACTTTGATCATTTAACTCTCAAAACAATCCTATGAAATTTCTAACCTAATTTTTTCCTATGAAGGACCTATAACTGGGAAAGGTTAAAGTAATTGAGCAAAGTCTCAAAGCTGCTAAGATCCTGGGTTAAAACCAAAGTTCATGCTTTTCTAATTCCAAAAACTTCACGCTCCTAACCACTACTGCTTTCCCCATGAAATCAGCCTTTCATGAGAAATGTGATTTCCTTTGAAAGAGTACAGTATGGAAAGGAGGAAAAAAGAATAACTTTATGGTAGAGAAACCTGACAAACACTACCCGCCCCCCCCAAATGAAGGGATCATTTTTCAGTGTTTGTTTTGAATAGGATATTATTCTTCCTGCCCTGGGGTGTTCCAAATGGCCCTTTCATCACCTCCATCTGTTGAAAATACTGCTCCCAGAGAAGGGAAGGCAGAGGCACCGGCAGAGCACGCAGGTTTGAGCCAGAGAACCGGAAAACCACTGTGCCAAGCACGACACAAGGAGGCAAAACTGTAGTAGAGATCAACTGATGCAGCCTTGTTACTTTAAAACTAACTCTGAACGCACGCATAGGCCTTGAAAAAGAAGTAGATATCCTACAAAGAGAGAGTATGACAGGGATAATATAAGATACCCAAAAGAGCACCCATCTACACCAGACCACCCATCTCACCATTCTGAACAAGGGTTGATCCTCAGTTCCTCGGACAGCATAACTTTGAGACTGCTATCTCAACCCTTGATAAGTCCTTTAAAAATTCACGATAAGTAAATAAATACAGTATTTGCATTGTTATGATTATGGTGGGACTCCCTCTCTCAACAAAGCCTTTCTCACCATCATAAAGTTCTTAGTTTAAAGAATCTCTTTGGGTGTGATTACCTGCAATAACTTGAATCCAAGGGACTCTATTTGATTATTAGACTCAAATTTCTGAAGTCATAAGAGGGTAAAATCACATAGGTGGTACTCCCTCAAAGGGGGCTGTGTTAATAAGGTTTATTTTTTAGTGGATATGCTACAGGATAAACACTTGCCAATTTTTAATTTCTGAAAACAAACTGGAGCAAACTTAGTCTTGCAGGATATTTTACAGAAAATGCTATTGACTGATCAGTCAATAAGTAATTGGTTATAAGAATCTTCACTTCTACCAGGTACTCCATTAGAATGTGACAAAAGCTAAAAGGTAGCATATCATTTCAATAAGCAAATTCAAACTCAAAAATAAGACCAAAACTTTCTTTTAGGTTCATTAGGTTATATGGAACTCAGGACAAATTTTCCCACTAAGCTAATGTCATAATACAGCTAGTTGAACATTGCCACAAGGTATAACTTGGCTTTGTAAAAGAAATGGACCTAGAAATATATTTTCCTCTTCAGCATGAAAGCAAGTTCTCTTCAACCATAAACCACTGGTAATGGTTCCTGATGTTCCAATGAAAGTGAAATCCTGGAGAGCACAGTGAGGGTAAACACAGGTCTGGTGTTACATAGGCAGGACCAGCTTTGCGGGCATGTGACCTATGCAGTTCACAGTGCCCCATGCTTAAAAGGGTCTCATGTTTGGTTTAATGCTCTGCTGCCACCATCCTGAAATTCTTTATAATTTTTGCAAGAGACTCCACACTTTGATTTTATACTAGGCCCCATAAATTACATATCAAATTCTGCATATGAGCCTCTATGGTATGGATCAGGATAAGGAACAGAGGCATAAGCATGAAGCACTGAGGGACATGAATGTGGTACAGGACAGCTCCTGAGGCACCAGAGATGGGAGGGTCAAGATCTCCTATTTACCTGAATCCTTGGGAGACAATATATGCTCAAGGATACAAGAGAAAGAAGAAATCTTAGTGATCTGGCATAGTCAAGGAAAGCTTCATGGAGAGGGTAGAACTTGTACTCAACCACAATAATACTAAACCTGTTGCTGATTCTGACTCATACTGGACCCTACAGAACAGAGTAGAAACTTCCCGATAGGGTTTCAAGGGAGAGACTGGTGGATTTGAATTGCTGACCTTTTGGTTAACAGACATAGCTCTTAACCACTGCGCCCCCAGGGCTCCTAATCATAATACTAGCTAATATTTGATAGTATTGACTAAGTGCTAGATACTATTCTAAGTGCTTTGCACATATTAACTCATTTAATCATATTAATTATAGATGGGGAATCTGAAGCACAAAAAGTTCAGTAACTCAGCCAAGGACCCACAAGCAGTAAATGGCAAACCCAGGCAGCTTAGCTCCAAAGTCAATGCTCTTAAATACCAAGCTACATTGCAGAGAGCTTAAGAATTCAAATGATGATAGATGGCTCATTGATGTTAAATCATAGTGATGCATATTTGACTCACTATCTCTGTTAACTGGAAAAACTCATGGAGATAAAGAATGCTGGCATTTTATAATAATGTTATCGTAATGATGGCAACAGTTTGTACTTCTCTGAAGCCGTTTATCATATACTATCTCCATTAGAGTTCTTCATGTACATCTTCTCTCTCTTGATAAAATGGCCTTTAAGCTAAGTGCTGTCTTACTTACTCTTCTCAGAGTTATAGTATGTGGTATACATGCTCAGTAGATATATGCTGAAAAAATGAATGAATGAACAAGAGAATGATTACCTAAACACTAACTGCAAGAACCAAATGAAAAATATAATACAATATTAGGCTTTTCTGGGGAGAGAGGTCTCCAAACACCTATAATGCATCCTATTTAGGTTGTTACTGTTGTTTTTAGGTGCCATCAAGCCAGTTGCAACTCATAGCAACAGAACGAAACGCTGCCGAGTCCTGCACCATCCTCACAACTGTTGTTATGCTTGAACCTATTGTTGCAGCCACTGTGTCAATCCATCTCAAAAGGGTCTTCCTCTTTTTCTCTGACCTTTTACTTTACCAAGGACGATGTCCTTCTCCAAAGATTGATCTCTCCTGATAACATGTCCAAAGTATGTGAGACGTAGTCTTGTCATCCTTGCTTCTAAGGAGCATTTTGGTTGTACTTCTTCCAAGACAGATTTGTTTGTTCTTTTGGCAGTCCATGGTATATTTAATATTCTTCACCAACACCACAATTCAATGGCATCAATTCTTCTTTGGTCTTCTTTATTCATTGTCCAGCGTTTGCATGCATACGAGGCGATTGAAAACACCATGGCTTGTGTCAGGCGCCCCTTAATCTTCAAGGTGACGTCTTTGCTTTTCAACACTTTAAAGAGGTCTTTTGCAGCACATTTGCCCAATGCAATGGGTCTTTTGATTTCTTGACTGCTGCTTCCATGGCTGTTGACTGTGGATGCAAGTAAAATGAAACCCTTGACAATTTCAATCTTTTCTCTTTTTATCGTGATGTTGCTTATTCGTCCAGTTGTGAGGAGTTTTATTTTCTTTATGTTGTGTAATCCTTACTGAAGGCTGTGGTCTTTGATCTTCATCAGTAAGTGCTTGGAGTCCTCTTTACTTTCAGCAAGCAAGATTGTGTCATCTACGTATCGCAGGTTGTTAGTCTTCCTCTAATCCTGATGCCGCGTTCTTCTTCATATAGTCCAGCTTCTCCAATTATTTGTTCAGCATACAGAATGAATAAGTATGGTGAAAGGATACAATCGTATACATTTTTCAGTATCATAAAATAGTAAGGTTACCTGCAGTATGGTTTCCTAATCATATAACAGCTGATCCTACCTTGCTGATATCATCAAGTGGTTGGTTGCTGGCATTTTCCTTTTGGATTAAGTTCATTAGATCAGTATGAAACTTCTTTGCATTCAGGAAAACAAGTGGGTTGTTTATTGAGAAAATTTTCACCTGCTGCAAGGTTTCCTTTAGGAGGAGAAAAGAGATACACATTCAGAACTCTGAGTTGAATAAAATAGGATAATTATATCTAACATGTCTAAACCTGACAAGTCCAAATGCCACTTGATTGTGGGAGCAATCTATTAGCTAACATTTTCATTATTAAAATTTATTTACAGAATTTAATATACTATTACACTTCTTATGGAAAACATGTACTTACTCTTCACTAAGAAGCATCTATAAGCATGAGACTGGTCTGCACCTTTTCAGAAATTAGCCCTTGTACCTACAGAGTGGTTTTTGGGGAGCAACAGCTTAGAATATTCAAAGAGCATAAGGAAGACCTATCCTGCCAAAAGTACCTCTTCCCCTCAATCTACCAATTAAAAATTAATTAGCCAACAATATGTTTAAAAGATGAAAATACGTCCTAGGTCAACTGTCACTCATTTGCTTCACAGTGATATAGCTTTCCTTTGGCTGAAATATAACCCTACCAGTGACTGATAGTCCTAATGGGGGGAACAATAAAGAGGTAGAATCAAGAATATACTTTTGCTTTGGGCAGGCCTAGGCTATACTGGATTGCCAGGAGGTAGATGAGAGATGCAGAAAGAGAGAAGAAAGAGTTTCAGCACAAAGGTATCTGCTTTTGCTATGTTGTCCCAGGTCTTCATGGCAGTAATTGGTAGTGAGCAACTAAAGTCTTCTTCTCTACGACTGGTGTCTGACCTAGATATTGAGATGACAGTAAGTTCTAAGAAATGATGATGCCTTACCAACTAAATAATGCAACAGCCTCCAGGCTTTAATACTTGCATAAAAGAGAAAATGCAGAAAAGAACAATGCGCACAGGCAGAGGAAAGAAAGGCAAGAGAGAGAAAATATTAGATATGTGAATTCAGACAATTCATTTAACCTCACTGTTTCCTTGTCTTTAAGAGTGGGTAGATGCTTAAATCAGAAAATATCAAAAATTTTTCATTCTATAAAACTGATTGAACTCTAGAAAGTGAGGGAATTTGCTAAAAATAAACAACTCAGGAAGAAAAAAAAAAAAAACTTTAAGTTGCCAGCCTAACTTTTTGTCAAGAGTAAATCTCTTACAAACCAAAATATTTAGTTATCACAAAGCCCCAAGTCTTAGATTGCCCCACTAATCACATTACATGACTGTGCCAACATGTTGTTTTAAGACAATAAGAAAAATATATGTATTTGTTAAAGACTGGTTGTTGTTATTGTTAAGTGCTGTTGAGTAGGTTCTGACTCATAGCGACCTTATGTACAACAGAGCAAAACATCCTCACAATCGTTGCTATGTTGCAGCCACTGTGTCAATCAATCTCATTGAGGGTCTTCCTCTTTTTCACTGACTATCTACTTTATCAAGCATTATGTCCTTATCCAGGGACTAGTCCCTCCTGATAACATGTCCAAAGTATGTAGAGTGAAGTCTCACCATGCTCGCTTCCAAAGCGTATTCTGACTATATTTCTGCCAAGAGAGATTTGTTCATTCTTCTAGCCAAACCAAAAAAAAAACCCAAACCAGTTGCCACTGAGTCAATTCTGACTCATAGCAATCCTAAAGGACAGAGTAGAACTGCCCCATACGGTTTCCAAGGAGCACCTGGTGGATTTGAACTGCTGACCTTTTGATTAGCAGCCATAGCTCTTAACCACTATGCCATTCTTCTGGCAGTCCATGTATATTCAATATTCTTTGTCAACACAGTAAGTCAAATGCATCAATTCCTCTTCGGTCTTCCTTATTCATTGTCCAGCTTTCAATTGCTTATGAGGAGACTGAAAATACCATAGCTTGGGTCAGGGACACTTTAGTCCTTAAAGTGATAACTTTGCTTTTTAACAATTTAAAGAGGTCTTTTGCAGCAGATTGTGAGGATTTTTGTTTTCTTTATATTGAGGTGTAATCCATACTGAAGGCTGTAGACTTTGATCTTCATCAGAAATTGCTTCCAGTCTTCTTCACTTTCAGCAAGCAAGGTTGTGTCATCTGCATAATGTAGGTTGTTAATGAGTCTTCCTCCATCCTGATGCCACATTCTTCTTCATATAGGCCAGCTTCTCGGATTATCTACTCAGCATACAAATTGAATAAGTATGGTGAAAGGATACAATGCAGATTTACACCTTTCCTGACTTTAAACCACACAGCATCCCCTTGTTATGTTTGAAAGACTGCCTCTTGGTCTATGTACAGGTTCCACATGAGCACATTTAAGTGTTCTGGAATTTCTATTCTTCACGTTATCCATAATTTATTATGATCCACACAGTCAAATGCCTTTGCATAGTCAATAAAACATCTTTCTGGCATTCTCTGCTCTCAGCCAAGATCCATCTGACATCAGCAATGATATCCCTGGTCCCACACCTTCTTCTGAATCTGGCTTGAATTTCTAGCAGTTACTTGTCAATGTACTGCTGCAACCATTTTTGAATTATTTTCACCAAAATTTTACTTATGTGTGATATGAATGAGATTGTTAGATAATTTCTGCATTCTGTTGGATCATCTTTCTTTGGAATGGCACAAATAAGAATCTCTTCCAGTCAATTATCCAGGTAGCTGTCTTTCAAATTTTTTTGTCATAGACCAGTGAGCACTTACAGTGCTGCATCCATATTTTGAAAAATCTCAATTGGTATTCCGTCTATTCCTGAAGCCTTGTTTTTTGCCAGTGCCTTCAGTGCAGCTCGGACTTCTCCGTTCAGTACCATTGGGTCTTGACCATATGCTACCTCCTGAAATTGTTGAACGTCAACCAATTTTTTTTGTCACAGTGACTTTGGGTATTCCTTTCATCTGCTATTGATGTTTCCCGTGTCATTCAATATTTTGACCTTAGAATCCTTCATTATTGTAACTCGAGGCTTGAATTTTTACTTCAGTTCTTTCAGCTTGAGAAATGCTGAGGATGTACTACCCTTTTGGTTTTCTAACACCAGGTCTTCGCACATTTCATTATAATACTTTATCTTCTAGATTCGCCCTTTGAAATATTCTGTTCAGCTCTTTTACTTCATCATTTCTTCCATTCACTTTAGGTATTCTACATTGAAGAGGAAATTTCAGAGTCTCTTCAGACATTCATTTTGGTCTTTTCTTTCTTTCCTGTCATTTTAATGACCTTTTGCTTTCTTCATGTATGATGTCCTTGATGTCATCCCACAGCTTGTCTGGTCTTCGGTCATTAGTGTTCAATGCATCAAATCTATTGTTGAGATGGTCTCTAAATTCAGGTAGGATATACTCAAGTTTGTATTTTGGCTCTCACGGACTAGTTTTAACTTTCTTCAGCTTCAGCTTGAACTTGCATATGAGCATTTGATGGTCTATTCCACAGTCAGCCCCTGGTCCTGTTCTGACTGATGATATTGAGCTTTTCCATGGTCTCTTTCCACTGGTGTAATCAATTTGATTCCAGTGCATTCCATCTGAAGAGGTCCACATATATAGTCGCCATTTATGTTGTGGAACAAATGTATTTGCGATGAACATGCCTGTTATGGATTGAATTGTGTCCCTGAAAAATGTATGTCAACTTGGCTAAGCCATGTATTGTGTGGTTGCCCACCATTTTGTGATCTGATGTGATTATCCTACGTGTTGTAAATCCTAACCTCTATGATGTTAATGAGATAGGATTAGAGGTAGTTATGATAATGACATAGGCCTCAGTCTACAGGATTATGTTTTATCTTAAGTCAATCTCTTTTGAGATATAAAAGAGAGAAGCACATAGAGAGGAGAGGGACCTCATACCAACAAGAAAGAAGCACTGGGAATAGAGTGAGTCCTTTGGACCTGGGGTTCCTGTGCTGAGAAGCTCCTAGACTGGGGGAAGACTGATAGAGCTGACAGAGAGAGAAAGGCTTCCCCTGCAGCTGGTGCCCTGAATTTGGACTTCTAGCCTCCTAGACTGTGAGAGGATAAATTTCTGTTTGTTAAAGCCATCCACTTGTGGTATTTCTGTTATAGCAGCACTAGATAACTAAGACAATGTTGTTTAGTCTTGCAAAATTCTATCATGCAATCTCCAGCATCATTAAAGAATACAGATATAAATAGTTACAGAAAAGAAATTCTCAATGGGGTTGAATTCGTTGAGTGTGAAGAGATCTCCCAAATCAAGAAAGGATTATTTCATGAGAAGAAGTGGTGGAGGAGTCCATGAATGAAGGAAAGAAGTAACAGAATATGACCATACTTTGCTTTATTTAAGTTAGTTCCACCTACCAGCTAATGTTCAAATCTTGTTCTGTCTTAGTGTATGTTTCCCTCTTATTTCTGATACAAAACCATTAACTAATGAGGTGTAGTAGTCTAAGATTTTCATGAGATAAACTTATTGTTTTTATTCAGGCAGGTGACTAGAATGTAACCAATCAACGTTTGGAGATGTGGAGAAATTTTCAGCATTTTCAACTTCCTACAAATCCCTCATTCACTTCCTCACAGATTTAGCCTGAGATGAAGGTAAGGATTAGATAGAATTTGTAAACTAGTGATGTTTAAGTTTTAGGACAGTTGAACCCAAAGTCCATTTCCACATCAAAGCTAAGAATGTCAAGGCTAATGCACGTAGCTCTACCTGTGATGTGAATACACAGACGGCTTGGGGGGCCCAGTGCATCAGTCTGGGACTTTGCACGAGCACTAAATTCCATGGAGAATTTAAGGAAAGAAAAGAAAGGTATAGAAAAGGAAAGAAAGATATCATTGGTGGAAACATCAGCTAGGAACACCCTCCAAGGCTCTGAGCTCAAACAGCTCTCTAAGAAGCAAACTTTCCATACTTATTACAAGTGCAATTAATTCTTTTCCATAAGCCCTGAATGTATCACAGGACTCCTAATTCTACTTCCTACTTCTAGTCTACTTGAAAATACCCTGATATTTATTGGTCATTCTAGTGGAGGTCAGTTCTTTCTGTTCTGTGGGGAACAATGAGGTACTGAAACAAGCGAATGTGAAAAACAAAGAAAAAAATGTTAACCAAACATTTACAAAGCAGGTTCAAAGTGAGGCCAATTTTTAGAAATTGGCAGAAAATTCAAATCAACATTTATTTCCTTCACTTTAAACTGTTCTGGTCATCTCTTGGAACAAGAAACTAAACTCAAATACAATCAATTGTTCTGCCTCGGCATAGGCATGGCGAGACAATTTATGTAACTTGTTTCCTTAGAAAGGTGTCCACTTGCAAGAAACTGATCCTATTGGCTTTCCATAACCACTGAGCTTAATGACCCTCTGCTAATACAGTCTCACTGACTGAGGTTAAAAAAAAAAAAAAAGCAGTATCATGAACCTACTTTGCTTTATGCCCTTCCCTATTCCCTATCTTCCTCTATCACGTAATTCAGAATAGACTGTTAGTTTAGTTCGCCTGTTTCATGCAACTGAGTAATAGAAAGGATGTTTCAAATGTCTACTCCTATCTAGGCCCTGATTCTACTGTGAACTGTAGTTCTATGAACCATGATATGGTCTTGTCTGAATGCTAATATGAGGAGGTTTTTTTATTTTCCCCTTGGTTTGTGTATCATTGACATTGATTATTATATGTGTGGCATCTCATATATACCATTAAAAGTTCATACCTCATTAAAAATAGAATTATCCTGCTTTTAAATGTCATAATTTACCTGCTTCTTATAACTTAAAACTATCAGACTCATAAAAGTATCAATAATTGCACAAAAGAAAAAGGAAGCTAAACTTACACCATCCACTTCCGTCTTCACTTTAAATTCCATTTCTTTCAGATTTTTTATGCTCACAGTTTTTCCTCTAGAATTAAGGAAAATAGAAAATAAAATAAGTTACTTCCTAATCACTATGTAACAGTAAAGAAACCAAAAGGATGTCACTTTGCCTTAACAATTAGATTGTGTCTGAAATGCTTTAGATACTATAACCCACTTGTTCACAAAGCACTGACAAATCTATAGATCTTTGGAAGCTCAGGAATAGAGTGAAACAAAGGAGGTATCTAAACAGAGATTAACAAATGTAATTTACCTCATTGGGTTCCCAGGATCCCATATCTCCAACAACAAACAGTAGATTAGTAAAGAAGACTTGTAAAAGAGAAAGGGTTAGAAAGTATACATGTTTAACAAACTCTTTTTTTAGGGGAAAGGAAATAAGGATGGAATCAAAGCTATTAAATTAAAGCTAGAAACCAATAATGATGAATCTACATAGATAAATTCTCTAAACATAGAATCTATATAGATAAAACTTAAAAATTTTAACAATACATTATTTCATAAAGAATCCCAAGGGGAGAATGAGAAATGAGTAGCGCATTATCAGATGATGAGTGCTGGGAGCAAAGGGAGAGAATTGGTCAAAATAGGGGAATGGTTTACAGATTTCAGTAAAGAGATGAAAAGAATGTGTTCCTTAAAAAATTGTCTAGAAATATTTTTATTAAAGATTAATCTGGCTTCTGAAAAATAAAACTTGCTTAGGTTATTAATTTTCAAAATAATTCTATTACGATATGGTTTGTGGAAACCCTGGTGCTGTAGTGGTTAATTGCTACAGCTGCTAAACAAAAGGTCGGCAGTTCGAATCCACCAGGTGCTCCTTGGAAATTCTATGGGGCAGTTCTACTCTGTCCTACAGGGTTGCTATGAGTCAGAATCGACTCGATGGCAACTGGTAATAATATGGTTTGTGTATCACTGACATTGATTACTGCATTCCTTCACTTCATGCAAAAATATATAGCTGTAGGATATAATACATGCCTATTGAGCTAATTTATTTACTTTTAATTGTTGTTGTTGTTGTTGTTAGGTGCCACTGAGTCGATTCTGACTCATAGCAACCTCGTGTGACAGAGTAGAACTGCCTCCATAGGGTTTTCTAAGCTGTAATCTTTACAGGAGCAGATTGCCAGGTCCTTCTCCACAGAGTCGCTGGATAGGTTCAAATTGCCAACCTTCAGATTAGCAGCCGAGAGCTGAACTGTTGCGCCACCAAGGTATATATTCAATTTTATAGTAATGACAAGATATTTCTCTTCATAGAGACCAACATTGCTATATATCATACGTAGATTGAACATTTTCTTATCTATTTGCCTCTAATGGTCTAATACTAAGTAAACCATGACATTGTAGTACTTATGTTTTACTCGTACTTTAATTGCAAGAATTGAAAGTAACTGGCAACATCATGTAGTCTGCTGCTCTGTCAGAATAAACAGCATTTAAATAAGATCTTACCTTGGGAAGCGTCCAATCACTAAAGCTATTGTACAGACAACACCAAACAGCAGTCCCACATTGGCAGCAAAACATATTGTAAATATATATGTACTGACCCATATGCCCTGAAAGAGAAGCAGAAGATACAAGTCCTTTGATATTCCAGTCTTTCTCATGACTGCTAAGCTCCTAACAATCTTTCTTACAATATTCCTTTGACCAAACGTATCAGCAAGAATGTATTATTTAAGAAGTGGCAAACAGAACCCAGGAAAATAGAGTCAAATCCTGGCTACGTAAGACTCTCAGTAGCAGAGGTGGGAAAAAGACTCATTATTTTGTTTCTAGATACTACCAACCTTTAGTTCAATCCTCAATAAAAACTATATTTAAGATTTGTAAGTAGTTGATATTGATGGTTCAAAAGCATGCCATAATTTCCCACTGCTTTCTCATTTAATGTAATAGTATTACAAGCAATTGTTTGCAGATCTTGGGTAATTCCTGGCAATATTCTGTTTTCTAGGGTTGCTTAAAAAAAAAAAAAAAAAAAAAAAAAACTACTGTAGTTTTAAGCCTAATGTTAAAATAAATGGCTGAATCTACCACTGGCAATGCCACTTTTTGACAAACCACCATAAAGGTTATCATAAATTCATTTGTACGGGGCCATTTGTGGTGAAAACTAAAAATTAGGGCCAGTTTAGTTCTTGGGAACATTTCAAAAGATTGTAAGAAACTCTATTTCTCTTTTAGTTGGACTTCCAAATTTATTGTAGTTTTGTCTACCACCCGAAATTATAATTTGCAACAAGATATTTTATTATAGTTGGCAGTTCTAAGCTTATTGCTGGAAAAATATCTTTAGAAGCAAAACAATTTCTGAAATCCAGAAGGTTATATTTTCTAAACATGAAATCCTACATTTATCAAATAGCACACTAACAAAATTTTCAAACTCTCTTCCCTGCCCAAATTACCTGCATCACTTTGCTTATACATACAATTCTAAACTGATTCCTTTCTGTCCCAATAGCTGCATTCTCACTTTAAAATATCTTTGACAACAAATCAAAGAGTTAGAAACTCCTCTATAATCTAATAATAGCATAGAATCTTGGAAAGCTACAGTTTTGTTTTGTTATTTGTTTTTGTTTTTTTCCAGACAGGTTTGAAACAAGTGTTTCTAAAGGCTATTCTTGACTTAAAATTCTTCTCCTTTGTCTGTATTATTTATTTACACTGAGCTTGAGTGGTTCTTAATGATGGGGTATTTTGAAACGCTGAGTCCTTAGAAGCAAATCAAGGGAGTTTTGTCTATAAAATTCCTTTTGATATAGATGAAACAAACATTATGGAGTAAAAGATAAAATATATTTTAAATGGTTCTCATGTTAAGATCCTTCGTGTACCAATGTAATGCTAAGTAACTACTTAATATCCTATCATCTGCATCTGTCATCCTCTAGATTAGGACATTGAAATGTTTTCCTTTATTCAGTCTAGTAGATAGTCAAATCTTCTATTTGCACATAGTGTGGTTTCTGTTCCCTCCTAACGTATTACACTGCATCTAGTCATACATAAAATAACATTGCAAGTTTTTTTCTTATTACCTCAACTTCGCATGATCATTCTGAGTCTTACTTGTCCCCCAGTGCTGACTGAATCTGCATGAGTGTCACAGGATGAGACCTTACACGGCTGCTAACCGAAAGGTCAGCAGTTCCAATCCACCTCTCCTTGGAAACTCTATGGGTCAGTTCTACTCTGTCCTATAGGGTCACTATGAGTCAGAATTGACTCGACAGCATCGGGTTTGGTTTGCACTTACAGCTCCAACCATAAGCTAACCCCAAAGCTGACCTCAAGTAGGGAACACAAGTCCTTGCTCCTTATAGAAAATGCATCAGTGTATAGCACAGTTTTGCAGTTACTGAGTCACCTCGCCTCTTCCTGACTTACTTGTTACCCTAACAGTTTTGGTGACTGATCCATATTATTAAATTTCTGTCGATCTGAATTCTGTTCTCACTGTTCAGCTACTCAAATTCAGTTCTGAGACTGTGAGTCAGGCTCAGAGTCCTATTTCCTCATTACTTCAAAAAGGATTTTGACCTACAACTCAAAGTAAAATATTTTACTATAAAAAAATTAAAGAGATAAAAAAGGTTTTAAATTTTCATATAATGACTACTTACATTTTTTTAAATTTTTATCTTCAAATTACTTTGCACACGCACACACATCTTTGGCGACCTTCTTCATATTCTAGGCATATTCTGTCTGTAGAGTAATCTACTCTATACCCACAAAAGTCCATGCAGTGTTCTCACTCCTAACACTATGACAGGATCATATTCCCAAAAATCCATGGCTTTACATTATCTAGTCCCTTAGCAGCTAAGAGACACCTGTCCACTTCAACCATACGAGGTCATTGTCAAGATAAACCCAATGTCCCAGGGTATCATCATGCACCTTCTATATCTACACCACCTTTCTCAAACTTTCTCTTTTTATACTCACAGTCTTTGCTCTAGAATTAAGGAAAACAGTAAATAAAACAAGCCATTTCCTAATCACTATCTAACAATGAAGAAAAAAAAGGATATCATTTTACCTTAACAATTAGATTGTGTCTGAAATAGTTTAGATCCTGTAGCCATTTGTTCATAAAACACTATATTACTTAACTACTCCAAGTTTTAACTCCCATCCATAAGCAGAAGACTACCAATCTGAGCGATTGAACCAATTTTCAAACTGCCTACCAGACCCTTTCAACATGTCCAAATGAAAAGTCAATAATTTCACCCCAAAATCTGTTTCTCCTCCAATGTTCTCCTTCCTTCAATACTCTTCAAGACACTACAATCAGAACCCTGTCTTCCCAGGCACCTCTGAATGGGTTTGAACAATCTTTCAGCTAGTAATTGAGTGCTTTACTATTTGTACCACCCTTCCCAAGTCCTATTAATTATTAATCAAAAATCTCTCAAACCATCCCCTCTATTCTATTCACTGATGATATGCTAGTTCACACTTTACCACCACCCGACACTATTCTGACAGCCTCCTATTTATCTGTCCATTCTTATTTTCTGATTGTAAATCTCTTGCCACACTGCTACCAGAATTACCTTTCTAAACATAAATTTTTATTTCAGATTGAGGTAGTATATTAAAGGCATTTTTACTCTACTCCCCTCTGTTAAAATGTACCCAAAACAATATCAATAATGAGTATATAGGGAGAGGGAATTCAGCTTCAATGAGACAAAGATATGGTTACAATTCCTCACTATAAAATATGATATAGATTTGACAAACACTGTGTAATTTGAATCATAATCAAGGAAGACACTGAAAGCTGATAAATATCTCCTCAGAGTTCAATCAATTACAGATTTCTCCATGAATGTCACAGTCCTGAAAATCCTACACGATAATCTTCTGATAAGACCTCTAGGGCAACAGTTGGTCACCAGAAAAGTAGGAAAGGCACTCACAGAGATTTAGTTTGATGCCATAGAACTGCAGGGAAGGTAAAATGTCATTTGTATTACTTACAGCATAGCTTCCTAGCTAAAGGGGAAGCAAGATGAAGAATGGAGAGGAGATAGTAAGTGTCAGATCACCAGAGTGCCTATGACTTATGAGGCTTTGCTTCAGACCACATATCTAAATCAAAACTGTGGACTGTTTCAGCTCACATCCTACTTCCTTCCCTCCCCACATTATTTTTCAGCAAATAAAATACCTAGGTTCATAAAAATCATGATGGAATCACAAAGGATCTATTTATAACAATGGAAAAATAAAAGAAATAATGAAATAGAGGCAGGGGATAGTTTCACATATATAATGTGCAATATAGCCTCAGGAAACAAACCTCAAAAATGGATATAAAGATTCAAACAAGAAATACTATATTAAAAACAGAAAAACTGAAGGAGATAAAAAGTAAACTGGAAACACTTAGGAATAAAATGGTATAGAAATAAAAACATTTATAGATACTGAAGACATATTTAAATTAAAAAATGAGGCCGTTACAAATAGAAATACATAATCAAAGATATAGTTTCTAGTCCAGAGAAACTGGACTATAAATAGTCAAGGAAGAATGAATAGATATGAAAAACAACAATGTAAAATTAACCAATACATAATTGTGATTCATGAAGACAGCAGAACATAAGGATTTGAAAAAAATATTCAAAGATATAGTAGAAGAAAAATGTTTGTAAATAATTCTTGATTCTGAGATGAAAAGGAATATATGATACTCAGAGAAATTGGTACTGGGTTTAACCACAATAAATATTCTGGTTACAGTAGTGAACTTCATGGACAAGCAGAAGGAACTTCACTGAGCACCCAGTTAGAAAAACCAAGTCATGCAGAAAAACAAAAAGTCGTGTTGACCTGTGATTTTTCTGCACTACCCCTCAATGCCAGAAGATAATGTTAAGTCTACAAAATCCTGAGGGAAAGCAAATATAATCCAAGCTTTTTAGACTCAGTCAAAACTTTCCTTCTAGTATAAGAAGAAAACAGCAGATATTTTCACCATGCAACGGCTCGGAAAATATAAAAAACATGAGCCTTTCTTGGAAAACTACTTGGTAATGACATATAGAAACAAAGAGATGAAATGAAATAAATGACTCAGGAATGGAAACCTGTATTTTTTTTTTTTAAGACTAAAGGTAACCACTAAATCTATTTAAACAACCAAATCTTATATACTCTATAGTTCAATGAATGAAGTCATCTTCCACTGATGTTCCTAACTGAACTTAAAAAGTCATTCTAGACTGATTCAATTTATATGATGAATTAGTGATAAGGACTAACTTATTTAAACCTTTTTAATATTTTTAAAATCTATTCCTTCTTCTTGACCCTCATGGTCTCAGTCTTGGTCTAGGTCTTGCTTATTTGTTTACATTAATTACTATAGCTGTGTTCCATTTCATGCATATTTCCTCAGGTTGATCCATCTTCCTCAAGTTACTCAAGTAACCTTGCTGATAAATAAATATTACTCATGTTTCCCTTTTCAATGGTACCTCATGGCCTTCAGGATTAAATCTAATCTTCTTTGCACGGCATATGTGGCCTTTCTTAAATTTTCCAGTCTTATCTGTACTACCCTCACCTTCACACTATATATGTTCTACCTATGCTGAACTCCTTGTTTTTTCAGAGCCAAATATGTTCACACTCATCTCTGTGTCTTCGCATATGTAGTTCTCTTTCTCTCTTCTCCAGAAAAATGTCTTCACTCTTCAATTCTCAACTCAGAAATCACTTCCTACAAGAAGCTTTTCCTGACATCATAATCCCTCCCCTTCCGGTAGGATAAGGTGCCCCCTCCTATGTGATTAATGAATTCCTTAGAAATACCTTTATCATAGGGTTATCAAGTTGCTTATTAAATAAGTTTGCATCTTCTCATTTCTCTGTTTCCATGTGCTACCTCACACATATCACCTTAAAAAGTCATGATTCTCTCTCAGCCTGGTTAATTTTGATCTTTTGGCCTGCCTATCAACAATGTTCTTTCGTATTTTAGCCCTTTGTGGGAGACTTTCTTATTAACTCGTTCCAAATTAAATGTTCCTGTCTCCATTATTTTTCCCCCAGCACTAAGCTTATACTTTTAAGTCCAGATCATATTATATAATGCCTTGTATAATAAATTAATGTTTCCATGTCTGCATCTAGCACAAATGATAAGAATCTGGAGAGGACGAGTAGTTCTCTATTCATCTCTGCATTCCCCATGGCGCCCAGCATTGTGCTTTGGTAGGAGTTCAGTAACACTGAGTGTTGGGAAGGATATTATGAATGTGGGTATCAGCATGAATAATCCCCCAAAGTCTCTCAGAGCAAAGGGTATGAAGGAGTGGGAATAAGTATGTAATTACATTACAATGTAATGAATACTGTAATAAAGGTAAAAAGAAGGAGGTACCCATGAAATACATGGCAAGGCCACTTCACCCATCTTCAAGGGGGGGACAATTTTGGATATTCTTGCATGAATCTACTTCTCTAGAATAAATGTGCTAAACACTTTTGGTAGTAGAAGCCACAGTTTATCATCATTCAGTACTATAATTTAAATCTGTTCCCAGCAATATCCTATTAACATAAGGCTCCTCTTGACGTAATCCATCTAAAAGACAATTATGAGGCATTTTTGCATTTAGAATGATTATGGTCACTGTTAAATGATTCACCCTGTATTAATGTAGCATATTTCTTAGCAATTAATGGTAGTCTTTCACACTTTATAAATGCTCATATGTCTGTGTGTTCTTCCTTAATGAGCCTCACTTCCAAAATCAATTCATAACACAAATTGAGTATCCCCAATCCACTCAAATAAACTAGCATTTTTTTATACATTCTCAAATACAGATCCATCAAAATTTGAAAAATTCCATTTGTTTCTTATAAACGCATTTTACACTTTCATGCTTTTATTAAGAGTCTAAAAAAATAACTGAGAGTGTAAAGTATACAAGTGTCAAATGACTAAATCCATTTTCTGCAAATGAAAGTAATAAAGCTTATTTGGTAACAAGTACTTAAACCAAAGCGGTAAATTTTAGGTCAAATTTCTACTTACCCAATCAATTTTATCCACATTCCAGTATTTTTTTAAATCCCGGAACTGTATTAGCATTCCCTTTAGTCCCACAACAATAATACTCGCAAGAACACACTACAAATGAAAAATAAGCTGATGAAGAAGCAAGATAAAGCTTTTAATCCAAGTTTAAAAGAACTAAGTTTTTTTCCTTTGTTTTTAAAGTACTTACTAGAGAAAAGCAATCACCATTTAGAAGACTAAATCAATAATGAGATATTTCATTTGTTTAGAACTAATCTACTTTTGTACTGGAGGAATATAACATCAATTCAAGAAAATTGCAGGGCAAATTTTATGCTATTCAAAAAAAAAAGATAAGTAAAGAACTATAAGGATGAATTTTATAAGGCTGAATGTTCCTTTAACTTTATAATAATTACTCACTGTCTTTTGTTTTAAATTTATTTGTTACAAAAAATTGAATGTTTGACAGCATATATTTCCTTATAATTGCCCTGAATATTAATTATGCAGTTTCACCTGCAGATGTTTATAACCTTCAGAAATGAACATGATTATTGGAAGATCCTCTCGTGGGAACAATTTATTTGCATTAAACAAATGAAGAATTAGAGCAAGAAAGGACCAACATGGTCTCCGGCTTTCTTAAAGCCAATGTCTTACTTGTGTCACTTTGGTGCCCCAGGACTATGAGGGGCAAGATGAGCCACTGGTACTAGTGTTCTGCCCCAGTACTCATGTATATAGAATCATGGAATTTCAGAGCTGGAATGTAACTCTTTAAGTCAAGAATTTCCTCTACAGTATCTTCAACAAGTGACCTTCCTAATTCTATTGAAAACCATCCAGTGATGAGAAATTCACCATTATTAAAAGGCAGCCCTTTCATTTAACAGTTCTGACAAATTTTTTCCAATGTCTACTTCTTATAACAGAGTGGGCCTAGTTATACCTTCCAAATGAGTACAGAATAAATTCAATTCTACAATGCTATTTTGATATGCCTAAGAATTAGAAGACCATCACAATACCCTTCCATCCCTCCCCCATCAAATGTGGCATCTTTCCACACCTTCCCATTTAAACCCTGATTATATAACATGGTTTCCAGATTTAGGATGATTGGGGTTGTTAATCTTCTAAGAAATTGTTAATATATAATCATTCCCTTTAAAAGTAAATAACAAAAAAGCATTACTGTACCATGGGCAGCCAATAAAGCAAAGGTCCTATTGCATAGATGACTATAAGGATGAAAACGCAAGATATTAGACAAGCCACCTGTAAAACAGAAGACAGACAAAAAAGAAAAGCCTTGAACTTTTTTATTATTCCAAAGTTATAGGGGGAAAAAAGATAATCCTAGTTCATCTTGATTAGGAGAAACAAAATGTTGGCACATGATTGTTAAATTGCATAGGCTGTCATTATCTATATTTTGCAGCTGAGGGAAGTCAAACGTGACAGCTGACAAACTGGTGCAATCAAATTAAGTCAGTGATGAGAGAAAAGCAATTCCACCCAAAGAAACAGGACACCATCAACTTTTATCACACAGTCACAGGAACGGCTTTTTTGTTTAATAGTGAAAGTGACATTTCAATTAAAAGTTCTTTAGTCCATTGTTTCTTCATCAAAACCTGACTCCCTTCCTTCTTTTCATAGGGGGTTGTTTGGGTAATAATTGAAAATGCAGCTTTGGGTTCTTCTGTGCAGACAATAAATTTCCAATGAAGCATTTACTCTCATCTTTAAAAGTTATTTCTCAGTGCAGACTCTAGTTATGAAGTGTTTTTATGGGATTATGGAAGCAGTCTCTGGCAGTGGAGCAGATCTAATTTTACTCAACCTGAGAAGTCATTAGTATCATGTTCTAACCTACTCAGCCCACTGACAAAAGGCAATTCAGAACACCTGACTCCTTTGTATACTGGAGAGTTCTGGCAATGAGTTCCATTGTATATGGAAGAGAGAATAGACTCCCTCAGCTTTTGCCAGTAAGGAAGGCTATGCTCAACTTGATGGGAAACCCTACTTCACATAAGCAAGTGTTCATGACTTAAAAATGTTTGGCCGAATCATCATTCTA
Organism: Trichechus manatus latirostris; assembly: GCF_000243295.1. NCBI lineage: Eukaryota > Metazoa > Chordata > Mammalia > Sirenia > Trichechidae > Trichechus > Trichechus manatus. The sequence continues at coordinate 27,497,935 of NW_004443945.1, forward strand.
ACAAGAGTAAAGAAGGCTGTCATAGGACCACAAAGATGTCGAGAACATCATTATGGAGATATAGAAGGAAATCAGGATGATTAGAATGGGTAAAACTAAAAAATAAATAAACAAGCAATCAAAACCAAGTGCTAGCAAAGACTACAGCAAATGGAAATCTCAGATGCTGCTGGTGGGAATGCAGTATGCTACAGCCTTTTCGAAAACAGTTTGGCAGTTTCTTAACAAATTTCTACTAAAGAGATATGAAAACAAGAGTCCATACAAATACCTATGGGTAAATATTTGTAGCAGCTTTATTCATAAACACCAAAACTATAACTCAAATGTCCATCTGTTCGTGAGTGATAAACAAATTGTAGGACATCCATAGAATAGAATACTCCTGATGGGAATATTCCATATCTTAATTGTACTGGTGATTACACAACCATACATTGTTCTAAATAAGTTGAACTGTACACCTAAAAAGGACAAATTTTACTGTGTCTAAATTATACCTCTATAAATATGACTTAAAAATAAAATGGCCTTGGGAAAGGGAAAGAGGTCTGTAACAATTACTTACATACATGTGTACAGGCCCAGAATCAGTCCCACATCGGTACTTGTCATGCACCTGGTCCTATTACAAGGTATATGTGGGGGAACGGGGTAGTGGAGTGGGAACAGCTATAATTTTTCAACTAAGAAAGCAGTCATTCAAATGGAAATAAGAACAGGCCTTCCTTACTGGCAGAGGCTGAGGGAGTCTATTCTCTCTTCCGTATACAATGGAACTCATTGCCAGCACTCTCCAATATACAAAAGGAAAAATAATTCCTCTGTGGGAAATACATCATTAAAGGACTAAATAAAAACCCAGAAAAAACCAAACCCACTGCCACTGAGTCTATTTTGACACATAACGACCCTATAGGGCAGAGTAGAACTGCCTCATAGGGTTTCCAAGTCTGTAAATCTTTGTGGAAGTAGATTGCCACATCTCTCCCACAGAGCTGCTGGTGGGTTCGAACCACCAATGTTTTGGTTAGCAGCCAAGTGTCTTAACCACTGCACCATCAGGGCTAAATATTATTCATAAAAGAAGATTTGTTTTTGTTGATGTTTGTTGCCAGTGAGTTAATCATGGCGACCCCATGTGTACAGAGTAGAACTATTCCACAGGGTTTTACTTAAGAGTTAATTTTGCATAAAGGAGAATGAAATAGTCTATATTTTCTCCTTGTTATATTCTCACACAAATATTATGTATTTTGTCCATTGCTTACAAAGACAACTCTACAGGCATTAGTGTTATCCATACCTGCATATGGCTGGAGGATGAGTGAGATGCCAGTTGTTTCCTGGCTAAGCATTTGTCAAAAAATGGACAGTAGATCAAGAGCTCACTATATGAACAGGCTTGTGGAACGTATTGGGATGGTGAAAAAGATGGGAAAAGGCAGAAAGAGAAAAAGAGAGAGAAAATTGTCCAGAGGCAATTTCAGAGTTGCAGAAAAACACACCAATGTCTTCTGTTGCTTTTTGTTGTGACTAGGCTGCACCTGCAGGAGAGCACCACCATATTTATTCATTGGAAAACAAAGAGAAGCATGTAGGGAAGAGAGCCAGGAGTTACTATCCTTACTCCCATAATTAGCATCCTTTTGAAGTAAAGATTGAAAGAAGACTTTAACATGCTTTTGTGCTATTTATCTGGGCACACAAAGACTTTCTTATCAATTTGCGTGCTTGCATCTCCTAAAGGACTTTCTTAGGCACGCTCTGGATGTCTCATCTAAAAAGAATCACTGTAAAACGGTTTTCTACATGTGGATGATAAGGATGTGTTTGGGCCTTTGACCGGGGTACTTCGTACTGAATGATCAGTATCTTTTGTTATTTCAATTCAAACGTTTTAATTTGATTTTCTAAAGCATTCAAAGGCTTTACCATCAACTCACCATGTTATTTATAGAAGGCCACTTGCATGCAAAATGATTCTAAATTTGCTTGTCCAATACAGCCACACATGAGGCTCTAAAGCACTTGAAATGTGGCTAGATCATATTAAGATATGTTGTAAGTGTAAAATAAACACTAGATTTCAAAACCTTGGTACCAAAAAAGAGTATAAAATATTAATTTTAATAATATTTAATAATTATTTAATAATATTATTGAATATTAATTTTTAGATAGATTCCATGTTGAAATCATAATATTTTAATATATTGAATTAATTAAAATATATTAATAAAATTAATTTTATCAGTTTCCTTCTATTCTTTTAATGTGGCTATTAGAAAATTTAAAATTACTTATGTGACCTATATTATACTTCTATTGGACAGCACTTCTCGAAAGTCTACGAAGCTAAGCCTGGTTTCAAGTGGTATTTTCCTGACTTTTAATGTACTATGTTAAGTAGCAATAAAAATTGCATGGATCAAACTGTCCCTTATTATGCCAGCTAAACTGACTAGTTTTATAATTATTGAGTACTTTCATTTCTCATCCATTCTTTCTACACAGTTATTGAAAACCTACTGTGTGCCACAGTCACTGAGGATACAGTGAAGCAAAGCAGACACGAGCCCCTGTTCTCAGGGAGCTTTCAGTCAAGAGAGGAAGGCAGACATCAATCATATAATCACATTTTTTAAAAAAATCAGTTGCCACTGAGTCGACTCTGACTCATGGCGACCCCATGTGTATCAGAGTAGAAATGTGTTCCATAGGGTTTTCAATGGCTGATTTTGCAGAAGTAGATCATCAGGCCTTTCTTCCAAGGCACCTCTGGATGGACTCAAAATTCCAACCTTTTGTTTGGTAACCAAGTGCTTTAACCATTTGTACCACCCAATGACACCTTACTCACAATAATGAATATTTAATGTCAAACAGAGCTAAGGACTCTGAGGAAAAGGAATAGAGTTGATCCAGACATGGCAGTGAGTGATATCTGAAGGATAAGAGGAGTTCACTTAGAAGGGAGGAGGAAGAGAGCTGCAAAGAAAGGGAACAACAGATGCTAGAACTCACAACATGTGCAATAGCCTTTTGGCTGGAAAACAACAACAACAAAAACATAGTTCCTCAATGACCATATAACTTGAAAATTAAGAAAGATGTAGAGAACAGTTCAAGACGATGCTGTAGAAGGAAGCACTCAGAGCTTTGTAGGCAACGTAAAGGTTTGCATTCTAAGATTTATGCAAAGCCTTTTATGAGCTTTAAGCAGGAAGTGACATAATCACATCTGCATTTTAAAAAGATAATTTTCTCCAGAAATACTGTACAAATGTTTCTGAGTAAGAGTCACTTGCTAAAATAATTAACACGTTGTAAAGTGGTTCCCATTGGTCCTTTGATTGGTTGTCATTAGCCTAGAAGTCGAAGGGCCTTTATGTTTTCTAGGTTAATTTACTGAGCTTACGTCTAGTCCCTAAGAGAGACAGAGCCATTTAAGGGGTTGTTTTGTGAAGTCATGTCACATAGAAAACTGGTCTCAAAAATAGCCTATTTAGAACAAAACATTTAAGACTTGGCTTGCCTAGTGCCTTCTTAAAACCACGTCAGTTATCAGTTATACCCACATAAACTTAACAGTTGCAGATGTTAAAGGTCTAAAATGACTACCATGGGAAAGCATCTTTGATTTGGGCGAGCACATTAAATCAGATTCTTTCTCCATGCAACTTAATAGGAATTGTTGGGAAGATTAGCAACCATCTCAATAAGCAGAACAGCATGCAAATACTCTGCTACTGAGATTTTATTCCTTGAACTTGTGTTTTATTAGATTTCCATCATTTCTTCTGAAGTCTGATGAGTAAAATACCATGCAGAAAATATCTCGAAAAGTCCTTAGAAAAGTTCTGTCCGCCTAATTATTCAAGCTTGTAGCCTCTAGAATAGAAAAGAGAATGTGCATCCCTCCACCCCTACCCTCTTAGTCAAACAAATTTCTGCCCAACTCAAATGAAAACAATGCCCAGATTTCAAATTAAGTATAAGTTTTCTTGAAAGTATTATATTTAAACATTAGATGTTGAAAACTACAAAGATTAATCAGATGATATTATTATTATTAAAATAGTAGTTAGGAAAGCAGGTAAATAAATGCCTAAGGAAACTCCAGATATAGAACAGAATTCAAGGCAAAAGATACCACAGAGATTCTATTTCAACCTTCCTTGCCCAAGAGACAGATGAAGACAATAACTTGCCCAAGATCCCACAGCAAGTTGAAAGGGAAACTTGGACTAGAAAAAACTGTCTCACTGCATCTCAACCAAAATGATACTTTTTAATATTAAATATTAAACAAAATGTTCTGAAAATCTTTTATTATAAAAATACTTAATAATAATAATAATGAAATCAATGATAATAGTCCACACTTATTGAGAGTATTTACTTGATGCTCAGACATTGTGCTAAATAAATATGATTTATTTAATCCTCACAGTAATCCTGCTTTAACAGCCAAATCCACTTAGGCTAAAGAAGTAAAGTTTCAGAGGCGGGGCCAAGATGGCTGAGTAGTCAGACACTTGCTGTGGTCCCTCTTACAACAAATACCTGAAAAAAACAAGTGAATCGATTATATATGACAATCTAGAAGCCCTGAACATCAAAGGCAAAGTTGAGGAATCGGACTGAATTGCAGGGTAAGGGAGAGAGTTTGGAAGCAGTGAGGAGTTGCCAGACGTGACCCAGTGGGAGCCGAAGCCCTGAACATCAAAGGCAAAGTTGAGGAATCGGACTGAATTGCAGGGTAAGGGAGAGAGTTTGGAAGCAGTGAGGAGTTGCCAGACGTGACCCAGTGGGAGCCGGAGCCCTTCAGGCTAGATCAGCTCAAGTGCACAGTGAGGCAAGCAATGGCGCTCTGGAGGCATTTTCCACATCAGGAGAGCCCCACCAGAAGAGAGTCTACTCGGGCATCCAGAACCAGTGAAAGTAGCCCTCAATCAGCAAAAGATAAGCACTTGCATCTGGCCTACCGCATGGATCAAAAAACGCACCCCTCCTTTTGGAAACCTCTCTCTCATTTACCTTCCTGCTCTCTGCTCTGCACCAGGTCTAGGATAGCTTCAGTGATTGTTGAATCCCCTGGGATGGAAGTAGGACCCGTCACGTGCCCTGAGCCATTCTCCCGGTCTTGGAGAGGGAACAAATTAACAAACAGGGAAAAAATAATCTGCCAGCTCCCCTAAGACAGGAACTCAGGGTAAGCACAGCTCCTTTGCCTAGGCACAGGCATAAGGGGTCCACAGACTTTGAGTGCCTCTCACCACTGAATAGACCTGCGTGAGCCCATTTCAACAGCATAGGCCCTCATTATCACAGTATGATAGGGTATATACCTGAAGTCTAACTTCAATTGGTTCAGCTGTGAAGTGGCAGGTTTGTGATATTTGACACTTCTCTCCCTTTAAGCAGGGTCTTCACCAATCCACATCAGAGGCCTGAGGACTGGTGGCTCCACCCATGCCACCTAGCCACCTGCAACAGGGGTCCAAGAAAAAGTGGTGCCCCCAGTCCTTACAACCAACAGCATTGGGTGCTCATAGTCCAACTGCAAATCCCACCTACCTACGCGCTCTATGGAAAAGAAACACACTTTCCTCCCGGACACTCAGGGGCAGCTGTCAGCCCCCTGCCTTGCTCAGCGCATGACCCCCTACTGCAGCCAGATATCTGTGCCTACACCAATCACCCATGCCTGTCTAGGACTGTAGGTGAGAGCGTGCACCACATACTTGGTGACCATCTACCTGGACACCTGAGCTGAATCCATACAAGAAAAGTAAACGGACTCCTGGGCTCACTTACTTGGTAACAGATCTAAGAACCTGGTGACAGGACATTAAAGCTTTAAGGGCATCAACAATCAAACTAGCTCACACGAGCAGCCTATTTAGGCATATCAAAACAAGAAGTTAGGACAGAGTAAGCAAACATAAAATAAAAAAAATATAACTTATCAATGGCTCAGAGACAACAGTCAATGTCAAATCACATAAAGAGGCAGACCATAATGGTTTCAGCAAGCTCCCAAAATAAAGAGTCTAGAAATTTTCCAGAGGAAGAAAATTTCTTGGAATTACCAGATGCAGAATACAAAAGATTAATATATAGAACTATTCAAGAAATCAGGAAGGAGATCAGGCAAAATGCAGAACAAGCTAACGAACATACAGACAAAGCAATACAGGATCTTAAGAAGGTTATTCAAGAGCATAATGACAAATAGGCTGTAAGAATCCACAGACAGACAGCAATCAGACATTCAGAAGATTAACAATATAATTTCAGAATTAGAAAATTCAATAGAAGGTCATATGAGCAGAACTGAGGCAACAGAAGTCAGAATCAGTGAGATTGAAGAAATTCTAAGAATTATGTGGGACTCTATCAAGAGGAATAACCTATGACCAATTGGAGTATCAGAACAGGGGCGGACAATAGAAAATACAGAGAGAATTGTTGAAGATTTGTTGGCAGAAAACTTCCCTGATATCATGAAAGATGAGAAGATGTCTATCCAAGCTGCTCATTAAACCCCACATAAGCTAGATTCCAAAAGAAAGTCACCAAGACATATTATAATCAAACTTGCCAAAACCACAGATAAAGAGAGAATTTTAAGAGCAGCTGGGGATAAATGAAAAGTCAGCTACAAAGGGGAGTCAATAAGACTAAGCTCAGACTGCTCAGCAGAAACCATGCAGGCAAGAAGGCAATGGGATGACGTATATAAAGCCTTGAAGGAAAAACATTGCCAGCAAAGAATTGTATATCCAGCAAAACTGTCTCTCAAATATGATGCCGAAATTAGGGCATTTCCAAATAAAAAGAAGTTTAGAGAATTTGCAAAAGCAAAACTAAAATTACAAGAAATACTAAAGGGATTCCTCCGGTTAGAAAATCAGTAACATCAGATAACAACCCAAGACTAGAACACAGGACCGAGCAACCAGATATCAACCCAGACATGGAAGTCACAAAAATAAATCAAAGTTAAAATACTGAAAATAGGGAAATAGAGATGTCATTATGTAAAAGACGACAACATTAGACCAAAATAGAGGGACTAAACAATATAGACATAGACTTTTCATATGGAGAGAGAAGTCAAGGCAATATAAAGAAATAAAAGACTGGTTTAAACTTAGAAAAATAGCGGTAAATATTAATATAACCACAAAGGAAACTAACAATCCTACACATCAAGATAAGAACAAGAAAAATATAAAGACTCAGCAAACACAAAATCAACAACAACGCAAAAGATGAAAAGAAAATACATAAAGAAAAACGACTCAGCACAGAAAATGAAGTGGAACAAAGAAACTGTGAACAACACACAAAAAAAGTCATCAAAATGACAGCACTAAACTCATACTGATCAATAATTACGCTGAATGTAAATGGGCTAAATGCACGGATAAAAAGACAGTGGCAGAATGGATTAAAAAAAAAACACTATCCATCTATATGCTGCCTACAAGAGACACACCTTAGCCTTAAAGACACAAACAAACTAAAACTCAAAGGATGGAAAAAAATATATTAAGCAAACAACACTCAAAAAAGAGCAGGAGTGGCAATATTAATCTCTGACAAGATAGACTTTAAAGTAAAATCCACCACAAAGGATAAGGAAGGACACTATATAATGATTAAAGGATCAATACATCAGGAGGACGTAACTATAATAAATATTTATGCACCCAAAGACACAGCTCCAAAATACATACAACAAACTCTAAGAACATAGAAAAGAGAGATAGAAGCTCCACAGTAATAGTAGGAGACTTCAACACATCACTTTCAGTGAAGGACAGAACATCCAGAAAGAAGATCTAAATGCTACAATCAAACAACTTGATCTCATGGACATATTTCAAACACTCCACCCAACAGCAGCCAAGTATACTTTCTTTTCCAATGCACATGGAACATTCTCCAGAATAGACCACGTATTAGGTCATAAAGCAAGCCTTAACTTAATCAGAAGCATCGAAATATTACAAAGCATCTTTTCTGACCATAAAGCCATAAAAGTAGAAATCAATAACAGAAAAAGCAAGGGAAAAAAGTCAAACACATGGAAACTGAACAACACCTT
>NW_004443945.1:27506685-27514958 GCF_000243295.1 Trichechus manatus latirostris
ATGCAAGCATAACCCCGATACTAAAACCAGGTAAAGACACCACAAAAAAAGAAAATTACAGACCAATATCTCTCATGAACATTGACGCAAAAATCCTCAACAAAATTCTAGCCAATTGAATTCAGCAACATATCAAAAAAATAATTCACCATGATCAAGTGAGATTTATACCAGGTATGCCGGGATGGTTCAACATTAGAAAAACAATCAATGTACTCCATCACATTAAGAAAACAAAAGACAAGAAGTACATGATGTTTATCAATTGATGCAGAAAAGGCGTTTGACAAAGTCCAACACCCATTCATGATAAAAACTCTCAACATAACAGGAATAGAAGGGAAATTCCTCAACATAATTAAGGGCGTTTATTCAACGCCAGCAGCCAACATCATCCTAAATGGAGAGAGTTTGAAAGCATTCCCCTTGAGAACGGGAACTAGACAAGTATGCCGTTTATCACCACTGTTCTTCAACATTGTGTTGGAGGTCCTAGCCAGAGCAATTAAGCTAGAAAAAGAAATAAAGAGCATCCAAATTGGTAGGGAAGAAGTCAAAGTATATTTGCAGATGATATGATCTTATACACAGAAAACCCCAAAGAATCCACAAGAAAACTACTGGAACTAATAAGATTTCTTCAAAGTAACAGGATACAATATAAATATACAAAAATCAGTGGATTCCTGTACTTCAACAAAGAGAACTTCCAAGAGGAAATCAACAAATCAATACCATTTAGAATAGCCTCCAAGAAGATAAACTACTTAGGAATAAATCTAACCAGAGACGTAAAAGACCTATACAAAGAAAACTACAAGACACTACTGCAGGAAAACAAAAGAGACCTGCGTAAGTGGAAAAATATACCTTGCTCATGGATAGGAAGACTCAACTTTGTGAAAATGTCTAATCTACTCAAAGCAATCTACAGATTCAATGCAATCCCAATCCAAATTCCAACGGCATTTTTTAATGAGATGGAGAAACAAATCACCAACCTCATACAGAAAAGGAAGAGGCCTCAGATAAGTAAAGCATTACTGAAGAAGAACAAAGTGGGAGGCCTCACATTACCTGATTTTAGAACCTATTATACCGCCACGGTAGTCAGAACAGCCTGGTACTGGTACAACAACAGATACATAGGCCAATGGAACAGAATTGAGAATCCAGACATAAATTCATCCACCTGCGAGCAGCTGATACTTGACAAAGGCCCTAAGTCCATTAATGGGGCAAAGACAGTCTCTGTAACAAATGGTGCTGGCATAACTGGATATCCATCTGCAAAAAAACGAAACAAGACCCATAGCTCACACCACACACAAAAACTAACTCAAAATGTATCAAATACCTAACTATAAAATTTAAAATGATAACGATCATGGAAGAAAAAATAGGGACAATGCTAGGAGCCTTAATACATGGCATAAACAGAATACAAACCATAAGTTACAATGCACAGACACCAGAAGAGAAACTAGATAACTGGGAGCTTCTAAAAATCAAACACTTATGCTCATCAAAAGACTTCACAAAAAGGGTAAAAAGACAACTTAGAGACTGGGAAAAGAATTTTGGCCACGACAAATCCAATCAGCATCTAATCTCTAAAATCTATAAGATACTGCAAAACCTCAACAACAAAAAGACAAATAATCCAATTAAAAAATGGGCAAAGGATATGAACAGGCACTTTGCCAAACAAGATATTCAGGCGGCTAACAGAAAAATGAGGAAATGCTCACGGTCTTTAGCCATCAGAGAAATGCAAATCACAACTACAATGAGATACCATATCACCCCAGCAAGGCTAGCGTTAATCCAAAAAACACAAAACAATAAATGTTGGAGAGGTTGTGGAGAGACTGGAACACTTACACACTGTTGGTGGGAATGTAAAATGGTACAACCACTTTGGAAATCGATTCGGCACTTCCTCAAAAAGCTAGAAGTACCATACAATCCAGCAATCCCACTCCTTGGAATATATCCTAGAGAAATAAGAGCTGTCAGACGAATAGATATATGAGCCCCCATGTTCACTGCAGCACTGCTCACAATAGCAAAAATATGGAAACATCCTAGGTGCCCATCAACGGATGAATGGATAAACAAATTATGGTATATTCATACAATGGAATACTATGCAATGATAAAGAACAATGATGAAACATCTTATACCATGAAGGAAAATGGAAAGCATTATGCTGAGTGAATTTAGTCAGTCACAAAAGGACAAATATTGTCTAAGACCGCTATTATAAGAACTCAAGAAAAGGTTTAAACACAGAAGAAAACATTGTTTGATGGTTATGAGGGTGGGGAGGGAAGGAGACGTTATTCACTGACTAGATAGGAGACAAGAATTATCTTGGGTGAGGGGAGGGACAGTACACACCGCAGGGGAGGTCAGCACACCTGGACTAAACCAAAGTTAAGAAGTTTCCTGAATACAGCCAAACACTTTGAGGGACAGAGTGGCAGGGACAGGAGTCTGGGGAACATGGTTTCAATTGGCATAACAAAGCTTATTAAGAAAATATTCTGCGTCCTACTTTGGTGAGTGGCGTCTGGGGTCTTGGAAGCTAGGGAGCGGTCATCTAAGAGGCATCAGTTGGTCCCAACCCACCTGGAGTAAAGGAGAATGAAGAACACCAAAGACTCAAGGAAAGTGTTGGCCCATGAGACAGAACGGGCCACATAAACCAGAGATTGCATCAGCCTGAGACCAGAAGAACTGGATGGTGCCCAGCTGCCACTGATGACCACCCTGACAGGGAACACGGCAGACAGTCCCTGACCGAGTGGGAGCAGGGTAGGGTGCAGAATTCAAATTCTAGTAAAAAGACCAGACTTGGTGGTTTGATTGAGACTGGAGGGATCCCAGAAGACATGGCCCCCAGACCCTCTGTTAGCCCAGGGCTAAAACCATTCCCAAGGCCAACTCTTCAGACAAAGATTAGACTGGACTATGGGACATAAAAATGATACTCGTGAAGAGTGTGCTTCTTAGGTCAGGAAGATACACGAGACTAAATGGGCAGCTCCTGTCCAGAGGCAAGATGAGAAGGAAGAGAGGGTCAGGAGCTGGTTGAATGGACATGGGAAATCTGGGGTGGAAAGGAGGAGTGTGTTGTCATAGTACAGGGAGAGCAAGCAGGGTCACAAAACAATGTATGTATAAATTTTTGTATGAAAGACTAACTTGAATTGTAAATGTTCACTTAAAGTACAACAATAAAATTTTTAAAAAAAAATAAATTTTCTTGTCCAAAGTCACCACTAGTGGTGGAGCCAGGATACTAACCCAGGCCCTGGACCCACGTTCTTAACCTTAACCACTCACTAGCTTATCTAACCTGAACATGAAGTAAGGAAATTTAATATACTTACTCTCATCAGAAATTATGTGCAAACTACTACAGAATCCTAGAATTTTTCAGATATAAGTGTTCTCAGAGTAAGGGATAATATGTAAGTATACTGTGTATTAAACATTCAAATTTAGGTCAATAACATTTGAGATATGGTTTGCAAAATGTTATACCTGCATTTGAAATTTAACTGCATAAAAATGAATTAAACTGCTTTGTGTCATGAAAACCAAAGTTGTATGAGGTTTTCACTTTTCAGCAGATGAGTTGTGGAAATTATTTCTCCAATTATAATATATTCAAAATTTGTCATTGCTTCCTGTCTGCTCCATGGTACATGATCATAATTTTATTAGTTTTATGCTATATTCTAATACCTTTTCAATCATTGCTGTCTTGTCACTTGCCCTTAAGAGCAAGAACTGTACCTTATTCAACTTTATTCTCCCAGAACCAAAAACAGAACTTAATATGAGGCAGATTCCTAATAAATGTTTGAATTAGCCCATAAAATGTTTTATAAATTCTCGTTAAATAAACTTGAATTGTTTTAATAGTAATTAGCTGTTAATTTTAATTTCTTACATTAAGATATACATGGGTTTCCTTGTATGAAACACTAGTTACAAGTGCAAGATTTAGAGTGAACCTATCTGAGTTTGAATCCCACCTCTGACACTCACTAGCTCTGTGACCTGGTATGTTATTTTAATTTTCTTTTCTTCGACTTTCTCATCTGGAAACCGAGGATAATAATATAATAGGGTGACCTTAAAGATTAAATAAGTTCATTCATATAAAAAGTATTACACACAATGCCTGGAATGTAATGCTACTATCAACACCACCACCAGTAGAACCATCTCCTCCACCTCCTCCATCATTATCACCATCATCTTTATCAGCATAATTATCTGACCATTACCCAGCAAAACACCTGGTATATCGCAGTTTCTCAATATATGTTGAATTGGTTTGAGTTCCTACGAATATACAATAATTCTTTCTTTAACCTATAATGTGCGATGATATCTAATTCCACATTTACATACTTGTACATCTCCATAGGAAGAAATTTCTGTATCAAGGACTGTCTTAGTCATCTAGTGCTGCTATAACAGAAATACCTAAAATGAATGGCTTCAACAAAGAGAAATTTATTCTCTCACAGTCTAGTAGGCTAGAAGTCCAAATTCAGGGTGTCAGCTCCAGGGGAAGGCTTTCTCCGTCAGCTCTGGAGGAAGGTCCATGTCATCAATCTTCCTTTGGTCTGGGAGCTTTTCTGCGCAGGAACCTCAGGTCCAAAGGATGCGCTCTGCTCCCAGCACTGCTTTCTTGGTAGTATGAGGTTCCTATGTGTCTCTGCTCGCTTCTCTCTTTTATATCTCAAAAGAGATTGGTTTAAGACACTATCCAATCTTGTATACCTTAGCAATATAACTGCCGCTAATCCATCTTATTACATCATAGTGACTGAATTTACTACACATAAGGAAATCACATCAGATTGCAAAATGGTACACAATCATACAGTACTGGGAATCATGACCCAGCCAAGCTGACAGATATTTTGGGGGGACACAATTCAATCCATGACAAGGACTGATTTTGCATATAGTTGATTTCATTTTATTTAAAGAAAGTGTGCAAAAATGGAAAATTTTCAAATTAGTATGTTTAGATCAAGAAGACTTGGTAGCACAGTGGTTAAGCACTCAGCTGCTAACCAAAAGGAGCTGCTAACCAAAAGGTCAGCAGTTCGAACCCACCAGCCGCTCCATGGGAGAAAGATGTGGCAATCTGCTTCCTTAAAGATTACAGCCTTGGAAACCCTATAGGGCAGTTCCTCTCTGTCCTAGAGTCACTATGAGTCAGAATCCACTCCATGGCAATGGGTTTGGCTTGGGTCTGATGTTTAGATCAGCAAAATTCAATATCAGAGACACCACTAGAGGGAGCTTTGGTTTCAAAGGTCGCTAATAATAAAGCTGCCATTTGTGAAAAATAAAGGGATTTTTTAGTTTGCTCTTTGAATGACTCAGCTTGTGGAAGCGTCATTTGTAAGAAAGTAAAGAGAGAGACTTCCTCAAAACTACTTAGAAAAATGTGAAGAAGTACAAATATTTTCAGGACTTTAAAGGGAAGCATGCTGTCCCTGTTCTCCAAGAACAGGAGTGAAGACCAAGCAATTCTTTTTTTCTTTTTTTTAAATTTCATTGTGGTAAAATGTACATAACAAAACATTTGCCATTTTAATTATTTATAAGTGTACAATTCAGTGATATTAATTACACTCACCCGGTTGTGCAATCATCACCACTATCCATTTTCAAATGTTTTTCATCACCCTAAACAGAAATTTGGAGCCCTGGTGGCATGGTGGTTAAGAGCTCAACTGCTAACCGAAAGGTCAGCAGTTCAAATCCACCAGCCACTCCTTGGAAACCCTTAGGGCAGTTCTACTCTGTCCTATAGGGTCGCTATGAGTCGGAATTGACTCCGTGGCAACGGGTTTGGTTTGGTTTGGTGAAACAGAAACTCAATACCCCTTAAGTAATAACTCCCCATTTCCCCCTCCCCTAAGCCCTTGGTAATCACTAATAAATTTTTGTCTTGATGCATTTCAGACATCCTTTTATCTCTGCTGAACCATTCAGTTACCTGAGTCTTTGCCCCTGTGCTGTAGAGGCCAGCAGTCCTTCCCATGGCTGCAGCACTTGGTATACAGAAGAAAAATGAAGGAATCACATTGCTGAGGCCGTGTGCCAAGAATTCCTGCAAGATTTATAATAGGAGAACATATCATTTCTTAATCACAATAGACTTTTTAGAGACCACAGGCACAACTTGTCAAAGAATGAGTCTTACTTGTATTCAACTTCTGTTCAGCCCACCAGTTGAAATTAAAGAATGACAATAAAAATAGCTAACAGTTACTAAGTGCCTATAATGAGCCGGAAACGGCTCTAAGAGCTTTACTAATAACAACTCTATAGGAAAGTATAGAGTATTTATACTCTCTTGCCAACTTTGCCTCTATATCTTTAAGTCACTATAATCAGACTTTCTATCAATGACCTCCACAATGCTAAATCCAATGGTTAATCTTACCTTACTTGATCTAAAAGCAGCATTTGAACCAGTTGTTCACTGCCTCCTCCTTAAAGACTTCTTCATTTGGCTTCTAGGATGGGACACTATCCTGGTTTCCTCTTACCTCCCTGGCAACCACTTCTCAAAATCCTTTGTGGTGTATTCTCATCTAACCAGTCTCAAATGTTGAACCACTTCACTTCTCAATCTATACCTTAGCTACCCAAATACAAAATACAAGTCGACAACTTCCAACTTTGTATCTCCAGCCTGGACCACTCTTCTGAACTTCTGGCTTATGCAGTCAACGTGTTACTCAGCATCTCCACTGGACATCTCAAATGTGCTAAACAGGGCTACTGCTCTCTATCATCTCCAACCTGCTCCTCCCACACTCTTTCCCATCTCGAGTTCCAATTGCTCAGGTCAAAAAAGCTTTAGAGTTATTCTTGACTCCTCCCCCTCTTCCCAGACCCCATCCACATCCAAGCCAGAATCTGTCTCCTCCTCATCTCCTCATCTCTCAACTCTACATCCTGTTCCAAGTCATCATATTTCACCTGGATTATTGCAAAAGCCTCCAAATGCTTTTCCCTGCTTCTTTTGTTACCAGTAAACAACACAGACAAATATCCCTATCCTCATGGAGCTGGCATTCTGGTGAGGAAATCCTGACAGTAGACAGGATACATAAGGAAAATAAAGCAAAGAAGGGGATAGGAAGATCTGGAGTTTATGACTTTTGATTACCCAGGAAGGCCTCACTGAGAAGGGAATATTCAAATAACTGGGGACAGAGTTCCTGAAAAAGGGAACAGTAAGTGCAAATGTGCTCTGCAAGAAGCATGACTGGTGGATTCAAGGAAAAGTAAGAGATAAATGAGGCTAGACCATAGTAAAAAAGGGGTAAGAGATCAGAGAGGAAAAGGGGTGGTGACCTATCACATTGGCTACTGTAAACCATGGTGAGAAGGCTGGCTTTTATTCTGAGTGTGATGGGAAACCACAGTGAGCTTTTGAATAGAGGAACAACTTGATCTCTATTGTTCACCCACGTATCCCTTGTACCTAGAACAGTGTCTAGTACCTAGCAAACCAAAACCAAACTCATTGCCATTGAGTTGATTCCAACGCATAGTGACCCTACAGGACAGAGCAGAACTGCCCCTTAGGGTTTCCAAGGAGCGGCTGGTAGATTTGAACTGCTGACCTTTTGGTTAGCAGCCAAGCTCTCTACCGTGCCACCAGGGCTCCAGTACATAGTAGTGTTCAATAAACATCTGTAGAATAAATACATCTACTTTTTATAGATGAGGAAACTGAAGCACCACTTAGTGTCAGAGTGGGATTGCCTGGGTTGTGCAAACAGTCAGTGCACTTGGCTGCTAGCAAAAGGTTTGAGGTTTGAGTCCACCTAGAGGCACTTCAGAAGGAAGGTGTGGCATTCTACTTTCAAAAAAATCAGTCACTGAAAACCCTATGGAACACAGTTCTACTCTTGACACACACGGGGTCACCATGAGTCAGAACTGACTCTACAGCAACTGGCACATCACAGTGAGATTTGTACTGAAGCCATTCAGCATTTGTGACCCCTACACTGCAGCTGTCTCTGCAGAACGTGCAGCTCTGTAAAGCCACCAGCCTTGAAACAAGACACTGGCAGAAGTGTATTCAGAAGTACAACTAATAAACTGTTTAATGAGAAACTATTTGTTCTGCAAACCTTCATCTAAGGTACAAAAAAAAAAAAAAAAGAATTATCTATGTGAGATCAAATTGACAACAGCAACTCAAAAG
>NW_004443945.1:27515162-27526354 GCF_000243295.1 Trichechus manatus latirostris
AACCAATGTCATAAAACAATATGTGTACTGACTGTTTAATGAGAAACTATTTGTTCTGTAAACCTTCATCTAAAGTACAATAAAAAAATTTCAAAAAAAAAAAGAAATATAACTAATATAATCTGTATCATTTGGTATTCGAAGACTACATCCTTGCTTCTTTTAGTTTTTTATTAAGAGTAATGCTTACTTATTTGTACTTTGAAATCCGTAATTTTTAAAGTTAGCATGTAATTACAGATTTTTTTTAGAATATGATTCTCTTCTAAAAACAAACCAAAGAGAATATCAAGCATGCCTCTCAAAAAAAAAAAAAAAAAAAAGAAATAGTATATTGTTAACCAACCCATGAAGGTCAGATTTTCTGCTTTTGATAAATAATTTAGAGATTTTTGTTTTATTTGGTATTCTACTTATTATTTTTATACACTTAGGAAGGTTATAGTTTTCATAAATCCAACGCCTTCAGGATCCAGGAGTACACACAACAATGATACAACCGGAATGGAGAAGGTTTGAGGGCATACTCCACCTGGTTGTCATCAACTGAATATTTGAATTTTTTGGCAGATCCTTGAGCAAGAGCCAGCGAGGCCACATAGCCTACAAGTGCCACTCCAAAAGCTTCAGTGATTACGGCTGAGAGGATGTTCATGGGGGGAGCTCTAGGTGGAGGAATTCTGTGGAAAGAAAGACCATATTGAAGTCATCAACCTTCATGTAATTTCTATAACAGCTTGCAATGAATTCAACTGTGGTAATGACTCTGAAGTTTACATAGAATAAGTGAAATACCCATGAGAAAAACCAAGCAGTCATGCCCTTAGAAGCCCTTTGTTTTCAACATTATTTAGCAGAAAAGCAAAATCGTAAGGAATACCACAGCGACAGCTCCAAGCATCTTAAATGGCATTCATGTTCAGGTAATTCAGGTTACACCACAGAAACCCTGACTCAGCAAAAAATTTCCTGATTCTGTATCAGAACAAAGGCAAATCTGGAGCATTTCCTTTATTTGAACCTTGCCAAATATTTATTTGTCTGGTCTTAGAGACTATACTTTCCCCCTTAAACACTACAGTGCTGTATGCAAACACTAGTTTATTGTGAGCAATAATTTATGAGTTAATCCTTAAATTTACCATTGAGTTCATAATCTTAAATATGTTTTTAACTCCACTCTTTCACCGTACACTTAGCTATGCATTAAGTATGTTAGGAAACATATTTATAAAGTCTCCATCTGTCCTCTGTAGCAAAATATGGAACCACAGTTAGCAGTCTCACAGTTTCAAGGAACGGTTTAAAATATTTCCTTCAAATAATATGCATTGTCTTATTGTCTTGTGAAAACAATTTGAGCCGAAGTATCATCATTTATTTATCCCTAACACTGCTTTTGGAGATTTATCAAAGAAATAAATTCCTCAGGGGCAAAGTAGAAAAAAGGAGGAAGAGAATTCATTTTTATTTCATACCTAGTATATGCCCTACAAGTAGAATGCTAGGCTTTTTCACCTTAGCTATTTCATTTAATTTTCCCAACAACCCTCCCAGACTGACTAACATCAAACCCACTGTAGGAAGGAGAAAAATTCTGAGAAAAATTAGGAGACACATCTAAAGTCACAAAGTAAATGGCAGAGCTGGGAATCAATCTAGTTCCATCTCTTTTCATAATTCCTTAAGAGGCTGGGTCTGGAAAAAACAAAAACAAAACCCACTGCCATACAGTCAATTCTGACTCATAGCCACCATGTAGGACAGAGGAGAACTGCCCATAGGGTTTGCAAGGCTATAAATTTTCACAGAAGCAGGTTGCCACATCTTTCTCCCGCGGAACGGCTGGTAGTTTCAATCTTTCGGTTAGCAGCCGAGTGCTTAACCACTGCACCGCTAGGGCTCCTCAGGATCTGGAAAGTTCCCTCAAAACAAAGGAGAATTAGAAAGAACGGAGGAAAGGCATACACATTTTTTACCCACTTACTAAAATTTATCCCCAAGACAAATTGATTTTACCATGTCATTCTCTAAGATACATGCAGTATAAAACTGCCCATCTCAAAATATAAAAATTTTGTTTCATGAAAATTGAGTTTGCCTAATTATTAATACCAATGAACTGATGTAGAAACATTTCAAAGGTGGAAAAGCAGAGAAGCCTTTGAAAATTCAAGTTGATTCAGATAATCACCAGTAGCCTGTATCTACATAGGATAGATAAAGACAGAGGGTTTCAAAAATACATATCTTTTTAAATCTCTGAGGATTTTTCTACTGTTCCTCCATTTTAATGTAATTAGAAACTAAACTTTGAGACTGAAGGATAAAAATTTAGAAGACCCAGCATTTGTAACTTTGCCCCACTTTCATAAATATTGTCTTATATACATCCTATTAAAAGAGAATAAGACACTGTTCCTTTCCTAAATTGCCTCATTTTCTTTCAGGTTATATTTGGAACCACCCTGTTAAGGTGAACACCTCTGCCTCTGTTAAATTTCCTCTTAGTGTCCACATGTTCTCTTTTCTTTTCTACTTCCACCCTCTTTCTCAGCATTATACTCTACCCAGGCCTATGGGTTTGCTATTTCAGATGACACTTGCCTACCTTTACGATGTTTCACGCAAAGTAAAAAGAGTCATAAGAACATGTGGGATGACAGGGAATAGGGCAGACTAAATCTCTGGCATGACTCTAATTTGCAAATACAATTCCCTCCATTTTTTTCAAATACTATCTTTGTAAACAATTTCCAAATTTTTTACAGAACAGTTATCAGCTTCCTTAGTAATAGGTGAACAGTGTAGGAATTTACTCTTTCTCTATACCTGTAGTTCTTTATTTCATTTTAAAATAGAAAGTAGTTAGAAATTTGCCCTATACCCAAACCCTCAAACCTACTGCCATCAAGTCGATTCCAAATCATAGTGACCCTATAGGACAGAGTAGAACTGCCCCAGAGGGTTTTGAAGGCTGTAAATTTTTACGGAAGCAGACTGCCACATCTTTCTCCCGAAGAGGAGCTGGTGGGTTCGAACCGTCGACCTCTTTTTTTTTTTTGGCTAGCAGCCGGATGCTTTAACCGCTGCACCACCAGGTCTTCTTGTCCCATACAAGGCCTTTGAAAAAATGAAATCCATACCCAACCCAACCCAGTCCCTTTCTCCATCAAAAATGAACAAACAAACAAGAAAAGATAGATTACATTACCCTTTTGGAATATGACCAACTATTGCTAATCCATACGTGTGTTCCATATTGGTACAATAACAAGCAAATGAGGCAGCAACAATCTATGTGGTTCCATTTAAAAAAAGAAAAAGAAAATTATATTACTGGCTTTATAAACACCTTAAAACCATGTTTAAAAGTAAACATTGTTATGCTTCCCGTGATTGTCAAGAGTAATACAGCAGTTCCACAGATTTTAAAAACTTAGTTTTTTTTTTAAATCTAAAAAATTCTCCGAGTTTTGAGAGTACTTAATTCAGTCTCAAAAATTAAATGCATCTCATAATATGAACTTCTTAATATACTACCCTGTGTCAACCCAATTATGTCTAATATTGAAGTAAAGCAAAACACAGAACATAGGTGTGGTCTGTGAGTAGACATCACATGTGTCTCTCATGATATGAAGGGACGATTTGTAAGACAGCACATTTTCTTCTTCATGACAGCAATTCTCAAGGGTTTGAGACATTGCACAAATATTCCTAATTATCAATGATGATCTACAATCTCCTTGAATATTTTTGAATTTTGAGCTTTTATTATTTCCTGAAGTAAAACATACAAGATGATACACTGTTGTGCTCAATGCTTTTAATATTGCCATCATGGAATCTCAAGGCACCCTGTACTTCTGTTCTGGAGAGATGGTAGGTAAGGTGTTTTCTGCCTGCACCACAATCATCTTTAAAATGGATATCAGAGCCCACTTGAGCCTTTGTTGTACAAGCCATGCCACCCTAATGTTTTCAAGCTATTTTTAGATTCTCCTTTCATTCTTCTTACAATTTTAATAGGTACTGAAAATTTCACAAGGCTAAGACTTCAGTTTGGAACTCTGTGTATATTACACCTTTCTTGTGAAACAAGACACACCAATTAACCAATTAGAGTATAAATTTATCACTCAAATAGCCAGAAAAAAAGTACAACAAAATCACACTAGCAAAATAAGGAATATCTAACAATCGATGTCCAATAATATCAATTAGCGGAGTTCTTTTTTTTCTATGTGCGTATTTCTGTTCTCAATGATGATACTTACCTGAACTTACAAAGATTTTTAAAAATCAAATTGGCTCAAAAAGAAGAACAGCCTTGAGGATTAAAAAGAAGAAAAAGAAATGCAACTGTACACGTTGTACTCTTGAACTTTACAAATATTACGATACACTAGTAGTATTTTCTAAAGACAGCAGTAGCTAAAGATGCAAGCCATTAGGTTTGAATGGGAAGTATTAGCATATTCACAAATACAAATTCCTAAGTCAATAAATAATTTGTAATGAAATATTTAGGCCAGGTCAGAAAATATTGTAAACTATAAAAGAAAATATACCATAGCCCCAAGATACTGGATCCTTAGTGAAAATGCAAGAGTGCATGATGTTCAATATTCATAGCTAATATGAAAATTAAGTAACCCAAGTCACTGACTTAGTATCTCAGGCAGTTTCTTACCTCCTCACTGTACTTCATTAACATAATTAAACTTCTTTTATCAGTCTAGCCATCAGTTCCTCTTCAATATTATTTCGTTATTATAAGTGTATACAAGGATGGCATCTGGGTAAGGGGATCCTGCCCCGAGTGGATCCAATGCTTCAGAGAGTCCCAGTCTGGCCTACCTCCAACTGTATGCCTTCCCATAATATGGGAGCTTTGTGAGGGCAGGGAAATGTGCCCAAATTAAACCTATATCCCTCTTTATGGACCACCCTATGTGTACTCAAGGATCTGTAATTCTCTGCCCAAATGGCCCCAATCCTGCTTGCAGGTCACTTCTCCAAGTCTATCCTTCTGGAGTGGCCCAAGGGGAGGTCAAGGGACAGTGGTGGTGGTGGTCATGAGGTAGAGATGTGCCTAGAGCTTAGACATGGGGCAGGGGTATCCACACCTGTACATATGAATCCCCTTGTGGGTGGACAGACCTGGAGTGGAAGGAGAAGGGAAGGGACCAGAGGTTGTCTCTCCCTATGTTGCCATGTTCTGGCAGAACTCCAAAGAATAGGAGAATACTCTATTCCAAACTGGCCTTCAAGGTCATCACTAAGGCATATTAGTCAAGGCAGGAAAACAGAGCCTGTGTCATTTAACATTTTGATCTATAATTTTTAACTATGCAGGTCTACATTGGTACTTTTGCCTTGGACTTTGCAAGGGGTAGGACTGTACAGATTATATTCTTTTTTATTATAGGGAGAATTTTTACTAATATTGCAGGGAATAAACAACTATTTTATTACTAGCTCAGGGGCCTTCTTCCCTAAGATTATTTTTTATTTTTTGGTGGTGTCATGAAACTATGTAATGAAGCTTCTCAAGATATAATAAGCATTTCTTAATATCTATAGATCATAAAGCCCTGGTGGCTCAGTGATTAAGTGCATAGCTGCTAACTAAAAACTCAGCAGTTCAAATCTACCAGCTGCTCCTTGGAAACCGTATGGAGCAGTCCTACTCTGTCCTGTAGGGTTGCTATGAGTCAGAATCGACTCAATGGCAACAGGGTTTTACAGGTCATTGGAATAAGATGGTAAGTTTTAAAGTTGTTGCTTTAAAATTAATAATCATAGCATCCTATACTTTAATGGCTTATTTGAAATACACACATACATACACATCACATAGATGACACATGTTACATGTATTATAGCAAACAATCAAGAGTATAGAATTATACATGGCTTAGATATGGGGAGAGGTCATCCATTTCTTAGTGTTACAGAAATTAGTCATATCCTTCAGTGATATTTTCTAATGTGCTAGCATAAATCTATATAAACCTACACCATTTCAACTATCTGAAGGGATATTACAATATAGAAATTTATTTAGACACCACTTGACATATACATGTCTAACGGAAAAGACGATTAAAAAACTAAAGCCAATTCATGATAAGTTAGTAGACTGTGATTGTGTTAAGATTTCATTTTCAACTTAATGATTGGTTTAGTTGGGAGTTCCCTTACCAGCTCTTAAAATTTCAAGAGCATATATATTTTTTAATACACTAAGCCTTAAGAGCAAAGTATGATTTATTGCTTTGCCAGGTTCAACAACAACAACAATAAAAATTTGGAGAATCAGCCCTGGCTAATGAAAACTATGAATATCCTTTCCATATAAGTAGAATTAGATCAGTAACAAAAGTGTCAACAAATCTGCCAATCATAAATGGATATTTGTCTATTGATAATATTTCTAGGTATATATTACGGATGTGCCACATCAACAGGATGTGATAGAGCCTTTTATTGTTTTCTGGAAGATCATGGCAGAGATCATTTGAGTCTCATCCATAGAAATGTCTCCTTATTTAATATCTTAAGCTATATGCTCTCTTATTTATGTGAGAAATTGCAATCATATGAGAAATGCTGTATAAATTGAAAACATGTGTGCCTCCTTTTTTTAATTATTGACTCAAAATGTTTCCTGTTCTTCCATTAATGTATAGCCACGCAAATTAGCCTTACTTTAATGAGAGACAGGAGTAGGTATGAGTTACCGTAGACAATACAGTGAGCATTCGCACATTACCCCAACAACTGGCAAACATTGTATTGCAGAATGTCTAAATGTTGATTTCATACTTACCAAAACTAAATCGACAGGAAGAACAACTTTAATTTTCCTTTTAAACTGTTCATTCAGCTCCTTAACAAGAACAAGCACCACGATGCTCAGCGAGGATAAGAGCAGCGCTTCCAGTCGGACAGACTTGATGTTTTCAAAGACATATGCATAAATCTACAGGGATGAGGGAAAATACAAATACAATTCAGGGTCATCCACAATATAGCAACACTGAAGTCTGACCCCAAATAAACTCAGCGATGGTTTACAAAAAGATTTTAATGACTGCAGGAAAGGAGGTCAGTGGTGATGAAGAGCGTATCTACATAATTCAGTTGCATGTACAAAATTGCTTTGCCCTTGATTTTCGCATCAAACTCAGGGTTTGCACCTTCCTACACAAAGACAATACCAGAGAGACTGACTTCTATGGCTTCTTCCCAGACACTTCAATGGGCAGAGATGAGATAACTCATTAGTTCCGTAACTAGTTACATGCACAGTCATCATTAAGAGCAGGAAAGAAACTATAGGCACCCCCACCACTCTTCCTCAAATGCTGTTGTTGTTGTTAGCTGCCATCCCATGATGATCCCATGCACAAAGGAAAGAAATGCTGCCAGGTTCTGCACCGTCTCCGTAATCACTTATAGATAGGACCATTGTGATCCATAGAGTTTTCACTGGCTGATTTTTTGGAAGGAGATTTCCAGGCCTTCCTTCCTAGTTTGTCTTGGTCTAGAAGCTCCGCTGAAACCTGTTCAGCGTCATAGAAACATGCAAACTTCCACTGACAAATGGGTGATGGTTGTACATGGGGTACATTGGCCAGAATTGAATCTGGGTCTTCCACATGGAAGGTGAAAATTCTACCACCGAACCACCTAAACAAATATACAAATAAACCATACCCAGAGGAGTTAAGAGCGGATATTTGACTGACATCATATATGTGACTTAATGTAAAATATTACTATGTCGCCAGTCATTCAGTATTTATTTATAAGTTTATTGCCACATACTTTATGCCAAGCACTAGGCTAGATCTATAACAATGGATGATATAGATACAGCCCCAGCATGTATGGATGGCGGTTACAGTCTAATGGAGGAATTGCTAAGTAAAGCAATAGATGAGTGCAATACGGTGCTACGGATGTGGAAGGGGCACCGGAAGTATAAGTGTCTTAGAGGTGGTAGTGGTCAGGAAAGGCCTCCCCCAAAAAAGGATAAATGGAAATTAGCCAGGCTATGGATGGAGGGGAGGGGAGGGAAATGGGCTGGGATAAAACGTTTGCCTAGAGAGGATACCTGTAAAACTTAGAGCATGGATTGTGATGGGAGGTGTGTATGATTTAAAGTAAAATATGGTCAAGAAATCTGTAGAATTATGTATCTTGAAAAATAAACAAGCCTATTTGAATGTATACCCACATCAAAGAATTTGCTTGAAACTCGGAAGAAGGTTGTTGTTATTGCTAGTTGCCATCAAGTTGATTTGAACTCATGGCAACCCATGTATGCAAAGTACAACTGCTCAATAGGGTATTCAAGGAAACCCTGGTGGCATAAGGGTTAAGTGCTACGACTGCTAACCGAAAGGTCAGCAGTTCAAATCCACCAGGCGCTCCTTGGAAACTCTATGGGGCAGTCCTACTCTGTCCTATAGGGTCACTATGAGTCAGAATTGACTCGACAGCAATGAGTTTGGTTATTTTATAGGGTGTTCAAGAACATGACATTTCAGAAGCAGATCGTCAGGCCTGTCTTCCAAGGAACCTCTGGGTAGGTTCAAACTGCCAACCATTCGCCCAGTAGTCAAGCACTTAAACATGTGTGCCACCCAGAGACTCCACGGGAAGAAGATACAGTATCAGACAGTCAATCTTGGTAACTGGGGATAATCTGCCTTGGCAGAAAAGAAGGATAAATATATGAGTAATATCAAAGAAAAAGAATAAAATTCAAGACTTTTCTAAAACTAAAGCCTATATTTATTCAACTGAGTGCCAATAACATTTAGGATCCTGTTGATAATTATATAAACATCTGATCTATCATTAAAAAGATAGGATAAGACTTTAAAGAACCCTAAATTAAATGCTGTACTAGGGTGACTAGTGTATCCTCAAAATGCATGTCTACCCCGCACCTAGAATATGAACAAATTTGGAAATAGGCTCTTTGCAGATGTACTTAGTTAAAATGAGGTCATATTGGATTAGGGTGGATCCTAATCCAATGCTTGGTGTCTTTATAAGAAGGCCATGTAGACACACACACACACACAGGAGAAGGCCAAGTGAAGATGCAGGCAGAGACTGGAGTTATGGTGCCACAATCCAAGAAATGGCAAAGATTACTGGCAACTACCAGAAACCAGAATACAACACAGCACAGTTTCTCCCCGCAAAGCCTTCAGAGGGAGCATGGCCCTGCCAATATCTTGATTTTAGACTTCTAGCCTCCAGAAATGTGAGAGAATAAATTTCTGCTGTTTTAAGCCACCCAATTTGTGGTAATTTGTTACGGCAGCCCTAGGCAACTAATACAAGTGCTAAAGGGGAAAATAATAACTAGCCTAAATTCATTCCTATCTATACATGAATATTTGATATAAAGAAATCCAATTAAAATTTTGTTTTGGGGAAAATTAATACAATGATTCTGAAAGTCATAAAGAATATTAAATGTATAAGAATAACTAAGATAATTTTGAAAGATAATAATAATGATTGGTTTATACTACCAAACATAAACATATATATATATATAAACACACATGCATATATATACAGACAGTCTTCGGGTTACAAATATCCAACTTCCATACAACCCATAGTTAGGAACCAACACCAATAAAGCCTATTATATCAAAAATCCAAGGTACATACAATGGTTCATAATAACAAATGAGTGCTACTTTACAATACACATCGAAACATTATTATTATTACTGTATTATTATGTTAAAGATGTTTTAGTGTATCTGGAAGTGGTTCTTTAATGTTTTTATGCATGGAAATGTATACTATATACTAGACTAACATTTGACTAACAGATGTTAAATATGAACCATACCTAACTGCTCTGCCTTACATACAAATTCATCTTAAAGGCAGATTTAGGAATGGAACTCATTTATAATCTAGGGACTGCCAGTATATTTATCCAAACCTATTGCCATCGAGTCGATCTCGACTCATAGCAACCCTATAGGTCAGAGTAGAACTGCTCAGTAGGGTTTCCAAGGAGCAGTTGGTGTATTCAACCTGCCAACCTTTTGGCTAGCAGCTCACGTAGCTCTTAACCACTGCACCACCAGGGCTCCTGTATGTGTATATGTATAGTGATATCAATTGAAACACTATGACACTAACCAAAAACCAAACCCAAACCCATAGCTGTCGAGTCAATTCCAACTCATAGCAACCCTATAGTACAAAATATACAAGAAAAAATAGAAAATATAAGAAAGCCAAAAACATACAGCAGCTGCATTATAGAAAAGATTATTCAATATACAATGTTTGGACAAATATTAAGCAAAATAAAATAAATTCTAGGTTAAAAAAAAAGAGTTAAATGTAAACACTGAAGTCATAAAAATGTAGACATTAATAAGAAATAGAAAACAGAAGTATACAATTAACAACAACAAAAAAAAATGAAAGGCCAACAAACACAGGAACAAAGACCTCAATCACAGCGGTAACCAAAGAAATGTAAATTAAGACAATTAGAAACCATTTTTTCTTTCTTCACATTATTAATTATTTTTAAATGATAATACTCATTGAAATTTGGGGGAAGAAATGGTAACTCTTCTACACCGCCCATGTATTCATCTGTATCTGAGCAAATAATCCAAGAAGCTGGACTATATGAAGAATTCAGCATCTGGATTGGAGGAAGACTCATTAACAACTTGAGATATGCAGATGACACAACCTTGCTTGCTGAAAGTGAAGAGGACTTGAAGCACTTACTGATGATCAAAGACTACAGCCTTCAGTATGGATTACATCTTCACATAAAGAAAACAAAAATCCTCACAACTGGAACAATAAGCAACACCATGATAAATGGAGAAAAGACTAAAGTTGTCAAGATTTACTTGGATCCACAATCAACACCCATGGAAGCAGCAGTCAAGAAATCAAGTGATGCATTGCCTTGGGCAAATCTGCTGCAAAAGACCTCTTTAAGGTGTTGAAAAGCAAAGATGTCACCTTGAAGACTACGGTGCACCTGACCCAAGCCATGGTGTTTTCAATCGCCTCATATGTGCGTGAAAGCTGGACTATGAATAAGGAAGACAGAAGAAGAATTGATGCCTTTGAACTATGGTGCTGGCGAAGAATATTGAATATAC
>NW_004443945.1:27526454-27556537 GCF_000243295.1 Trichechus manatus latirostris
AAAAAAGAACAAATCTGTCTTGGGAGAAATACAGCCAGAATGCTCCCTAGAAACAAGGATAGCAAGACTATGTCTCACATACTTTGGGCATGTTATCTGGAGGGATCAGCCCCTAAAGACGACATTGTACTTGGCAAAGCAGAGGATCAGCGAAAAAGAAGAAGACCCTCAACGAGATGGATTGATACAGTGGCTGCAACAATGGGCTCAAGCATAACAACGATTGTGAGGATGGTGCAGGACTGGACAGTGTTTCATTCTGTTGTTCACAGGGTCGCTGTGAGTCGGAACCAACCTGACAGCAGCTAACAATAACAACAACTGGGGAGAAAGTTAGGTACCACAATATCATAGCTATCTAAGATGCAGATGATATATTTCCCTCTATCTCTCTATGTTTTAGATGGTAATTGTCCATAGCATTCCTTCAGCAATGAACAAATTCCATTTTTCATAGTTACTCCTCACTCAGAGCCCAGGAGAAAAACCCGAAATGTTACTCAGTGAAGTATATTCTATAAGGGATGGGGGTAAAGAGGATGTCAAGAAAACTTTATCCAAACATATGGATTTCTGATGGTTTAATCAAGATCCGAGGATAAAATAGAGGATATTATTCAGATGATTTGTCAGAAAAAAAGCCAAACATCCAGATGCTTTAAAGCATTTAGAGGATTATTCCTTCTATCCCTTGTCCCCTGCCCCATGACACTGAAAGTATGCCATGACAATGCCTGCACAAGAAAGGGGGGAAATATGAAAACCCCCAAGCCATACCAAATTTGCTGTCATGTGCATTTCAGGAACATGTGTTTGCAGTAATAAAAATGACCACCCCAGAATGAAAGGAATGAGAAACCCCGCTGGAGTTTATTGTCTGTCTGGATTAAACTACAACTTGTAGAGCAAAGCACATCTCACAAGCTACTCCAGAAGAACATGGGGGGTGGGCAGAGGCTCATTACAACAGCATCAGAACACAGTAGAAAAGGAGGTTGTGAGGAGTGTGGCTCTAAGGACTGTCATGTGAACCCATGTAGACAAGTCACATCTAAGGCGGACTGGACGAGATGGGTGGCATATGGAGATGGAGATAGGGACAGATAAAGGGATAGACACACACACACACACACACATATTCACATATGCTCATTTTATATAGGTCTAGACATCCTAGGTACATATTAAATTTCACATTTCTAGTATAAATCCTGTCATCTGAGTATGCTATCACACACTGGAGATTCCAGTAGATAAAAATTCCTATTGGGGAAGATCATTTGCTTCCCAGATCTCAGAGAACAAAAATAATGTGCATATGTATATGGATAAATAGGTAAACTTTTTTATCAGAATCTACAAATCTATGTAATAATAAAATAGGAGTTTAGCTCATTTTGATACCACAATACTAGTTCTTGAAATTGATCATTTATTAGAACTAGACATAAAATGTAAGGAGCCCTGGTGGCACAGTGGTTAAGAGCTTGGCTGCTAACTAAAAGGTCAGCAGTTTGAATCCACCAGCAGCTCCCTGGAAACCCTATGGGGCAGTTCTACTCTGTCCTATAGGGTCACTGTGAGTCGGAATTGACTCAATGGCAATGATTTTTTTTTTATTTTATAAAACGTAAAATATTTATGTGCATACCCAAGCCCATTTTAAGATATTTCAAAGAATGAAACATCCATTGTATATATCTTATTCCCTATTATGTTTTTTAGAGGTTAGGCTTCTCTGAAACACCTAACAGACATTTATACACTCATACACACACACGCACATACACACAATTTATTTAATGGATTTTTATCTGATTTGGTCATTCTCCATAAGTTGTTGTTTTCACTGATGAATTCCCAATTCCTGGAACAGGTTCTGGCACATAGTATGTATTCAGTAAATATTGTTGAATAAATAAATGAATACTCTGGTCTAACATGGTAATGAATACTCTGGGCTAACAATAAATCTATAAATAGAGGTAGCTTTTACACTGGATAAGCAGGGTGACAAGCAGAGGAAAGACCCAAAGTCTTCCTTTATCACTATCGAGATGATCTATATCATAAATTTGGGAGAATTTGTAATTGTCATGTATTTATTCATTCAATATGCTTATTGAAATTCTATTATGTGCAAGGCATTGAGCTAATATTAAAGCTACTATTATAGTAAAATTTTAAATAATTCATCTTTGATATAATTAATCCAATCCAAACAATCAGGTTTTTAATTACTCTACTTTTATAAGACTGAAGCAAAACCCAAGGCTGAAAAAGCTCACAGTCAAATATTTAGTTAGGAAGAAATAAGGAAACATATGACCTCCAACGCCTGCATGGGGATCATATCTGTTCAACAGTTTCTCACTGTACAACTGGCCCTGAATAGAAACCCCCAGGCAAGAAGAAAAATCTAAAGTGTGTTCACTCTTGAACTTCATGAGGCAAAGAAAAATAACTCAAATAATTAGAAAATATCAACTAGTGTTAAAAACTAAGTGGATTTTCTGCTCAATCCTCAATTAACCAGAAAATTCCATTAATTGAAATATTCTTTTGCCCAGCATTCTGGTCGGTCTAGGTTTTGCTGTAACAAAATCCATCTGAAAGTAAAAATGATTTTAACATTTTAAGGGTATAAACATATCTTTGACAATAATTGTTCAGTATCAATGATGAGCATATATTTGAACTATCTGTAACAGGACCACACTGAACATTCTAATATATGTTACTATGCCAAGAAGAACATGTCAACCCTTTAGCATCACTATTTACCATTCTTGCACTATCTTTGTATTATAGATCTGTCATAAATAGGTTTGTGTTTCACTTGAGAAACAGAAGAATGATAGCACAAGCAGCAAGTTTTAATAAATATGTCAGCACTCTATAATAGGTATAAACTACTAATCTGTAACAAGGTTTTACCACCACCTTGAATTTGGACCCCTAACTTCCGGAAATGTGAAAATAAATTCCCATTGTATTAAGCCACCAGGTTTGTGGTAATTTGTTAGAGCAGCCAAAGGAAACTAATACAGTTACCAAATCAAATGTTTCTTACTTCTGGGATAACTCAAAGACGGCAAAGTGGACTCCGAGCTTTCGCCCTCCGAATTACGTATACCCTAGAAAATTCCCTCCTCTTCAAGTTAACCAGGATAGGTGTAATTTTAAACAGAGTGTGAGCCTAATACTCCCCAGCATGTTTTCTCCTTTTCCGAAGCAACTGACGGTTTGACATAATTACTCCATAGTGAACCTATAAGGTTTTTTTTTTCTTTTTTTTCTTTGCCTTCTCCCTTTTCACATACCTTTGTTAACGGCTTTGTTTTGTGCATACCTTTGTTAATGACTCTGTTTTATGACTTAGGATCCCTCCTCAGGAAGATTAGAGCCCAGATGTCAGAGATGCATATCTTTAGCCTGATACGGAAATGTCCAGTTCCCTATCTCTTTAGTATGATAAAGAGTCTCTTGTAATTATGTTGGAGTGAATAACAACACTTCTAACCTTTGTAAAAATCATATATAAGCTCTAATGTAAAAATGCCTTTTGGGAATCCCTAAAGACAGCTTGTGTTGCTGTTGGGTCCCCAGTGGTGTGAATGAAATAGTGGTGTACAATTCCCGAATGAATAGTGCTGCTGTAACAGAAGTACCACAAGTGGATGGCTTCAACAAAGAGAAATTTATTCTCTCACAGTCTAGGAGCCTAAAAGCCTGAATTCAGGGCATCAGCTCCAGGGGAAGGCTTTCTCTCTGTCGGATCTGGGGGAAAGTCTTTGCCATCAATCTTCCCCAGTCGAGGAGCTTCTCAGCACAGGAACTCCAGGTCCAAAGGACATACTATTCTCCTGGCTTTTGTGTCTTTGTGGTATGAGGTCCCCGTGTCTCTCTGCTCACTTCTTTCTTTTATATCTCAAAAGAGATAGACTTAAGACACAATTTCATACTGTAGATTGAGTCTTGCCTCAATAATGTAACTGCCGCTAATCCCAGCTCATTAACATCATAGAGGTAGGATTTACAACACATAGGAAAATCACATCAAATAACAAAATGGTGGACAATCACACAATATTGGGAATCATGAGCTAGCCAAGTTGACACACATTTTTTGGGGGGACACAATTCAATCCATAACAGTGCCTAACCAAGGTAAGGTTTAGAAGAAAAGACTTGTTTGAGTTTGAAAAGACCTTCAAAATCAACCAGTTCTGCACTCTAATTTTATAGATGTAGAAACCAATGCTGCAAAGGCTAGCGAATTGCCCTGGGTAATTTGTCTTATGAGTAAGAGAGTCAGGACTGGACACAGGTCCCCTGAACTCAAAACTAACTCTTTTACCATTTTACCAATGCCTCTCTCACTATTCTCTTCTTTCAGTCCAGCAAATGACATTTCTAAACCTGCTGCTTCCTTTTTTTTGGGATATGGTAGGGAGATGCCATCTTTTGAAGGAGAGACTACCATAGAGCATGGTGTCTCTGGTTTAGATTTAATGGTGGGGTTTGATGACACCTGCTGCTTCTCAGGCATATCAGCTCTTCCAACCTGTTGGTCTTGTTGCACCTTCAACATTGGCATCAGAATCGTGTTAGTACAAGGGAAGCAGTAAAACCTTCCCACGTGTTCTAAAAGCTGTAAGTATAGGGACTGTTTTTCTTAATATATACATATTTGATGAAAGCCTACTTATATCTATATAGTGAATTCACCTTAATTCTTCCTCTCTACTCTGAACCCAGAGGAAGTTTCATAGTTTCCCTACCACAAGCCTTTAGGGAGAGGATGTAACCTGATCCTCCGGTAAATTTCCATTAGTCAGAAAAGACTGCCTTAAACCAGCCCAAGCCAGATTTAGCCTGCCCCACATGCACAGAAGGGCCAGCTGTGACTGTTAGTTGACCTCAACAGAGGACGCAGCAACAGGTGGAATGAATCAGAAGGAAAATCATCACCCAGACCCCATTCCGAAGCGAGAGGTCCGACTAGAACCACATCACCTCCTGTTTCCTGGCCACCATAATTCTTGTAGCGTCTTCCCTAGATATTCCTTCTAGAATTTTCCCTCCCCAGTACACCTGCATGGCCACCAACTTGCTGCCCAAATCACATATAAGCCCCGCTTCCCTGTAGCTCAGGGAGTAGGATCTGAGGAACTTTTCTCAGCTCCTTGCTCTTCACTTTGCAATAAAGTTACTTTCGCTTTCTCAAAGGCTGGCGTCCAGATCATTGGCAAGTCTGAGCGCACTGGACAGGACACACCTTCCCAAGTTCGGCAACAAGGACAGTTTAGGGTAAAAACAACGGGGAGACTTTAAACTTCATCGCTCTCAGGAATGATGTGGGAGCTAATATTTCCAGGCACTATGCTAGTCATCTTATTTGCAGTGGCTGATTTAAATTCTCAATTAATACAAGGTGAACACTATTATTTCCATTTAATACATGAGAAAAATAAAGTTCAGAGAGGTTAGGTAAATTGCTTAAAACCAAAACACTAAACCAGTTGGCATCTAGTCAATTCCAACTCATAGTGACTCCATGTGCTTCAGAGTAGAATTTCTCCATAAACTTTTAAAGGCTGTAACCTTTTGGAAGTAGATCTCCAGGGCTTTCTTCTGAGGCACCTCTGGGTGAGTTTGAATCGCCACCCTTTCAGTTAGCAGTCAAGTGCTCAACTGATTGCGCCACCCAGTGACCACCAAGCTGCTTAAAGCACACTGAAATTAAAACAGTGGAGCTGGAACATAGTTCTTGGTCTGTCTCACTGTAAAACCCATATTTTCCTTGTTACGTATATAAAACATAAGTAAGGTCTGGTCTCATAGCCAAACCTCAGGAGCTAATGGAATACAGTTACAGAATTTCTGAAATTCCACTGGGAAGAATCTTAAGACCAAAAGTATTCTCTCTGTCCCTCCAACATGCCAAGTTTGTATCCGCCTTAGGGGCTTTGCACTTACTGTTTTCTATCCTAAGAACACTTTTAACCCAAGTCTTTCCATGGCTGGGTCTCTTTCATCATTCTGGTCTCCACTCAGAAGTCATGTCCTCAGAACAATCTTCCTGACCATCTTATCTAAACAGACCCACTCCTTCATTTCATTTCCTGCCTCACTCACACCATCCTGTTTCCTTCATTAACACTATCTGAGATTATCTTGTTCACCAGTGTTTGTCTATTCTCTCCTGCCCTGCTCCACATCCCTCCTCAGTACTTTCATAAAACTCCATGGGAACAGGGATGCTGTTTCTCAACTACATTCTCAATGCCCGCTAGGTGATCAATAAATATTCGTTAGGCAAATCTGTTTTAACGGCTCTTTCATCAAGGGTGCATAATAGTCTCTTCCCTGCTAGAGATTCTGAAACAGCAAAGCTAGAATCAGGCTCATCCACGTGTAGTTTGTAAAAGCTCCCAGATTATTCTGTTGAACAGCTCAGGGTTTGAAGCTTCATATTTAGTTCAACTCTCCCACTTCGCAGGTAAGGAAACCAAAGTCGGCTGTTGAGCCCAGCCTTTGTTCTTTAAGGTAGTTAAAGCCTTTACACATGAGCCACCTTGCCCAGGGGAGCTCTTTCCCCACCTCCAACTTGTTTTCAACTTGATTGTATTTGAACCCCACCTCTGACAGATCTAGAGTACTGATCAGGGATCCATAACTGCCATCTCTGAACCTCTCAAAATTGATGTTGCTACTCTCTGTTTGTAGGAGTTTGATGTCTCCTATAAACTTTGCCTTTGCCTAACCAAAAAAAAAAAAAAAAAACAAAACAAACCTGTAGCTGTGGAGTTGATTCCAACTCATGTCTTTGTCTACATATCATTAAATCATTAAACATTTTAGAATGGGTATTATTAAGATCAAGTTCCCCAATTCCCTCTTCCTCTTAAAATAGTACACACGATGGAAAAACAAGAAAAATGTTAAGCTGAATCTCAAATAAAGGCTGCATTTTCATTAGGACACACACATAGAAAAGGAAGAAAAAACCAACATTCCATCAATTTTTACTTCATTGTTTTCAAATTTATGATCAATAAATGCATCTCACACTGGGAATAAATCCATTTGTTATTGCTTCAAGGTATAAATTAAGTCCCAGACCAAAATGTGATCTAGGAGAAGCATGGTATGTTAAACAGCCAGAGACAACACGGGTACATGATACTTTTTTGGAGCAAATGCACAACCATGTGTGCCAAGGCCCAGGTGGCATCCAGCCATCCCTTGTTTAGAAAAATAAGTTTAATTTGAATTACTTGAACACTGGATTTTGTGGTGATGCATTTTTCAGTGAATTGTGGGGCATGGAGAGACCTTAGCCCAAGATGGTTGAGTTGCAAAATATTTGCTCCCTGATTTAGATTTTTAAAGTAACCTTTGTTACAGATTCCCATATAATTGTTCCGTATCCAAATTAAACCCGCCACGTTTTCTATCCCCCGCATCACTGATTGAATCAAGCTGCAGACGAACTCTCCTTTTCTTTCCCCTTCAACTTTTCCTGTCCATTTTTCATGGCATATTGAACATCCCTGCAATTCACAATAGAAATGTCATATTAACTGCAGAGAAAATGTGGGCTTTCATAAACCACCAAAGCATGTTCTTGATTCAGAAACCCCAGAGGCCCTATGTCTTCAAAGCAGATGTGTTCTCCCCATATAAACATCATTTGTACATATTATTGTGATCTCATTCCCTATAAAAGAAAACGTTTCATTGGCTCCAATTTCCTTCTGGCATTTCTATACCACCTTATTAACATTCTTGATTACTGCTTTGCAGCCTGAAGGGGTGTCCAAACTAGGAAAGTGCTTTGCTTGTACTTCAGGTATGGGGGTGGGAATGAAGCTGTTTTCCAGTTCTGAAATTCTTCATTTTTAAAGAAGGAAATAAAAACTTCCAAGAAGGGTAGTTGAATAGACTGCCAAGCTTGCCTTTTGCTCTTGGGTTTAATGTACAAAACTGTACATAATTATTTAGAACAGTATCCATATAAAGCCATGCCAGTAAAACCAGCTTTGCCAAATTTATCATAGGCTGCTACAGGCTGAGACACTGGCGCCATCTCACAGAAATCCACATGTGCTAATATGAACTAGGAATTTTTGTAATTTTTATTGTGCCTTTTGGGGAAAACATCCTTTCTAATAAAATGATACTTAATCATTTCTCAATTTAAAAAAAAAAAAGGCCTTTTTTAAAAAATTCTAGAGAAAGTATTTAACTTTTCTGTCTTATCTATGTGGGGAATCAAGCTATCCATCAATTATTTGAATCTTAAGGAAGGCAAGAATAGAACAATTTAACTGTTCAGTCAGGATCCCACAACAGAAGTGGTCTTTGTAACACAATTGCTTCTGCTTACTTTTAAATAAATTGCAGTACTATTTATACTTTATTAGCTGGACTTATAACTGTTGAGGGGGTTTGAGCTGAATATATGGAAATATTTTTAAATAAAAATAAACTAAAAAATACAACACTTCCACGTTTCTGATGACTAACCCTCAATAATTAAGCAGATAGATTTATTTTTTAAGTTCTATAAATTTTCAAGTGATTTTTATTGACAAGTTGCAAAAAGAGATACAACTTTGCTTTATTATTTAGTTTTGTATATATCTGATTAAGAAAGTCAGAATCGACTCGACGGCAACAGGTTTGGTTTTTTTTGGTTTATAGAGGAAAAGCATTAGTACCTATTACATAAGTAGCACATTCGAAAATCTATAGTTTTGCATATCCAAGAATTCATTACTAGTAAGAAGAAAGATAATGGCTTCCATTTAATGAACACCTACTATGTTCCTGGCATCTCATTTCATGAATGACTAACAGGGATTATTATTACTAATTTACAAAACAAGCAACTGAAGGTCAATCATTTGCTCAAGGCCAAGGCTAGAGCTATAATTCGAATCCCGATCTTTCTGACTCTAAAATTCATTCCCCTGTTTATCTTGCTTCTTTTTAAGGAAATAGGACAGATCAATTAATATCTATGTGATTATGTTTTTTAAAAAAAAACAGTTGTCCTCAAGTTGATTGCAACTTATGGCAACCCTATGCCCTATTCAAGTCAGAGTAGACTGTGCTCCATAGGATTTTCAATGGCTGATAGTTCAGAAGTAGATCACCAGGACTTTCTTCCAAGGGATCTCTAGGTGGACTCAAACCTCCAAACTTTTGGTTAGTAGCCAAGCCCATTAACAATTTGCACCACCCAACGACTACACCATGATTGTATGGGCCCTGATAAAACCACCAGAGAGAAAAGTTAACTCAGGAAAAACAACTGTAAATATAAATATAAAACTAAAAGAAGAATATAAAATTAAATATAAAACTAAGTGCAGTAAATACTGCAGACTTCATTAAGAAATGGCCGTAATTTTTTTGAAAAGATAATTGTGTGAAGTAATTTAGGAAGTCTAAATAAGAGGATAAATTAGGCTTAATTATATCCACTTTTCCTAGGGAAACAGGAGAGTCAAGACAGTATTCCAGAGGCTTCCTTTGCATTGTGGACCCCAGGAATTCTGGGAGAGTACTCCAAAAACCAGAGGAAAGCCTGGTAGGGCTTGACACTTCTGAGAGAAGCCCTTGTCTGAGAAAGTTGGTTAACTACTTTTAGTTAGAAGAGAAGAGAGTAGCCTAACCACTCTGAGCTTGTTGGCATTGGTAGGCATGGGCTCTACATGCCAGATGCAGAGAAGGAAAAGGTATTACACCATGTTTATGGGCCAAGCCTACTGGTGGTTTGTTCTGTAATTTGAGAGTTCATAACTGGACACATACAGTTTCCTGTATCTGATTTAAATTGTTCCCTAGAGTGGTTCCACTGAGGTAAGAACATCTGCCATCCTGGAGCAATGAAACTGAATGGAGGTTTTAGCTATTCGCACTAGAGATTTGGATTCTCAGTAGCACAGAATCAGGCATGTCCCAGGAAGAAGACACTGTGGAAACAATAACAGCAGAAGGAAGAGAACCCAACCTATAGTCTCCTAAGAACAGGGTCAAGGCAGAAGGCTGTGTTATCTCTTAAAGTGGACACTCAAACCAAAAGAACAAAATTGTTGCCATCGAGTCAATTCCGACTCATTGCGACCCTATAAGACAGAGCAGAACTACCCCACAGAGTTTCCAAGGAGTGGCTGGTGGGTTCAAACTGCCAACCCTTTTGGTTAGCAGCCAAGCTCTTAACCATTGTGCCACCAAGACTTCAAAGTGGACACTAAGGGTGGACCCTAAGGGTTGCTAAAACCCATTGCCATTGAGTTGATTCCGACTCATAGGGACCCTATAGGACAGAGTAGAACTGCCCCATAGGGTTTCCAAGGAGTGGCTGGTGGGTTGAAGCAGCTGGTGGATTCGAACTGCCGACCTTTTGGTTAGCAGCCTTAGCTCTTAACCACTGTGCCACCAGGGCTTGCTACTACCAAAAATTCATTAATGTACATTTTGATTGGCCAAACCTGAATTCTATTGATAAAAATGAGTGATCTACCTGAGACTATCAGGAGTGGTGACTAGGTCATACACAGGGGCACAATCTAGATACTAATTTATGTTCCAAGGAATATCAGTAAAATGTTCTTTATCTCTCATCAGCCTGAGAAGCTTTCAAAATCAGTGGCTGAAAGCTCTAAAGCAGGGAGCATAGGCAAAGAGTGAAAAATCTCAAGAATGTGTTAATTCAGTCTCCTGTAGGTTCCTTGACCTGCAAACCAAGGCTAATCCCTCCAGCTTTGTTCCTTCACATAGCAGGGAAACAATCCAGAGGCAAGTTCAGATCTCTTTTATTAACATCATCAGATTATCTAAGGCCTGGTGGTACAGTGGTTAAAGTGCTCAGCTGCTAACCAGAAGGTCAGTGGTTCAAACCCACCAGATGCTCTGTGGGAGAAAGATGTGGCAGTCTGCTTCCATAAATATTTACAGCCTTGGAAACCCTATGGGGCAGTTCTACTTTGTCTTATAGGGTCACTGTCTCGGTCATCTAGTGCTGCTCTAACAGGAATACCACAAGTGGATGGTTTCAACAAAGAAAGTCCATTCTCTCACAATCCAGTAGGCTACAAGTCCAAATTCAGGGCATCAGCTCCAGGGGAACGCTTTCTCCATCGGCTCTGGAGGAAAGTCCATGTCATCAGTCTTCCTTTGGTCTGGGAGCTTCTCTGCACAGGAACCTCAGGTCCAAAGGACACGCTCTGCTCCCAGCACTGCTTTCTTGGTGGTATGAGGTTCCAATGGGTCTCTGCTCGCTTCTCTCTTTTATATCTCAAAAGAGATTGTGTTAAGACACTGATCTTGTCAACCTCATCAGTATAACCTCATCACAATGATAGAATTTACAACACATGAGGAGATCACATATAATCTCAACATAGTGGTAGAGTTCACAACACATAAGGACATCACATCAGATGACACAATCATACAATACTAGGAATCATGACCTAGCCTAGTTGCTACCCACATTTTTTGGGGGACACAATTCAGTCCATGACAGTCACTATAGTAGGAATCGACTCAACGGCGATGGGTTTGGTTTGGTTTTAACGGGAATGGCACCAAAGCACAGTTTCTAATTGTCCTAGTGTAATTTATACGTGGTACAAGATTGATTTCTTAATCTAATGCTCAGATCACCAAAATATTTGACACTGCAGTATCAGCATCCATTTTGAAACCTTGGCAAAGAACCAAAGCACTGTTCCTACTTTACAACCTAGCAGCTCAGGGCTCTGTTACACTGAAAAGCAAGAGAAACTTTTCTTTCTTTTTCTTCAGCACAAAGCATAGCTTCCACCAACTGAGTATTGTGAATTTAAAGTCAGCAATCTAAAAATGTTGCTATGTTTTTATCTGATGCCATTCTAGTGTGAGATCTTACAAGAGTCCCTTTATTAATCCCAGTGTTTGACCTAAGACTGAGAAAAAGTAGCTTGCAGTTTACCTTACAAGAACACAAAATGAAAAAGAAGGTCCTATACAAAAACACTTTAATGTAGCATTTTATGCACATTGCCAGCAGAGAAATATGTCTGAAAGACCAAAAGTTAGCCCCACATCAGCGGCCTACCTTGCTCTTCTCACACAACTAATGAAAGAAAGACAGTTGTTTGCATATGCAGGTGTGAGCAAAGAAGTTAGCTGGTATGCTGTCGCCCAGGGCACCCCAGTTCCTAGTCAGGAGATCTTTAAGGCAGAATCTATCACTTAATTGGTTCAGTCATGTAGACTTGTGGTAACCAAATGTCTTAGCCAATCATCTGACAACTTAAAGCTACTTTGGTCTGCTTTTGTTTAATCTGGAGCTTGGAATTATGTTGTTTCCAAGTCCAGATTCCAGTGTTGCTGTTTTGGTTTAAAGCTTCCTTATAATGAATGAATCATTGAGCAGGATACTCCTTCATCCTAAATTGAAAGAACTCAGAACCAGCTTCTAGGTCTGTGTTGCCAATGGCCATCTTTATTAATTACATCATCAAATAATCAGAGAAACACACATTTAACCATATCAAAGTGATAATTTTAAAAAATAGTAATAACCAGAGTTGGAAATGATAAGGTGAGAGTAAAATGTTAATTGATATGATTTTTCAAGGTTGAAATTTGACAAAAACGTTATATATTGACTCAGTAATTCCATTAATAGGAATTTATCCTAATGAAATAATCAGTGATATAGACAATAATAATATACATAAACAAGTTCCCCTATGGGGCCATCTATAATCATAAAACACAAGAAACAATCTCAATAACAGGGAAGTAGATAAATAAGTTATCGTACATCCACATATTGAACTACTATTCAGCCAGTAAGTTGAAGAAGATTGTTGAAGGATGGAAATACTCTCATTATTATGTAATATCAATAACATCAATGTTATTTATATATAGCATTACATTAAATAAAATGAAGTTGGGTTGCCCTCAAGGAGTTAATTAATAAGAAAATCATTCTTTTATAAAGCATCGATAGGAGTTCCTAAGAAGTCATAGATTTTAGGTCAACTTAAAGAAGAATGTTCTACCAAGAATAATGGAGTATTGTTAGAATAATATGTTGAAACTGGCCAAACATTCCTCTCTCAGATTAAAACCCAAAACCAAACCCACTGCCATAGAGCCGATTCCGACTCACAGCGACCCTATAGGACAGAGTAGAACTGCTCCACAGGATTTTCAAAGCTGTAAATCTTTATGGAAGCAGACCACCACATCTTTCGCCCGCGGAGCGGCTGGTTGTTTAAAACTGCCAATCTTTTGGTCAGCAGCCGAGCGATTTAACCACTATGCATCCAGGGCTCCTTCTCTTTGGTTAGGTTGGCTTTTAATAACTGATTGTCTGCTATTGGAACTCTAATCACCAATTTTGACCAGGTCTCTGAGTGGATCCCATACCAGGTTCACTGTTAAAACGTGGCCAAATATACTGTTGTTAGAATGGGCCACAATCACAGTAGGTGGCTTCCATTAGAAACTGGAAATATATCTGGTGCACAAAAAATTCACGTTATTTTTTCTAATCATGCCCTATCTTACATAATATTCAATGGTTCATTACAAGGAATTGTTTCCAAAATTAGAAGATACCACTCCATTAGATTAATTTCGCATCTGAAATCACATTTAATGTATCCTAAAAGATTTTATTTCAACCAAAATTGCTTTAATATAAAAAAATCATAGTATTGTAATTAAACAAATTCCACTTTGTGAAACATACACAATATAGGAACAAAGACATATGGAAAACTCACTCACATAAAAGAATCCAAGTGGTCCAGATATGTACGGCATTTTCATTCCCAAGAGATACTTGACTTGAGAAGTCACGACGTGGGTAGCGGCCCCTGTTGTCATTGCGCTGATGACAGGCTCCGAAAGCAGGAAGGTGGCACAGCCCAGTTGTAGCACAAACATGGCCAACTAAGAGGACAAAGAAACAGTTAGAGGATACTTTCAGAGGAAATTCCTCAAGGTTCCTAGAGGGATTAATATCTGAACATTTTTCATTTTCACTTTACACAGACACAGAGAACTAATGTGAAACAGGTTTCCTAAACTTTATATACACAGTATCTAGGGTTTCCTTGAGAACATTACTAGGTTCCAAGACTTTCCAAATGTTATTGGGTATAATAAGTGGTTCAATTAAAATTGTTAGCACAATTATTTTTATTATTAACTTTTTTCTTTTTTTCTATTCACATGTGTTACAAGAAAGGGAAATATACTAAATGATATTAAATATCATTTAACATATGGGGCTCTGCAGAGGAAAAATCAAATTTGTATCATCATATCTGTAAGCTGAATTAAAAAAAAAAAAAAGGACATGATTCACTATACCCAGTAGGCTTAAAACCTGAAAATCACTGAGGAAAGAAAGCCAATCCTTAATTTTCTCCCAGCTTCTGAGAATGAGAACATACTGTTTTAATCAGATACACTGTTAACCAGATCTTAAGCACCAATATTAAGTATTTATGTATCAGGAGTTACCTGTATATGGGAAAGAGCATGACAGAGACAGAGGAAAGAGACATGTCTTAAGAAGCCCAGGAATCAGTAGAAAAATCATTTTCCATAAACATTTCCTCACCGCTCCTAGCATCACCCTCCATTCCCAAACTATTTCATGACCAGATAAAATCATTAACTCTGAGTAGAAGCTGTGTATTGAGCCCTACTGGGCAAAAGGTAAAAAGAAGGATCAAATATTTTCATCATTCAGGTCTTTCTATCGATAAATAGACAGTTTTAGAAGATGACCCACTTTTTGACTTAATAGTACTGTGTGTACTTGGTCATGGAAACCGTGAAAAGTAAATGTTACTCTTTTGAAAGTAACCTTAAATTACATTCATGAGTATCCACACTGGAAAAAGGAAAACAAAGTAGGTCATGCTGACATAGCCTCTCGCTATGTTAATTATAATATTTAGGTCAGGTCTTAAAATTCTTATTGGAAAATAAGATTAACTATTAAAGGAATCAAGGGAAGAACAGCAATGAGGTTGCTATCAAGAGATCACAGTGATGAAAATGAGAGGTATAAAGAGCTATCTGTTTCCACTAGAGCATACTTTGCAGAATATATCACTTCAGCATTATCATCTTATAACAATGTCCTTTGGCCAAAAGCAATAAAGCTCCAAACTTGTATTAGAGTGTATTGGAGTTACCTAGATTCAGTCTGAAAACCTAGGTTCTAATCCTGGCTCCATCAAGTCCTAGCTTTGTGACTATAGGACACATACTGAAATTCTACAAGATTCATCATCATCTATAAACTGTTAGAGTGATTTCTGTCCTAGTTATCTTATAAAGTTGTTGCAAGGTGAATGTGAAATAGTATATGAGAGAACTTTGAAACCTGTGAACTGTGCAGCATAGGTGATGCACCAGGAACATCAAAGGGTCATATGAATTTTACCCAGCCTCGGAAATCAGCCACCAGTTTTGAAAATGAACAAAGGACCATACCACATTTTCCAAA
Organism: Trichechus manatus latirostris; assembly: GCF_000243295.1. Classification (NCBI taxonomy): domain Eukaryota; kingdom Metazoa; phylum Chordata; class Mammalia; order Sirenia; family Trichechidae; genus Trichechus; species Trichechus manatus. Next base: position 27,542,002 of record NW_004443945.1, read on the forward strand.
TGTAGAAAACTTGAAAGAATTTATCAGTGCATGTCTCAGGCTGGGTTCTCTAGAGAAGCAAAACCAGTGAAGCATACATATATATATATATAGAGAGAGAGAGAGATTTATCTCAAGGAAAGCGCTCATGCAGTTGTAGAGGCTGGCAAGTCCCAAGTCCATGAGTCAGGCATCAGGCTGAAGGCTTCTCTTGACTCACGTAGCTGCAAGGTCTAATGAACCTAAGATCTGCAGGTGAGATGGCAGGCTGCTGGCTCATGGGCTGTGGAGGCTGATGAATCCAAGATCAGCAGGCTGCTGGCTTACAGGCTGCAGAGGCTGATAAACTCCAAGATCAGCAGACAATACAGCAGGCTGCTGGCTCAAGTCCCAAGAATGGGGGGTCGGATGATGACGAGCCACTTGCAGAATCCAGAGCAAGCAAAAACCAATAAGCTTTGCCAGAATGTTCATATATATATTAGATGCGGACCACATCCCAATGGAAACCCCCCTTACAACGGATCGGCTGATCACATTATGGAGGTGATTAGATTATATCACAAAATGGAGAATAACTATATCATTATATAACTGCCAAACTACATCATTACCAAACTGCCAAACTACATTACATAACTGCCAAACCACTGAGAATCATGGCCCAGCCAAACTGACATAACCTTAACCACTGTAGTGCAGAAAGAACTTTATTTGAATTGTTTGCAGCTTACCAGCCCCCTTTTATTCAATACGTAGTAAAGAAAACAATATGGGTTGCCAACATAGAAATCCAGCAATCTGTTACTGCCAACATAGGATGCCAAAGCAGCAGCCTTTCCTACTGGCATTTTTTAAAAACTATGTGTTAGTCTGTCAAAGTAGAAACACTCTGCAAGAAATACCCAAGCAACCAATGATGTGGATACAAGTGGAACACACTGATCTTCTTGGTAATGCTTAATCCATAGTCTGGTTTTCATTCTGAGGACACAATCAGTTAAGAAAAATATTGAACCTATTTTCCCAAGTATCTCTCTACTAGCATGCTACTTTCATCTTACAACATTAACTCTTACAGGCAATGAACACCAGGGTTGGATTTTCATTTCAATTAAATGCAGCATAAAAGCAACCCAAATCTTTGAACTTGCGAACCTTGTTTACATGTATGGAATTTTATGCATACATGGAATGTTGGAAAGTTGTTATCTGCATGTCAGGTAATCTTTATTTATTTTGAGACTCAAACTCATTTAGGAGGCCTTGTGTAGATCACCATTTTGCCTTCTGTTTTTTTATTGTTTGCTTCCTAAATTCCAGCTCCTACTTATAGGGGTTCATGACTTGCTGTGCCTGAGAACAAATGGTTACCAAACCTGAAGTGGTTCACCACTTCCAGCTAAACCATTATTTTCCAGTAGCAGCTTCTTTGTCATTTCTACAACTTGAATACTAAAAATGGAAGGGTCCAGAAACATACAAGATATAAAAAGAGTTCAATCATTCCAAGCTGTTGAAAATATGGAAACACAGAAATCAAAAACGATAGAGTATCCTCTTTTAAAATTTATACAAAGACTCAAAATATTAGTGTAATATTTTATTTGCACAATTTTTTATTCTTTAAAAAATTCTCCTAGCAGGGGATAAATCTCTAAAACGGAGAGTTCTTGACTCCGAAAGGTCAACAAGTCCCTTAAGGTCTCATGCCTGATACAAACCATTGGGCATGTGAAGCATGATTGCAAACATGTGAGATTTAACTGAGGAGAAATTACTGTCTGCTGGATGACAACATTCTCCATAACCCAAGGCAAAGACCGAAACTAAAAAAAGAAAGAAAGAGAATAAATTTAAGAACTTCCCTTTCCCCATCACTGAAATTCCAACAGTTTATTCACATTGGGGTTAGATCTACCATACAAAGGCTGATGTACACAGCTTGAAGGTAGCAAGTAACCAAGCAACAAAGCTTTTCAAAAGGGGTACGCAGATGGAAGCATGTTTAACATGGAATTTAAATATACAAAAGAGAGTCCTAGAATTTTTTGCTTGGAAGCCCAGTATTTAAACTTTATACCATTTTTAAGGATTTTTTTAAGCTAATGACTTAATAAACAACCACATCATATCCTTTTACTAATAGTATGGATGATAATAATTCTAATCTGGCTAGCCTACTCTCAAAACTTGGCCATGCAACACTTGAAGAGAAACTGAATTTCAGACAATATATTTCAGCTGTTTATAGTAATGTTCATGTTCTGGGCTAATGCTGAAAACCTCTGACACACATTAGCAAGGTTCACTAACATGATACTGTTTGGTAATGCTTGTATAAATACCATGTGTTCTATATAAATTGAATGTATCTCAGATTTCATTTTGTTTTTTTCAAGTGGCCTTCAAATATAGAAAAAAGAAGAGCGTGCAGAAGAAACAACTATACTACCTAAAAGAATGGAATACAGCATACATTTCAGGGTATACGGATTTGCCTAAAATCTGGCTCTTACATTACATCAAATTGTTTATTCATCCATCAATCAATGTTTATTGAATACCTACTAGAGGCTAAGCACAGGTTAGTACAAAATACAAAAGTACATTTCATATTTTAAAAGAGCTTATATAAAAGTTTAAATGATGATGGGAGGTGTTAACCAGAAGTATAAAGAAGAATAATACAGGGTTTAGAAGCAACAACACCCCCGTTGCAATGAGCACACCTAGATCATCACTTCTAATACCATTCTCCAATAAAATGAGCCAGGGCTCCTTGGAGAAATAGATGAGGCTAGGACTGGGCAAGAAATATACCCATGAGCCTGGAAGGTCTTGAAGTACTAGAGAGGAATGAAGTACTCAAAAAAGAAAACACAATGGTGGGTATATGTCAAATGGATACAGGAAGAAACTGAAAGAGCTCCCAATGGTAAAAGCTGGAATAAAATAAGCAAAAAAATTAAGTAGTGTTATGAATTGAACTTTGTCCCTCAAAAATATGTGTTGTAACTCCTGAACTCTATGTCTGCGGTTATAATCCCATTTGGGAATGGGTTGTCTCTGTTATGTTATTGAGACAGGATTAGTATAGGGTATATCTTGAGTCAATGTCTTTTGAGATATAAAAGAGATTAAAAGCAAGCTAGGAAGCAGAGATGGGGAAAGAGAGATGCCAAGCCACATGAAGATTACCCAGGAGCAGAAACTCAGAAAAGACAAGGACCTTCCTCCAGAGCCGACACAGGGAGAAAGCCTTCCCCTAGAGCTGGCACCCTGAATTTGGACTTCTAGCTTCCTGAACTGGGAGAAAATGCATTTTTGTTTGTTAAAGCCATCCACTTGTGATATTTCTGTTATAGCATCACTAGATAACTAAGACAAGTGGTACTGGATTACAACCCAAAATATAAAATAAGCAGCTTTGAGTTCATACTGATATTAATAAATGATTAAATACATTAATTAATTAATGGAGGAGAATAGCAAATCTCCCATGCAGAAAAATTCCAATAACATGTAGAATTTCACCCTTAAAGAGGTGGCACATAACTCCCTACTTCTGAAGTGTTGGCTGTACATAGTCGCTTCCTTCCAAAGAGTATGGTGTGGAAAGTGGGGAAATAGAGGAACTTTACATTTGAGAAACTTGACAAACACTACTTCAGCTTGGTGATCAATATTATTGGAAGAGACTGCATAGGTCCGGCTCACTATCATTTACTCCCCATTGCTGACCCCCACATTGTCTCATGATCTTGTTTTTCCCTCCGGTTCCAGTCTCTACAAAAGGTTTAAGATTAACTGATGTTCCTCCTTGGAGGGTGGAAAACAAGTGATAATGATCTAGGGATGACAAACCTAACAAAGCACCCATCTTGGGGCAAGAAAACCAAGATGTTGCCTGATAACCCCCAAGAAAAGATTAACGCATCTGGGACTTGACCACCTCAAGGGGGAACTAACACAAACTTCTAAGACACATAATCCTGTATAAAAGCCTTTGGCCGATCTCCGGTTGGGGAGATGGGTTTTTTGGCAGAATCTATTCCCGCCTGTCTCCTATATATCAATATATAATAAAACTCTTGCTGCTCACCTCACCCCTTCTCAGAATTGGCTATTGCGGCATGTGGCTCCAATCCATGTTATTGCGGTAACATTAACATCAACGGTGATAAGTCATGTTGATGGTCTGTACTTGATATGATGTGATGAGAATGTTACATTACTTCTGTGACCTTCTCAAAAATCCTGTCTAATCATGGAGAAAACATCAGACAAATGCCAATACAGGGACATTTTACAAAATACTTGACCAGTATGCCTCCAAACTGTTAAGATTATCAAAAAGAAGGACTGTCTGACAAGTTGTCACAGCCAAGAAGAGCCTAAGGAGACACAATAAATTAATGTAATGTGGTATTCTGGATGGGATACTGGAACAGAAAATGGTAATAACAATAAGGTAAAAATTAAGCAGCTCTGAATACAAAGTATGGGCTTTAGTTAATAATAATGCATCAATCTGGTTCGTTAATTGTGGCAAAAACCTCATAATAGGGGAAATTGGGTGTGGGGCTTAAGGAAATAACCCGTACCGTCTACACAACTTTTCTGTTAATCTAAAATTATTCTAAAATAAAAAGTTCATTAAACGGAAAAAAAAAAAAAAAAAAAAAAACTCCACCTCTCCAACAGAATCCTCAGGTAAGTCTAATGTGTGTGGTGTGCATAAAGAATTCCTGAGTTCTGCATGCATGGACATGGGGAGAAGAGGGTCTGTACAGAGGCCACCAGATTGCTGGGTTTCAGAGGTATGGCATGTGTGCAAACACAAGGACTAGGAAAAATGCCACTGGAATTCAGAGAGAGAGAAGGGACTACTGCTGGATAGGGTTAAAATTTTGCCTTGACACTTACAGAGGAATTCTGGAGAGAGAAATTATTAGAAAACATTCCAGAAAGAGGACGTGTATGAGTATTAGTACAAATCAGGAAAGCATGGGATATTTTCAGAGGATATAGAGTTGCTAGCTTAAAAGAAACACAACTACCCAAAAGGGAGTAATAGAAAATAAAGCAATAAATTTTGAAATAAGAATATGGACCACCTTAAAAGCAGTGAAAAGGGAGTTTTGCAGGAGTGAGTGACATCAGTCATCCATACCTTTATTAAACACTTAATTTTGCCAAGAAATGTGCTGCACATTGGCACAAAAAATCAGAGCTGTGCATGGTAGGATTTATCTGAAGATAGGCTGTGGAACAAATGGTCATTTAAAAGGTTATGATACAAGGAGTAACTAAAGGAAAAAGGACAAAAGAACCTAAACTAGACAACAGGGATGGAGAGAGAAGAGGTGCACCATGTTAGATTACCTACAGTAGGCAAACTAATCACATGCTTCGAAAACAAACATGATTTTTGACTTCTTTTTCATGTGGAATATGTCAGAAATTCACTGGCCTTAAGAACTGTTTTTACTTGTAATTATGTGGTTGAAGGCGGCACCATGATCTTTTCAGTTCCCAGAACTTTCAAGAAAAAAACTAGCCCTGAATCAAGAGAAACTGAGAGTCAGACCTTCTGGGTTGGTCAACAATTTGAGTCTTCTGCCTTATTAAAAGACGAAGGGGAGTTGGGAGTAAAGGAGTAGTTACATTTTTATGTTTCATGAAGGGGGGACAGTTGTGGGAGAAGGTGGAAGAGTTCATTGATTGAGTCACTCCACATCTGCGCTCCAAAGATCCGAAAAAATCTATGACCAAATTAGAAAATTGTAAGTTTTCTAACTCCTTTTTCATTAGGAATTGTGTTACAATTTAAACAGATACAGACACATTTCTACATCCTAGTTAGAGGGGGAGGGAGCAGACGGAGAAAGTGAGAAATCTAAAAAGGTTAAAAAATAATAATTTCAGTTATTTAATATAGGGATATTTAATTAACCTTTTCCTGTTCAATTTGTTCAACTTACATTTATTAAGTACCAGCTGCTGGAACTATAAACAGTCTCGTTTCTATGCAGGCTCACAATCTAGAAAGGGAGACAACTAGGTAGAAAAATATTTCCTGGTACACTGAGAAGCCTTCTAAAGTAGGTCATGAACAATGTCTTATTGGAGCACACGGGAAGAGTGACTTTCAACATGTCCAAAGATGTCAGGGAAGGTTTCTTAGAGATGATTATATTTGAGCTGAGCCTTGAAGGACAAGGAGGAGTCACACAAGTGGTGTGGGAAAGGACCTTCAAGGCCAGAAGAATGACAGGTACACAGCTATGGAGCCAGGAACTTGGCCCTGCCACAGGAAATATGGCTAGTACAGAGACTGCTGCTACTATTACAGAGGTCAAATTTAAGAAAGAACTAATACAATGCCTGGCCCTAGAAGTTGCTTCCTCTATCAATACTAATTTAGAAAGCTATGTAGCATTACACTTATGAGAGTATATACTTGAGTCCAAATCCTACACTGCCAATTCCTAATTGTGAAATTCTAAGTAACTCACTCTATCTTTCCAGTATCTTCATCTATATAAGTCCCTGGTTAATGCACTTGGCTGCTGACAGAAAGGTTGGAGGTTCAAGTCCACCTAGAGGCACCTCAGAAGAAAGTCCTGGTAATCTACTTCTAAAAATTCAGCCATTAAAAACCATGTGGAGCACAGTCCTATTCTGACACACATGGCATCTCCATGAGTCAGAGTCAGCTTGATGGCAACTGGTTTTTATCTTCCTTCATCTATATATATATATATTTCATAAAATGCTGATGAGGATTTAATGTATTAATACATGTAGTGAGTTTAGGACAAAGCTTGGCATATAACGGGACAAAAATATTATTGTTTTTAATGAGAAATTTTCATTTTTATAATTTTAAGAATGTCATACTTCTAATTTTATTACATGTATTCCTAACTTCACCAGGCGCAAACTGCAGCTAGAAAAATTTAGATTAGGCAATGACTTTCTGATTATAGTAGTTGTGAGATAGTGAAACACTATCATAAGAGATTTTAGACTGTCCTTCTGCATTTCAAAAGAATGAAATCAATGATTTTTCTTTCTGGAAAGGATAAGAATTACATGATGAATAGGCAGACTAAACTAGTTTACATCTTAAGTCCTTTTTATATTCATTATCCTATTATTTAATACTTTAAAAAAGCTGTTTACTACAAAACCAAAAGTAAATGGAGACTTTCTTATTAAGTCTGGTTTTTATCTTCCTTGAAGGAATAACATTGTGTTTTCAGAATGCACCAGAAGAATAATACAAGGCTCTGTCACTCAACACCCCACCCCCTTGGGTCACCCCAAACTTGTGCAACCATCAAAGGAGCTGTATACCCCCTTGTCCTCCAGGGCAGAAATCTTGTTCTGTGGTTGCTTCAGAAAAGTAGATCTTGGGAAAACTTACAGATGGAAAAGGGCAGGGGACAATCCCAGACCCTGCTGAGTTCTTGGAAAAGGGAACGGACAAAGAGCCCATCATGGAGAATAATAAAAGCTACAGGGAGAAGAGAATAATGGTTTTACATGTGTCTTGTCTCTTATTGAGTGGTTCCCTCCTCACCCCCCTCACCCCCCAACCACACACACACAGAAATGTTTATTGATACTGGCATTTTAAATGGTTCCACCTTGCCTTGAAGTTAACACCTCATTGCTCTCAATGAAAAAAACAATTCCTATCTTGGTTGCTACTGTATTTTAGCTAAGCTACAGAACTTTCTTTTTCTCTTTTTGGCAAGTAACTCTGATAGCACAAAACTAACATCAGTTGCATTTGAAAGACCTTCTTTGCAAAATGAGGGAAACAATTTGCCTTAGAAATAGATGATAAGAATGGAAACAAAAAAATCCGCAGTCCAGTCTGTTCAGTCATTGTATTAGCAACAAGCAGAAATTACATGAGTTCTAGTAATAGGGGTTCCTGCCATGTAACAGGAGCCCTGGTGGTGCAGTTAAGAGCTTGGCTGTTAACCAAAAGGTCGGCAGTTCAAATCCACCAGCCGCACTTTGGAAACCCTATGGGGCAGTTCTACTCTGCCCGATAGGTTTGCTATGAGTTGGAATTGACTCCACGGCAACTGGGTTTGTATGCTTTTTTGTTTGTTTGTTTGATCATGTTAACAAAATGATTACAGTGAACTAGAAAATAACAATACAGTTATGCTGAGTGAAAGAAGCCAAGTACAGTGAATTCATTTGTATAAAACTCTAGAAAAGGAAAACTAATCTGTAGTGACAGAAAGCAGATCAGTGGTTGCCTGGTACTGGGGGTGAAACTTGGGGAGAGCCTAAGAGGGTGAGGGGAGGGATTCCAAATGGGCAAGGAAAAATTTGGGTGAGTGATGGATATTTTCATTATCTCCATTGTGGTAATAATTCCATGCATGTACATACACAAACATACATATGTGTGTATGTATGTTGTAGTTGTTAGGTGCCGTCTAGTTGGTTCCAACTTATAGTGACCCCATGTACAACAGAACAAAACACTTCCTGGTCCTGTACCATCCTCACAATTGTTGTTATGCTTGAGCCCATTGCTGCAGCCACTATGTCAAACCATCTTGTTAAGGGTCTTCCTCTTTTTTGCTGACCCTCTACTTTACCAAGCATGATGTCCTTCTCCAGGAACTGGTCCCTCCTGATAACATGTCCAAAGTAAGGGAGGCGAAGTCTTGCCATCCTCTCTTCTAAGAAGCATTCTGGCTGTACTTCTTACAAAACAGATTTGTCCATTCTTTTGGCAGTCCACGGTATATTCAATATTCTTCGCCACACCATAATTCAAAGGCACCAATTCTTCTTTGATCTTCTTTATACATTGTTCAGCTTTCGCATGCATAGGAGGCAATTGAAAACACCATGGCTTGGGTCAGGCGCACCTTAATCTTCAAGGTGCTTTTAACACTTTAAAGAGGTCTTTTGCAGCAGATTTGCCCAATGCAATGCATTCTTTGATCTCTTGACTCCTGCTTCCATGGGTATTGATTGTGGATTAATGTAAAATGAAATCTTTGACAACTTCAGTCTTTTCTCTGTTTATCATGATGTTGCTTATTGGTCCAGTTGTGAGGATTTTTGTTTTCTTTATGTTAATGTGTAATCTATAATGAAGGCTGTGGTCTTTGATCTTCATCAGTAAGTGCTTCAAGTCCTCTTCATTTTCAGTCAGCAAGGTTGTGTCATCTGCATATCTCAAGTTGTTAATGAGTCTTCCTCCAATGCTGATACCATGTTCTTCATATAGTCCAGCTTCTCAGTTTATTTGCTCAGCATACAATTTGAATAAATATCGTGAAAGGACACAACCCTGATGCACATCTTTCCTGATTTTAAACCATGCAATATACCCTTGTTCTTTTCATATAACTGCCCTTCATCTATGTACAGTTTCCTCATGAGTACTGGAATTCTGGAGTTCTGGAATTCCCATTCTTTGTAATGTTATCCATAATTTGTTATGATCCATACAGTCAAACGCCTTTGCATAGTCAATAAAACACATTTTTCTCATATTCTCTGCTTTCAGCCAAGATCCATCTGAAATCAGCAATGATATCACTTGTTCCACATCCTCTTCTGAATTCGGCTTGAATTTCTGGCAGTTCCCTGTAGATAAACTGCTGCAGTCACTTCTAAATGATCTTCAGCAAAATTTTACTTGTGTGTCATATTAATGATATTGTTTGTTAATTTCCACATTCTGTTGGATCACTTTTCTTTGGAATGGGCACAAATATAGATCTCTTCCAGCCGGTTGGTCAGGTAGCTGTCTTCCAAATTTCTTGGCATAGACAAGTGAGCACTTTCAGTGCTGCAACCATTTGTTGAAACATCTCAGTTGGTATTCCTTCAATTCCTGGAGCTTTGTTTTTCACCAATTCCTTCAGTGTAGCTTGGACTTCTTCCTTCAGTACCATAGGTTCTCAATTATATGCTACCTCCTGAAATGGTTAAATGTCAACATTTTTGGTACAATGACTATGTATTCCTTCCATCTTCTTTTGATGTGTATGTACATATGTATATACATATATATACATATATATACATATATATGCCAAAACTTATCATATTGTGCATGCTTGTTGTTAGTTGCCATTGAGTTGATTTCAATTCATGGCAACCCCACCCATGCAGAGTAGAACTACTCTATAGCGTTTTCAAGGTTGTGATCTTTTGGAAGCAGACTGCCAGGCCTGTCTTCCAAGGAGCCTCTGTGTGGGTTCAAACTGCCAACTTTTGGCTAGTAGTGGAACACTTAACTGTTAACACCACCCAGGGACTGCTCTAAATATGTGCAATTTATTGTATGTCAGTTATACCTTAATAAATCTGTTTAAAAAGGACCGTAATCTAATGTGCAACACAGAAACAAATCACATTACTACAATGTATGCTTATTCTGATGAAGGCAATAATGAATGTACCATTCTTAGCAGGACAAAAATCAAGTAGACAGAAGACAAGTAAGACTATTGAAGACTTAACAACATAATTAATAATGTAGAACTTATGACTATACATTGATTTTTACACTCTGGTAGCAGAGAATATACCTTCCCTCCCCCAAAATATTCATAAAACATTCATAAAAACTGATCATATGTTAGGTCACAAGAAAAGCATTAGTAAGTTAGGTAATACAGAAATATTACAAACAATACTTTCTGACCACAATGTAATAAAACTAGAAATTATTAACAAAATTGAAAGGCAAAAAGGCTCATCTATCTGGAAATTTAAAAACGTTCCGTAAAACAATTATTGGGTGAAAGAGGAAATATAAACTGAAATCACAGAATTTCTTAAAAATATTGATAATGAAAAACTATATATAAGAATCTATAGAATATATTTAAAGCAATGAGCATAAGAAAAATTTTAATATTAAACAATGTCATCAATAAAAAGTGAAAATGCTAATAGATAAATTGAATTCCCATTTCAAAAACCAAAAAAAAAGAGTAACAAAGTAAACATAAATTAGCAAAAAGAAGGAAATAATAAAGATAAAAACAGAGGAAGAGAATACAAAAAAGTAGACTTAATATTTCAAAATACTGGGTTTTTTTTTTAAAAATTAGCAAAATAGACAAGCCACTAGTTAATGGCACCAAGAAAAAATTTAAGTACAAATAAAAACAAGAAATATCAAAGAAGAAAAAAATTGAAACCTAATAAAGTTTTTTTAAAAAATCATAAGAGATCATTTTGAAGATCTATATGCAAATAAATTTGAAAAGCTAGATAGAAAGGAAAATATTATCAAATATTATCAAATTTGACCATATTAGAGATAGAATGCTTAAATAGACCAAGTTTTATAAAGAAATATAGAACATTATCCAGAAATTCCTCTACAAAAAAGCACCTGCCAACAAATTACTTCAAAGTAAAATTCTACAAAATCTTCAAAGACTAGATGGTCCAAATATGCTATCCATTGCTCCAGAGCATTGGAAATAAAGGTTAAAAAGCAAGTAAAACATTGATACCTAAACCTGGCAAAGAGATAGAAAAGAGAAAACTACAGTCCAATATCACTAAAGAATAATGATGCCAAAGTAGTAAATAAAAAAATAATAAGCAGAATCCAACATCACATTAAAATAAAATACACCATGACCAAGTGAGATTTAGTCCAGGAATTTAATGTTGGCTCAATATTAAGAAACCCGTTGATATAATGTACCATGTAATAGACTTAAAAGGGGAAAAAAATTACATGATTTTCTCTATAATTCTGAAAAAAAGCCTTCAGCAATACTTAACACTTTTTCTGATTTCTATTAAAAACACTCACAAAAGAGAAAACAATAAATAATTTCTTAAAATGATAAAATATATAAACTTTAATCTTTAGACTAGCATGATTAATTGAGACACTAATGGCATCAGTGCCCTCCCTGGTGGCACAGTAGTGAAGAGCTTGGCTGCTAACCAAAAAGTCGGCAGTTTGAATCCACCAGCCACTCCTTGGAAACCCTATGGGGCAGCTCTACTCTATGGGGTCACTATGAGTTGGAGTCAACTCAATGGCAAAGGTTTGTTTGTTTGTTTTTTAATGGCATTGTGAGTAAGCTCAAGAAATGGCAAAAATGCCTACTATTTCTGCTATCATTGAACATTATATTAGAGGTATGACTTAATGCAATTGGACAAGAGAGTCATATTAATTTGTAAAGAGGAAGTAAAAATGTTTCCAGAAAATATTAGAGAATCAATGAATGATAACACTAATTCAAATAATAAGAGAACTCAATAAGGCAGCAAGATATAAAATTGGCACACAAAATTAATAGTTTTCCTCTCCACAAACAATAACCAGCTGGAGGACAAAATGGTAGAGAAAAATAGCAACAAAGAAGATTAAATACTCAGGAATAAAATTAACAACAATGTATAAAACCTATATGAGCAAATCTGAAACTCTCCTGAAAGACAAGATTAGACTTGAACAAAAGAAAAGGCATCTCTAGTTCTGGGACAGGACAACTCAATGTCATAAAAATGTCAATTCTTCCTAAGTTAATTTAAATTTAACACATTACCATCCCCCCCCCCCAAAAAAAAAATCAACCAGCTTTTTCTATAGAGCTAGACAAGTTGAGGCTAAAGTCCATAAGAAAAGACAAACATGCAAGAATAGCTAGGAAAACACTAAAAAGTAAAAACTAGAAAGGGAGACTAGTCCTATCAGACATTAAACCATACTATAAAGTCCCCATAATTAAAACAGGACACTACTGCCACAAGAACAGACACACAGACCAGCAGAATAGAATAGAAAGTCCTGAAATAGATCTGAGTACATATGGAAATTTAGTATACGATAAAAATGTCATCTCAAATCATGGAAGCAAAGATGGAGTTTTTAACAATCATGTGGGCACATTTGTGCAGCTACTTGGAAAAAAGATACAATAAGATACATAGCTCATATTGTGCAAAAGAATGAACTCTGTACTGATCAGGAGACTAAATGTGAAAAAGAAAACAAAACAAATCATTAAAATACTAGAAAAAATATGGGTGAATTCCTCTTTAAACTCAGTATAGGGAAGAACTTTCTAACACTGACTCAAAACCCAGGGGCAATAAAAGAAATTATTGATAAATCTGACTACATGAAAATTTAAAAAATTTTCAAGGTAAAAATAAGTGTGAACAAAGTCAAAGACTACCAACAAAGTAGTAGGAAATATTTGTAATATATATGAGAGATAAAGGGCTAATATCCATAACATATGAAGAACTCTTAAAATTTTAGGGGAAAAGGGCCAAAACTCTGACAGAAAAGGGGGAAATATATATATATACATAGACAGTTCACAAAAGTGATACAAAATGGTCCTTAAGTATATGAAAAGATGTTCAACCTCACTCAAATTTCAGAAATGCAGATTTAAAAACTACTCTTGAATTCCTCTTCTTGCCTATCAGATTGGCTAAAATTAAAAAGTCTGACAACACAGTCTGTTGGTGAGGTTGTGGGGTATCAGCACTTTCGTACATTGTTGGTGGGAATGCAAACTGCTTCAACCCCTTAGGAAGGGAATTTAGCAATATCTAATAAAACTACATATATACTTACTTACCTGTTGATCCAGCAATCCCATTCTAGAAATTTACGTTTAACAGACACTACAACAATATGAAAGTACCTGTACACATATATAACAGCCCTGTTTGCAATTGAAAAATACAAGAATTAACCTAAATGCCAAATGTAAGTGATGTATTGAATAAACTTTGGTATACCCAGAAAATTGAGTACTATGCAGCTACAAAAAAGCATGAGGAATATCTCTATGAACTGAGATGCTGTGATTTCCAGGATATATTGTTAAGTGAAAAGAGCAAAGTGTAAAAGAAAACAACCTTTAATATAAGAAAGAAAGGCAAATAAAAACATGCAGGTATATTCTCATTTTTTAAAAAGAAACACAGAAAGTATAAACCAGAAATGAGTGAGACAGGTTACCTACGATGTCGGGTGAGTATATGGTGGAAATGGTAAGAAAATAAGGGGGAAAGAGTGACACCTTTCTGAGTGTGCCATTTTTTTTTACAATCCCCTCATTTAGGGCCACATTAATGCCTAACATTCGAATAATAAAATAAACAAATAATTAAAATTTAAAAACGTCAGACTCAGTTAATTAAAAAAAAAATTACAAAAATAGTACCTGGTGTGATGTTTCTCCTTCAAAGTTTTCAGATTTCTGAATTGATAGTTTATTTTATCACTGGGCAAATTTCTATGCTAAATGCAGTGAAGTCTTTAAAACTGATAAGGTTTTAAATCATTACTTTCAAGAACCGTGTATTCTAAATAATGTGTTAAGTACAAAAGGAAACAAATGAAAATTTATAGACATAGAAAAAGTTGGAAGAAAGGGAAAAAAAGGTAAATTTGCAAAGTAAAGTCAGAAATTTTATGTTACGAAGACAGTTTATATATCTCTTAGTTCCAATTCATTTTTTTTTTTTATATATTTTATTGTACTTCAGGTGAAGGCTT
>NW_004443945.1:27563029-27564642 GCF_000243295.1 Trichechus manatus latirostris
GAGAGTCATCTGGTGTTTTAATTTGTATGCCTACTGGAACCATCCTGTCCTGTTTTTGTAAATGTTTTGATATTGTCTGCTGTTTTCAGGGCATTCAGTAGTTATTTCTCTCGTTTATTGATTGTAGATTTGTTTGTTTCATCCCTTTTTTAAAAAAAAAAATTTGAATATGTCTGAGCAGGCAGACTGTGTGCTCTTTGTTGTTTGCTCGTCTGTGCACTCCATACTTTTCACCTCCTTCTCCAACTGGCAGGTTCAGTCACTCAGATATGGTAAAGCAGGGCAGGTCTAGCTGAAGAGGGGCCACTGGGACAGGTTGTTTGTGGCACTCACTATAGGCACAAGGGCAGGTCGGTAATCAGTGCTGGGCTGGTTCCAGTAGGTCGTGCCTGCACTGCTTGGTGGTGTGATGTCAAGCACACAGTGCAGGTAGGCAGGATCCAGTGGGGAGATGGTTATGTGTGGAGCTAAGATGGATATGGGAGAGAGGAGAGAGGAACAGGAGCCAAAAAACATACAAACAAACAGAAAAGAATGCTAGGTGAGCTTGCCATTAGAATGGAGAGATGAGAGACTATGAAATGGAGAAAAACAGAAAGGAGAAGGGGAAGAAAAGAAAAGAATGAACAAATAAAAATCAGAAAGGTTAAAGACCTGCAAAGTTCCCAGGGATCCCACTGATGCAGCTACGAGGTCTGGGGAAGCTGCTCTCAGGTGTCGCAGCACAGCCTGGCCAGAAGGCGCAGAGGCATACAATGCCTGGTATTCAGGTATCAGAAAGAGAAGGAAGAGACAGAGAGACGAGAAATTGAGCAATGAAGAAAGACAAAAGGGAAAAAGAGGGAAAAGAAAACAAAACTAATCAAAAAAGAGAAAAAAGAACAAGAAAGTCCCCCCAAAAAAACAGGAAAAAAAAAAACCAACGAAAAAAGAAATGTCCTCAGGGATCCCTCCACATGTCTGTGGAAGCTGAAGGGGAGTTCCTTGCCACACAGCTCCGCCTGGCCAGAAAGGGCTCCCAACTCAAGAAAAGGAAAAGAAAAGAAACAAACAATTCAAAATGAACAAACTAACAAAGTCCCGGGATCCCACCAGCACGGTAGCCCAGACCAGGAAGCAGCTCCACACTCGAATGGAGCTCCGCAGCCCCTCAGGAAAAAGCAAAGATGGCGCACGGAGCCAGGCACCTGAGAGAAAGGAGGGGGAGGCAGCAAGAGGCAAGCAAGAAATCCAAAGAAGCAGGAAAAAAAAAAAAAAGCAACACCAGCAGTCAACAAATGGCACTCAGAGAGCCAGCCAGTGCGGGCTGGTGTTTCTGGACAAGAAACTGTGTCCGCGGGAAGCAGAGGAGGCTGAGTGTGGGTGAAGAAGGGTGGAGAGTGGGAAAGCGTATATCACAAATTGCCGGCACTCTGGAGCCCCTCAGGAAGAAGCAAAGATGGCGCACGGAGCCAGGCACTCGAGTGAAAGGATGGGGAGGTGGCGAGAGGCAAGTGAGAAACCAAAAGAAGCAGAAAAAAAAAAGCAACACTAGCAGCCAACAAATGGCACCGAGAGAGCTGCCCACTTGGGTGTGTGGAATCCAAGCAGCCAGCGCTTCCCGGTCAAGAGAC
>NW_004443945.1:27565085-27593959 GCF_000243295.1 Trichechus manatus latirostris
GACAGACATGCTAGACCATTAAAACAATGTTATGGAATCTAAGTCAGGTAAAAAAGAGAGGAGAGTTGTGCGGCAAAAAAAAAAAAAAAAAAAAAGACAAAAGCTGAATTCTGAACTACCAGAAGTAAAGACAAGAAAGGAAAAACACTACTAAGTCACAAGACCTGACTATCTAATAAAAGAAAGCAGATGAGTTCAACACTGAATGGGTTGTCAAACACTGAAGACCTTCAAGAACCCTGCTTCTAAGACTTGCTGTAACAGAAGAAGTAAGCAATCAATGTCTTGATGGTTTAAGCCTCTGGTAGTAGGGTTGTTTATTACTTGCAGCTGAAAGCAGTTCTAACTGATTTCAACACATTCTGGGAATCAGATCAGACACGATTGTTTCAGATACATTAACATAATCTTATTAACCTAGAAACTTTAATTGGTTGGATAGTCTGAGGCGAAAAGAAAAATCAGCCTGAAAATGAATAATATATAAAGCAAAAGCAAAACAAAACGAAAATAAATATGTAAACACTTCCTGTGTTTGTAGAAACTGGATACTTTGACATTGTCATCATACTCACTGCATTTCAGATCTGAAAGATTTTTGATGCAGGATCTGGATCCAAAAGATCCAAAGGACTCTAAGGTTCTAGTTGACAATGGAAGATGAGTTTGGAGGTAGAATAAAGCCCAGCCATCTGTTAGAAAATTGGCTAAATCGTAGGTCACATATCCAGGACCAGAGTTAAAAACAAAGGAAAGCAGATGTTTGAGGAAGTTAAAAGACAAAACATGCAACTCTTTGCATCAGATTTAACATGCAATCAAAGGCCGTGAAAACCAAATTATTTTTATTATCTTTAATAATATCCTATTTCAATCTTGTGATTCTAGGGAGCTTCATTCCGGGAAATGAAAATGTTGTTTTTTTATTTTTATGTTGTTACAATCTTGGCTTTTACTTTAATACTTTATTGTCATTGAAATTCTTAATCCAAATACACTAGATAGTAACAAAATACCTGATGATTGCTTTAAATTTATGGAAAATGTTTAAAATGATACCAAACAAAGGGTTGCTGAATCTTATTGTTAATTACGTATTTGATTAGATTTTTAAAAATATTAATATATACCTAAAACTATTTGTTCCATGTTTTAAAGAAGATAGAAGGTCTAAAGCTGGTAAAATATATAATTTCAAAGAGGAATATGAATGGAAAATAATTGAGACAGGGAGAGTAGCAATATTGTCTTTACTGTGTTAGTGCAGAGATTTTTATGTTGAATGAACAGTAGTAATGGAAAACCTATACCAAATTCAAGGTAATATATCCCTGTCTGAATACCAGTTCACATGGTAGATTATTTCTGAGATGGAGACAGATGCCAGGTCTCTTAGAGGGTGTCACACAAGCCAAAGGAGGAAAAAAAAGGTGCCAAGTCTAATCTGTGCAAGACTCAGAATATGCTGACTTCATCCATGCTTTAAAAAATATAGCGAAGGTAACAAGATACTCAGAACACTGGTTTTTATTCCATGAAAGCACAGACATCAACCATAGAAAATACCTACTAAGCCTTCTAGGCTAATCAATTTCCTAGGCAAAGCTGCCACTCAGATAGACTATTTTTCTAACGAACCAAGAAGTCTTGAGTTATTTTTATTTTGTGCTGACATCCTCGATTCTTCATTCTTTTTTGCATAGCTAGAAGGCAATGTAACTCTAGGGACTTAAATGCTTCCTTCCTTTTAGGTCACATCTTTTCTTCCTACTATTCAATTCCAGGCAATCATGAATTATTTTCTCCCTTCTTGGAGTTTATGCAGTCTTTGACCTTATAAATAATGGTACACTGTAAAATAGAGCATCGACCAACTCAGAACACAGCCATCTAGGAAGGTTACTTACACATAATTCAGTTTAAAATGAGGAAGTAAGCAAAAATGTGATCAAAGAAGCAAATTCATGCCCTAATATTTAGAACTTGTTACTTTTGTTTTATCCTTACTTCTGAGTTATCTAATTTTTAAAGTGACAAATGTTTGAAAATAGCAAATTAGATATTCTGACATTTTAAAGAACTAGAAAGACTACAGTGAGTCTGTCAGCAACATGCATGCCTGATGCTTAAAGAACAAAGGCCAGCAAGTTTATGGCACAAGCTAAGGGCCACCTATTACTGATGTAGGCAGTGAACTCATAAAATCTTAAAATTGGTTAACCAGTTGCCATAGCATCAATTCTGACTCATGGTAACCCCATGTGTGTCAAAGTAGAACTGTACTCCATATGGTTTTCAATGGCTGACTTTTTTAAAATTGTACTTTAGATGAAGGTTTACAGAACCAGTAGTTTCTCATTAAACCGTTAGTACACATATTGTTTTATGACATAGGTCAACAACCCCCACGACATGTCTAGACTCCCTTCTCGACCTTGGGTTCCCTACTACCAGCTTTCCTGTCCCCTTTGCCTTCTAGTCCTTGTCCCTTGGCTGTTGTGCCCATTAGTCTCGTTTTGTTTTATGGGGCTGTCTAATCTTTGGCTGAACGGTGAACCTCGGGAGTGACTTCATTACTGAGCTGAAAGGGTGTCCGGGGGCCATACTCTCGGGGTTTCTCCAGTCTCTGTCAGGCCAGTAAGTCCAGACTGTTTTTGTGAGTTAGAATTTTTTTCTGCATGCTTCTCCAGCTCTGTCTGGGACCCTCTATTGTGATCCCTGTCAGAGCAGTCAGTGGTGGTAGCCAGGCACTATCTAGTTGTACTGGACTCAGTCTGGTGGAGGCCGTGGTAGTTGTGGTCCATCAGTCCTCTGGACTAATCTTTCCCTTGTATCTTGTTTTCTTCATTCTCCCTTGCTCCCAAAGGAGTGAGATCAGTGGAGTATCTTAGATGGCTGCTCAGAGGCTTTTAAGACCCCAAACACTACGCACCAAGACAGAATGTAGAACATTTTCTTTATAAACTATGTTATGCCAATTGAGCTAGATGTTCCCTGAGACCATGGTCCCCACAGCCCTCCGCCCAGCAAATCAGTCCCTCAGGGAGTTTGGATGTGTTTATGGAGTTTCCATGACGTTTCTTTGTACAAACTGTGCTGGCTTCCCCTGTATTGTGTACTGTCTTGCCCTTCATCAATGGCTGATTTTATGGAAGTACATCATTAGGCCTTTCTTTTGAGGTGCCTCTGGGTGGAATCAAACCTCCAATTAGCAGCCAAGCACATTAACCATTTGCACTACCCAGAGACTCCTAAAATTGGTTAAGATCCTAGAAATCTAGTCACATCTTCCCATTGAAGGAATTTCTCCTGTAACATTGTGAAGTGACTATCTGGTCACTGTAAGCACAAGGACTGCCAGTGCCTTATATGGAAGCCCATTCTCACAGAGTCAGTTTCCTTATAACTTCAGATTTTGATTCTCATTCATTCACTCAACCAACATTTACAGAGTTACTACTCTATGCAGTGAAGGTAAAACACATCAGCCCTTTGTCCATCTGGAGAGACAAACACGCGAACAAGAATCAAAACAAAGCACTAAATTGATTTTGCTTTGCTGTTGTTCCCCCTTTGTTTATTCTCAAGTCTCAATATTATTTACCTGAATCACTCCTCCCAAGAAGGAAACTGCTGCAGCCACACTGATCCTTTGCACCTCAAATTCAGATAAGCCCAGGACACTGTTGTTACTCTGTGTGGTGAGGTTCTGGCTGCTCTGAGGGACAAGCCGTTCCACTGCATTGGCTGATATTAAGGATGTTAAAGCAAAGGTGCCTAAAAAAGGGAGGGGGGGGTATTGTTAGAAAATAAACTTAATAAAAAATGTTGGAATCTACCATTTAAGTTGAATCCATGTTGTCAAACCAAATAGATGTATTAGAAAGAATCTCCCCTGCATCCCTAGTCTATACTACACTCCACCAATAAACAGAAACCTGCCTACATACACACAATTCCATTCAACACACAGCCACACCCATCTTCGTGTTATTCCCTCTTCTGCCATATATTTTCCCACCTTTGTGCAGACCAGCATAAAGAATGCCCTTAGTAGAGCAGTTAAGATCATGGTCTGGATTTGAATCCAATTTATCCATTTATCAATGATGTAATCTAATGTACATTACTCTGAGTCTAAATCGCCTCATCCCCAGAATGGGGATAATAATACCTACCTGTCAGAGTTTTGAAGGAATATAAATGTGATGATAAATATAAAGACCTCAGTAAGTTCAGTGGTTAAATATGCAGAGCTCTTTGCCTGGAATACTTGCTCCTCCAATCAACCTCTGCAAACACTACCTATCTTTCAAGTGCTGGCTCAAATCCTATATCCAACAAGGATCCATTCCAGATCTTCCCAGCCAGACTTAATCTTTCTACCCTCTGTGATTACACAGCATAAAAACTCATTGCCTTCTATTCGATTCCAACTCATGGTGACCCCATGTGTTACAAAGTAAAACTGCTCCATAGGATTTTCTTGGCTGTGATCTTTACAGAAGCAGATCACCAGACCTTTCTCTTGCAGGGCTGCGGGGTGAGTTCAATCTGCCAATCTTTTAGGTTAGTAGCTGAGTGCAAACCATTTGGGCCACCCAGGGACCTTATATCACCTTGCATGGTATACTTTTAGTATAGTATAAAAACATGCTGTGGCACTTAAATTGACTAAACATACCACTTCTGTCTATTGTTGTTAGATGAGTATTTCCCAGGAATGGTCATGGCCTAGCACAAATGCAGGGCCACTTTCAGTTTGTTCTCTTCTTCTTGTCAAGAGCCTTGATGCCTCTCATATTGGCACTGTATACCTGAGAATGCAGCCACAAGGACAGGAAACTTCTGATTCCCACAGAGAGGGTTAAAGAGACAAACTGTAGTATTGCATAACCATTCCCCCTAGCCCATTAAAGACCTTGCTTTGCTCCAGGTCATATGTGAAACTTCATGAAAAATGGCCTAAGGCAAGATGCAGACACTCCAACACAAAGTATTCAGCAGCGTAGGATGAGAGAGACATGAGGCAATCAGAAACAGTCCCCAGTGGAAATCTAACACAGACAATCCTCTTGTCTTACTGGATAAGAAAGGCAGTATGTGCTGTGGATTTAGAACAGCGTGGTGGTTGTGGCTCCAAACATGGCCTAAAATCCCAGCACTGCCACGTCAATCTCCTTGTTTGTAAACAGATAACATTCCTCACCCCGTGGGGTTGTTATGAAGCTTACATGAGATAATGTAATATAGTACATGTCACAATATATGGCATGTAGTCAGCACCTATTAAATGGTAGTTGTTAATACTATGTTAAGAAGACTACGATCAGAATGCTCTATTATTCTGTGTTTCTTTTCCGTGGAGTTGGTGGTATATAATATATAGAGTAAATCAAATACTATTCTCTTTGTGAGCTAAGTCATTCTCAATACATATTAACAATAATATCATTGTCTTCATCATAAAGTACTAAATTTAGAACTCATCAAGGCATCTAGGTCAATTGGCATAACAAAGTTTATTGAGAAAATGTTCCGCATCCTGCTTTGGTGAGTGGCATTTGGGATCTTAAAAGCTAGCAAGTGACCATATAAGATGCAGCCATTGGTCCCAAGCCACCTGGAGTAAAGGAGAGTGAAGAACACCAAGGACAGAAGGAAAGTATTATTCCAAGAGACAGAAGGGCCACATAAACTGGATACTACATCAGCCTGAGACTAGAAGAATTAGATGGTGCCTGGCTACCACCAATGACCGCCTTGACAGGGAACACAACAGAGAGTCCCTGATGGAGCAGGAAAAATATGGGGTGCAGAACTCAAATTCTAGTAAAATGACTAGACTTAATGGTCTGACTGAGACTGGAGGAACCCCAGAAAGCATAGCCCCCAGACTCTCTGTCAACCCAGAACTAAAACCATTCCCAAGGCCAACTCTTCAGACAAAGATTCGACTGGACTACGGGACATAAAATGATACTCATGAAGAGTGTGCTTCTTAGCTCAAGTAGACACATGAGACTAAATAGACAGCTCCTGTCCGGAGGTGAGATGAGAAGGCAGAGAGTGTCAGGAGCAGGTTGAATGGACACGTGAGATCAGAGGTGGAAAGGAGGAAGGTGCTGTCACAGTATAGGGAGAGCAATTAGGGTTACATAACAATGTATGTATAAATTTCGGTATGAGAGTCAAACTTGAATTGTAAACTTTCACTTAAAGTACAACAATAAAATCAAAATGAATAAATAAATTACAAAAAAAAAAAAAAAAAAAACTGGTCAAGGAAATAATCTGAGTGTTAGAGGCAAGATACCAGTGCCCAATACAAGCAACACCAAATAAGAAACAGTCACCTTGGAATCTGGTCTTAGACATTTCTTTCAGAGTATGTTACAAAAAGACTTCTCAAAGTCTGATACACTTGAGGGTAGAAATGTGTGTCTAATGGTCTTTAAATCTCCTAGAGCATAGAGCAAAAAATTTTTATACAAAGGCAACTGAATTTTGTTGTGCACATTTTCACCACAATTAAAAAAAAAGCAACTAAATAAATGACCACGGAATTGAAAATGAAGATATCATGGAGTTAATTTTTGACTTAAGGCCTATCTTTCCTGGGATGTAGAGGAGGATAGGAGGGAACAGAATGGTAGGAGAGAAAGGACTTTTTTTTAAAAAGAGTCTTTGTTGGAGGAAGGAGAATGAGCCTCACTGGTGTGAGTGATATCCCAAGAACATCTCCAGAGAGAGACTTCGTCAGACTTTGTACCTGTGCCAACATGGATATGGGGGTACTGCCCTTCAGCAGGTGTCCCTAGGTGGTGAAAATGGTTAACATGTTCAGCTGCTAACCAAAAGGTTGGCAATTCGAGTCCACCCAGGGTCACCTCAGAGAAAGGCCTGGCGATCTACTTCTGAAAAATCAGCCCCTGAAAACCCTGTGACACACAATTTTATTCTGACACACATGGGGTCGCCATCAGTCAGAGCTGACTCAATGGCAACTGGTGGTAGCAGTGGTGGTCACTTCAGCAATAATGCTACTTTGCTGTTTCTGAGTCAGTAAGTGAAATCAAGAACGTCAGAGCTCCCACAGAACAGGTGAGGATGTTGTGGATGACGTTCTACCTTCTCCACATTACAGGTCTCGCCCTTGTCTTTATCACCTCCCTGCTACTTCCTTGTTCTTTCCCTCACCTTCTCAACTTTTTTCCCTGGTTAGCTTATAAGTCTAGTAGTGGCATCCTTAAATAATACTAAGCTCATTTCGTAGCTTAAGAGTTCTACGGAAGAAAAAAGTTCTGTGTGTATAAGGGTCTAATGAAAAACAACTATGGGACTTGGAGTTAGACAAACCTAAGTTAAAATCCCAGGTCTGAATATTAACCTGTGATCTTGGTCAAGTACGTAAACTTTCTCAGCGTCCTTATTTGTAAAATGATGATATCTAGCTATAAAATGTGGGGAAAGATTAAATGAGATTTCATATGTAGAATCACCTAGCATTCAGTCCTATCACATTGTAGGCCTTCAATAAATAATTGTATGTTTATTTTTTTTCCTTCTGATGCATACCCTTTACAGTCTCCCTAATATTTTCTCTAAATTGCTAAACATAGTTCTTTAAAAAAAAAAAATCCCTAATTTACACTCTAGCTTCTGTCCTTTTCCTTTTTGTTCCAAAACATATTCTTTGCAAGACATGAGAAGTAATGAACTAATTCATTCCCTTTTAAAAATTTGTAGTATCTTAAATAAAAATAAGAAAATTCACATTGTTGAGTAAAATAGCTAATTTGGTGTTTTTATACTCTGGTTTTGTGAATTATTTGCTGTTCAAGATGCCTCTAACATAATTTATTATTGCATTTAGTGACTTGATACTGTATTTTGCCCAAGTTGAAGGTAAACCCCAGATAAAGTGATTTTTGATTCATGAAAACAACATCAATCTCATAATAATAAAGTGGAAGTGGAAATGTCCCATACGCATATACACCAAAATAAAAAAAAATAATGTTAAAAAGAAATATATTCTGCATATTATATGTCTGGAGGAATGTTTTGATGAAATTCAATGAGTCCCCATATTAAAGATCATAGGAACATGAAAGAATAATCAGTTTGTATATTTCCCCCGATATATATGTTGTATACTGAGGAGAAAGAATCATATCTACTTTACTGATTCTAAAGAATTTCAACTGTATCAGGATAAAAAAGAAATAAGAAGGCAGTGGTTAAGCATTTGGCTGCTAACCGAAAGGTTCGCGGTTCGAACCCACCAGCCATTCCACAGGAGAAAGATGTGGCAGTCTACTTCCGTAAAGATTACAACCTTGGAAACTCTATGGGGCAGTTCTACTCTGTCCTATATGGCTATGAGTCGAAATCATCTCAGTAGCGATGGGTTTAGCTGACTCTGCCCTTTGACACAGTAGATATGCGGAAATAAAACGCCTTTACCTAAAGATTAAGGAAGTGTGACACCACATCGGTCACCATGAGTTGGAGATGACTCAACATCAACTGGTTAGTTCACCACCACTAAAATGGCTATGATTAAAAAAAGAAAAAGAAAACAGGTGTTGGCAAGGATATGGAGAAATTGGAACCCTCAGCCATTGCTGGTGGGACTGTAAAATGGCACAGCTGCTGTGAAAACAGTTTGGAAGTTCCTCAAAAAGTTAAACAGAAAATTACCATATGATCTAGCATTTCCACTCCTAGGTATATACCAAAAAAAAAACTGAAAGCAGGAACACAAACAGAGAAATGTACATTGATGTTCATTGTACCATTATTCACAATAGCCAAAAGGTAGAAACAAACTAAATATCCATCATAGATCAATGGATAAATAAAACATGGTATCTACATAAAATGGAATATTACTCAGCCAGAAAGAGAAATGAAGTCCAATATGGATGAACCATGAAAAGATGCTTAGTGAAATAAGTCAGTTGTAAAAGAACAAATATTGTATGGTCTCACCTCCACCAACTATCAAGAACAGGCAAATATAGAGAAACCAAAGTCTATTAGTTGTTACCAGGGTAGAAAGGGGGGAAAAAAGGAGTCATTGTTTAGGAAGCAGTGAGCTTCTATGAAGGGGGATGAAAAAATAAGGACACAGGTAGTGGTGATAGTTGCACAACATGATGAATGTAATTAATGTCACTGAATTGTACGTGTAAAAAATGTTGAAATGCCAAATGTTTTTTTTTAAATATACTTACAACAATTAAAAAAAATCATAACCTTTTTTTAAAAAGTACGATACATTGTACTTGGTCTGTAAATTATATGTACATATGCAAGGTTCCTATAGAAGCTAATATTTGTTTAACACAGAGTCTTACATACATGGTAATTTCAAAACCAGGCAACCAGTAAAATATCTACAACGATCCCTTAGAAGATAGCATGGTTTATGTAAATGCATATTTAGGCATGTATCAAATTATGTATTTTTGACATCTTACAGTAATTATGGCCTATTGGGCAAGTTAGTTTTGCCTTTTTCTTTTATCATTTGTTTAATAGAGGAAATGCTTTTGGGTCAGTTCTAAAACAATCTTTTTTTGTTCCTGCTAATGACATATTTAAATGTTTTGAAAAATAAAACTGACTTGTTAGGAAATTAGGGAGCAGGATAATTTAGAAATAATAGGCTTCAAGAATTCTTCATTCATTATTGTGTTTTTCTCTATTTTCATCAACACAGGATAAAAGCGCATTCTTAAGCAGACAATTACAAAGAAAAAAAGCTTGGTCTTTAGATCTGGCCGCATGTGGGTTGTAATCCGTGCACATGTGAGTTTAATCTGTGATCTCACAGAAACCTTTCTGAATTTGGGGGCTTTATTTTCACCTAAACATGTACATAATAATGTCTATTTAGCAGGGCTGTGTTAGGACAAAACAAAATAATGAGGCACTTAATCAACTGATAAATAAACTGAATATCTTGTGAAAATGCTGACACCAATTCTGTAGGTCTGGGATGGGAGCCAAGATTTTACATTTCTAACAAGCTCCCAGATAATGATAATGTTGAGGGTCCATGGACCACACTTTAGGTAGTAGTATTGTAAATGACTGATAACTATTGATCCTGCCCCTGTAACAAAACTAATTGACATAAAAAGTCAAATTTACATAAATAAAATATTATTTTATAAATTAGTTAATTTCTGCTTGAGAAAATGTATATGTCAATGTGATAGACACAATTAGGGTGTCCCAAAGATGTCTGCTTCATAATCCCCAGAACCTATGACTATGTTATGTTACATGGCAAGAGGGAATTAAGGTTGCAGATGTAGATGAAACTAAAGTTGCTAATCAGTTGACTTTAAAATAAGGAGATTATCTTGGATTATCTGGGTGGGCCCATGCAATCACATCCCATTTAAAAAAAACATTGCTCTCGAGTTGATTTTAACTCATAGTGTAGTAGAACTGCCCCTTAGGGTTTCCAAGGAGCAGCTGGTGGATTTGAACCACCAACCTTTTGGTTAGCAGCCAAGCTCTTTAACCACTGCACCACCAGGGGTCTTATAATCACAAGGCTCCTTTAAATGTGGAAGAGGGAAGCAGAAGATCAGAGTCAAAGAGAGTTGTGAAGATGATATAAGGCTAATTTTGAAGATAGAATAAGGGGCCATGAGTCAAGGAAAGCAGTGACTTCTAGAATTGGGATAAGGTAAGAAAAGATTCTTTCCTACACCCTCCAGAAAGGAACACCAGCCAACATCTAAATTTTAACCGTAAGATAATAAATTTGTGTTGCTTTTAGCCACCATGCTTGTGGTAATTTGTTACAGCAGCAATAGGAAACTAAGACATTCAGTAACACAAACTGACCACTGAAGAAATAGTCAGAAGAAGGAATTACTTAAAGGCTGAGATCGTATATACACAAAAAAAACAAAAAAGTCTCTAGGGATATTTTCAGTTTAAAAATACTTTTATTATTATGACTTTAATAATATTGATGAAGGTATTATTTTAGAGTAATAATATCCAATTTTTATTTAATCTTATTATGAACTAGTTAAGTTACACACGAAGTGGTAAGCTAGACACTGCACCTCAATTATCTCATTTAATTTTCACTACAGTCATACAAGGGTTATTTTGTTTCGTTTTATTTATTTATTTGTGATTTTACGATCAAGCAAATGGAACTTAAAAAACTTGCCCAAGGTCATGCAAGTCGCAAACAACAAAAAGAGACATACACTCAGGTATCTCTTACTCCAATACCCATGTTTTGTTTCTAACCAGCCTGCTCTATTATCAGAATATTTGTAACAGTTCACCATTTCACTTGGTAACACAGACGTAGGCAAGGCAAGAACTATACTAAGTAAAGGGCATTATGGAATCTAGATTGGAAGAAACCTAAAAGATCATTAAGTCCAAATGCCAAGAACATTTAAAATATTTTTCACTATTTGAATAACAAAATTTAAAGTAAAGGAAATTTATAGTCTTAACTTCTTAAAAGTGCTTACTTTCTCTCATCTCGTTTTCAGTTCAGAACATCCCCCCTTCTTTTATGGTCTTTTTTCGCAACTTAAAAATGCAAAGAGTTCTTAACAATAATCTTGGTTACATAGTAATATAGCAATACATCACAGTATATATTGAGTATCTGAGACACAGAAAGTTAAATGTCTTACCCTAATACTTGCTGAGGTTTTTAATAGTGAGATAAGAACTGCTTTGGAAATGCAATCAGTAACTAATGGTCACTTCTACATCCCTTTCATTAGTAACATGAAAAGCAAAAACATGGAAATGATTACCCGTGGCAACATGACGTCCCATTCCAAATATGGCGTAAATGATGACAGGAAACAGAGACCCGTATAAACCGAACACTGGGTGCACAGATGAGAGAATAGCAAAGGCCAACCCTGTAAGAAGACCACGGTAATTAGGAACATCTTACAATCTCAAGACACAATTCATAACACAATTCATAACACAATAGAATGGATACCAGTTTCTTTAAGGACAAAATGAACCATAATTTAATTATTCTTCTTGCTCAACAACAGACTAATGTTACTGTTCTAAATAGCAGAAATTTCACTCATTAGTTCATGCTGATATTTCAATTCCATATTTCAATTCCAAAAACCATTATTGAGACTACTATTTTTTCCCTTGATTGCAGAGATATCTACAAGGCAGTGGTGGTTCAGGTCTTCCATGTAAAGTTAAGTTCAATATTATCACAGCAACATATATGTACACACACCTAGATTTTAGAAGCATTTTTATACATTTCATGTTATTTGCACAACAGTGTCTGTGAGATGGGTAGGACCGGGTACCACTGGCACTTAAGAAGGTTGACATGGAAAAGCGACTGAGGTTGGGACTAAAACGACTCAGATTCAAAGCTAGCTGGTTGCTCTGTCAAACTAAGACTGTGCATCACAGTGGCAGGGACAATGTATGATCCCATGTGCTTTCCACTAATAGGACCCTAATTTATACATACCAGCTACATTTTCTAACAGTGAATTAAAAAATCAATTTTTTTAATATAAAGAGTAGGAAATAAGTCATAACTGCTCATCTTTATTCTTTATAGAGGCTACTGCCTACATAGCTGGTATGTTATATGCACATAGAAAATTTTCCTAGGGCTGTCTAAATGACCACAGGTGATTCAATGTGACGAAAATATGCACGAGAAGTAGTTCTTCAAAATGATCCTGTTTGTGGTTGGTCGTTAGTATTAAACAGCTCCTTAAGTTAGCTTCAGACACATACATTCAAGTCTATCAATTAAATCACAGGCATTTGATGGGCACAAGGAACTTTGCAAGTTACAGCACCTTGAGGAAGGAGGTTGTATTAAAATCTGGATTCCTTGAATTTTAGGCCAATTCATTATGCACACTATGGAATCTGGCTCCAATTTCAATAATTTTTACTCTCTAATTTTTACCATTTTTAAATTAAGTTTAATTCCTTTTTCGATACATAAACTCTGTAGCTATGCATCAAATATTTTTCAATAAACGCAAAAGATTTTAGCTATAGTTAAAAACACATGAAAGGCCTATCAATGATCATTCTTGTCTTTACATTTTTTAAACTATCTGTGTAGCTGCTCACTGATAATCTAGCTGTAAATATCTGGTGAAAAGAAAAAAAAGTGACTATAGAAGGAAGAGTCAGTAGCAGAGGCAGCTCTAGAATTTCACATGGGCAGGGCTGGAAGCAGAAATGTGGTTGACAGGAAGGATGATGTTAAGAGATGAGTCTGAAGCCGGGTGTGCATAGGAAAGCTAAATGTTCCCCTGCTTCTACCAACAAGAACCCCTAGGCATTTTTAGTGTGAGCAACTTTGTAAAAAAACAAACTATTGTGTGTGTTACAACAGTCACATGGAAAGCTGGAAAATAACTTTTTTATCCATATTCAGAATGAGTTACCTAACAAAAAACACCTATTAAGAGACAGAAATGCAGAGTTTTAGAGTAAGAGAAAATATGGTTCACCTATCAGAAGATCACCCAGATGTACTAAATCAATGATGGGGAGGGGCATAAGATATAATTAACAAAAGCATTTTGGATGATTTATCTGGGCACTAAATTTGGATAAATGTAATCAACATCCATAGATGGGAGCTCTTAAGAGGTAGGCTCATTGGTTGCATTGTCACTCTATCTACACCAGGCAAATGTAGTATAAGCTAAATGTTTTGCCCGCCACTCTTGCTCTTAGAATAGGTACCTCTTGTTTATCTGCCTGCTTTATTACAGTAACACTTATCTCTCTCTCTTTTCATCTCAAATAAAATGCACAACAAAATTTGCTCAAATCTGAATCTCTCTAAATCTCATATTCATATTAAATTAAAATGGGAATAATCATGTAAAACATGTATACTCTAAATCTTTAAAAAGGCCTCTAGATGTTTAAATTAAATCCAAAATATCGTTTCAGTAGATTCTCCAAGAAATACCCCAAGAGAACTAAACGGACAATAGATAAGTGATAACTTTGGTGAAGGGTAAGACAGTACACAATACTGGGGAAGCCAGCACAATTTGTACAAGGAAGGTCATGGAAGCTCCATAGACACATCTGAACTCCCTGAGGGACTGATTTGCTGGGCGGAGGGCTGTGGGGACCATGGTCTCAGGGAACATCTAGCTCAACTGGCATAACACAGTTTATAAAGACAATATTCTACATTCTACCTTGGTGAGTAGCGTCTGGGGTCTTAAAAGCCTGTGAGCAGCCATCTAAGATACTACACTGGTCTCACCCCTTCGGGAGCAAGGGAAAATGAAGAGAACAGGATACAAGTAAAAGATTAGTCCAAAGGACTAATGGACCACAGCTACCACAGCCTCCACCAGACTGAGTCTAGTACAACTAGATGATGCCCAGCTACCACCACAGACTGCTCTGACTGGGATCACAACAGAGGGTCCTGGACAGAGCTGGAAAAGGATGTAGAACAAAATTCTAACTCACAAAAAAAAAAAAAGACCAGATTTACTGGCCTGACAGAGACTGGAGAAACCCCAAGAGTATGGCCCCCGGACACCCTTTTAGCTCAGTGGTAAAGTCACTCCCAAAGTTCACTGTTCAGCCAGGGATTGGACAGCCTCATAAAACAAAACGGAACTAATGAGGCACAACAGTCCAGGGACAAGGACTAGTAGGCAGGAGGGGACAAGAAAGCTGGTGATAAGGAACCCAAGGTTGAGAAGGGACAGTGTTGACATGTTGTGGGGTTGTTAACCATTGTCATAGGGCAATATGTGTACTAACTGTTTAAAGAGAAACTATTTGTTCTGTAAACCTTCATCTAAGGTACCAAAAAAAAAAAAAAAAAAAAAAAACAATTATCTATGAGAGATCAAATTGACAACAGCAACTCAAAAGGTTAGATGGGAAGCCTAGGGGGCAGTGACTTGAAGATAATGGTGATGGAATAATTTGGAAAGGATAGTGAGAATAGCAGCACAACTGGAAGAATGTAATCCCAATGTCACTGAATTTTACATGTAGAAACTTTTGAAATGGTGTAACCTGGGCTATGTATCTTTTCACCAAAAAAAAGAGTCCTCCAAGGTCGAGAAGGGAGAGTGTTGACATGTCATGGGGTTGTTAACCAATGTCATAAAACATATGTGTACTGACTGCTTAACGAGAAACTATTTGTTTGGTAAACCTTCATCTAAAGTACAATAAAAATATATAAAGAAAGAAATACCCCAAGTACCAGAAACCATGTAGACACTTCCTTTATCTCATATTAGACTGATTCTGAACTTCCAGTTTAAGTAACAATGTCATTCACCCTCAGTGGGAATCTATTCTTCTACTAAATGGAAATGAACACTGGCCCAAAATAAAGGAAGAATGAACTAAGTCAGATATATAGTAGTTTAAAACTTCAAAAACTTCTTCCACAAATTAAAACTACAAGATCCCTCCTGCCCTCCCCACCTCACATACACACCTCAAAAGGAGACGAGGCAGTACAAAGTCACCTTTTTCTGATTAACCTATTATTCTGGTTCATAATATAACCTACATACATGTTTGCACGCACACACACAAGCTAAAATATATTAAATCTTCCAAAAATGGTGAAAATGTTAACTAGTTAGAGTTACTTACAAATTAACAGAATTATCTACACACTATTCTCAGTGGTTAATAAAACAAGGTATTCAATTCAAATAACAGCAGAGTTACAACTCTCCAACTCAACTCTTTAGAAAAAACAAATTGATGGAAATACTAATAGGTATCTCTATTACCTAATCTAATATATAGTTTCATAAGTCTATTACCTAATCTTAGGTAAGAGAAAAGCAATACAACAGAAGTGTCAAAGAATTAAAAACAAAATGGCTATTAGGCCAAAGGGCACCAAAAGGGGCTGGGGGAAAGAGATGAAGAGGGACAGAGAGAATGCATAGAACTTGAGATCATTCAGATGATTATTTTTAAAGATCAAAAATCATATATTGGTAATTTATGGTTAATATAACCACGAAACAATGGTCACTAGAAGTCTTTAAAGATGCAATTTTTTTTAGATAAAATAGGTTTAATAAATGTAATGATGGTTATTATAGCGGAAGACTGGAGAGACTCTATATTCCCATACCAAAATCATTAATAGTTTCAGGGCTTGTGACACCGCCAAGCATCCCTGAGTGTAAAGTTGAACATTTACCACCAGCACCCTCCTGCACCACGCACCAAGCTGAAGGAAGCTCAGCTTTCCTAGACACACTGTCTGACCCCTGACCAACAAGTCAAATTCTGCCTCTACTCCAACGGTAATCTCTTGGCTGATATTACCAGAATGTGATTCAATAACTATGGTGATAAAGAGAACTCTTATCACAAAGAAGATGATGTTTTAAATTTAAGATATAGATTTTTATTTCAGTTTCAGACTAGTTTTATCTGGATTCAGATGATAACAATTATCAAAAAAAATCAAAATTTGGAACTGTAAGAGATTGAGCCTAGAAATTGAATAATGTATCCAAAGTTGCAAATGGGAGCCAGAATTATACATAGGGAGCCAATCTGTTGGAGACTTGACATTTTGTGGGCTGAGTTGCCATACCTCTTCATTGTGAGGTCAAGCAGCTAGGACCCAGAAGAACTGGTCTTGCTTCCCTCAGGCATGAATATAAGAACAACAATAATTTACAGTCAGTAGCCTTTAGTAAACGAGCTTCAAATACAATTCCGAACACAGTAGCTACCACTGCTCAATGGAACAACTGTTCCAGTAAAATTAACTGCTTCTAGAATGTTAATCCTTCTCACAAAACAACTTTACGTATCAATTTTTAGAAGGAGGAGGAGACAGAAATGAAAAGGTCATTTGATGCTGAGGAGTTCAACCTCACATTCTGAGGTTAATGAATATTAAATGATATTGTATGTTTTGTACTTCTAATTCAAAATCCCTAAATCAACAAAATATAATTTAAGTTTTATATTTTGAGTCATCATAAATAGTATCTAGGCAATTTAGTCCCCAAATGATAAGTGTTTAGAGATTAAGTAGCTAAATTTAAAATATGGTCTTTTGAAGAACTACTGACTCAAAACTCAGATGTAAAAGTTAAACCACGGCACGGCCAGGATGGCAGAGTAGTCAGACGCATCCTCTTAAACAAAGACCAAAACAACAAGTGAATCGATTATATATGACAATCTAGCAGCCCTGAGCATCAAAGGCAAAGCGGAGGAATCGGACTGAGTGGCAGGCAGAGGGAAAAACGGTTTGGAAGCAACGAGAAGTTGCCAGACCTGATCTGGCGGGAGCCAGCACCCTTCAGACCAGATCAGCTCGCGTGAGTGGTGAGGCAA
Source organism: Trichechus manatus latirostris (assembly GCF_000243295.1). NCBI lineage: Eukaryota > Metazoa > Chordata > Mammalia > Sirenia > Trichechidae > Trichechus > Trichechus manatus. The sequence goes on from NW_004443945.1 coordinate 27,582,483, forward strand.
GCAGAGGTGCTCAGGAGGCGTTTTCCACATCGGGAGAGACTCAGCGGTAGAGAGTCTACTCGGGCATCCAGAACCACGAGAAGCAGCACTCGATTGGCAAAACAATAAGTGCTTGCGTCTGGCATACTGCACAGATCAAAAAACACCCACTTAGGGAAAAACCTCTCTCCCATTTTCCTCTCCCCTCCCCACTCTGCACTGGTTCCTGGGCTGGCTTCAGCAATTGCAAAGTCCCCTGTCAGGAAGTAGGAGCCATCACATGCCCTGAGCCATTCTCCTGGCCTTGGAGCAGGAACAAGTTAACAAACAGGGAAAAAATAATCTGCCAGCTCCCCTAAGCCAGGAACTCAGGGTACGCACAGCTCCTTTGCCCAGGCACAGGCATAAGGGGTCCACGTACTTTCAATGCCTTTCATCCCTGCATAGACCTGTGTGGGCCCATTTCAACAGCATATGCCCTCATTACCACAGTACAACAGGGTATATACCTGATGTCTAACTTCAACTGTTTCAGCTGTGAAGTGGTAGGTTTGTGACATTTGACACTGCTCTGCCCATTAAGCAGCGTCCTCACCTACCTACATCAGGGGCCTGAGGACTGGTGGCTTCACCCACGCCACCTAGCCATGTGTGAGAGGGGTCTAAGAATAAGTGGTGCCCCCCAGTCCTTACAGCCAACAACATTGGGTGCTCATAGTCCAGCTGCAAAACCCACCTGCCTATGTGCTATAGGGAACAGGGACACGCTTTCCTTTCAGACACTCAGGGGCAGCCATCAGCCCCCTGCCTTGCTCAGCACGTAACCCGCTACGGCAGCCAGATACCTGCACCTACAGCAATCACCCATGCTTGTCTAGGACTGTAGGTGAGACCCTGTACCACACAGTTGGTGAATGATTACTTGGACACCTGAACTGAATTCATACAAGAAAAGTAAACACAAACCTGAGCTCACATACCTAGTAACAGCTCTAACCACCTGGTGACAGGACCTTAGAGCTTCAGAGTCACCAATAATCAAACAAGCTCACACAAGCAGCCTATTTGGGCATATTGAAACAAAACAAAAAAAGAAGCTAGGACACAGTAAACAAACATAAAATAAATAAATAAAATAACTTATTGATGGCTCAGAGATAACAATCAATATCAAATCACATAAAGAGGCAGACCATGATTGCTTCAGAAAGCTCTCAGAATAAAGAATCAAAAAATTTTCTGGAGGAAGAGAATTTCTTGGAATTACCAGAGGTAGAATACAAAAGACTAATATACACAACTCTTCAAGAGATCAGGAAGGAGATCATGCAAAATGCAGAACAAGCTAAGGAATACACTGACAAAGCAATACAGGATCTTAAGAAGGTTATTCAAGAGCATAATGACAAATTATAGGCTGCAAGAATCCATAGACAGACAGCAATCAGAAATCCTGAAGATTAACAACAAAATTTCAGAATTAGACAGCTCAATAGAAAGTCATAAGAGCAGAATTGAGGCAATGGAAGTCAGAATTAGTGAGACTGAAGATAAAGCACTTGACATCAACTTATCTGAGGAAAAATCAGACAAAAGAATTTTAAAAAAGGAAGAAACTCTAAGAATTATGTGGGATTCTAGCAAGAGGAATAACCTACAAGTGGCTGGAGTACCAGAACGGGGTGGGGCAGGGGGGATAACAGAAAATACAGAGAGAACTGTTGAAGATTTGTTCGGAGAAAACTTCCCTGATATCATGAAAGATGAGAACATATCTATCCAAGATGCTCATCGAACCCCACATAAGGTAGATCCCAAAAGAAAGTCACCAAGAATATTATAATCAAACTTGCCAAAACCAAAGATAAAGAGAGAATTTTAAGAGGAGTGAGGGATAAACGAAAAGTCATCTACAAAAGAGAGTCAATAAGGCTAAGCTTGGACTACTCAGCAGAAACCACACAGGCAAGAAGGCAATGGGATGACATATATAAACCCTTGAAAGAAAAAAATTGCCAGTCAAGAATTATACATCCAGCAAAACTGTCTCTCAAATATGACGGTGAAATTAGGGCATTTCCAGATAAACGGAAGTTTAGGGAATTTGCAGAAACAAAACCAAAATGGCAAGAAATACTAAAGGGAGTCCTCCAGTTAGAAAATCAATAACATCAGATTACCACCCAAGACTAGAACACAGTACAGAGCAACCAGGTATCAACCCAGACATGGAAGTCACAAAAATAAATCAAAGCAAAAACACTGAAAATAGGGAAACAGATGTCAATATGTAAAAGATGACAACATTAAAACAAAAAAGAGGGACTAAAAAATCTAGTCATAGATTTTTCATATGGAGAGGACATCAAGGCAATATAAAGAAATAAAACAGTGGTTTAAACTTAGAAAAATAGCAGTAAGTATTGAGGTAACCACAAAGCAAAATAACAATACTACATATCAAAATTAAAAACAAGAAAAATATAAAGACTCAGCAAATACAAAATCAACAACAATGAAAAAGATGAAAAATACATAAAGAAAAATGACTCAGCACAGAAAATTAAGTGGAACAAAGAAACTGTCAACAACACACAAAAAATGTCACCAAAATGACAGCACTAACCTCATACCTATCAATAATTACGCTGAATGTAAATACACTAAAGGCACCAATAAAGAGACAGAGTGGCAGAATGGATAAAAAAAACATGATCCACCTATATGCTGCCTAAAAGAGACACACCTTACACTTACAGACACAAACTAAAAACCAAAGGATAGAAAAAATATATCAAACAAACAACACTCAAAAAAGAGCAGGAGTGGCAATATTAATCTCTGACTAAATAAACTTTAAAGGAAAATCCACCACAAAGAATAAGGAAGGACACTGTATAATGATTACAGGGTCAATACACCAGGAGGAGATAACTATAATAAATATTTACACACCCAACAACAGGACTCCAATATACATAAAATAAACTTGAACAGCACAGAAAAAAGAGATAGACAGCTCCACAATAATAGTAGGAGGTTTCAAGACACCACTTTCAGGGAAGGATATAACATCCAGAAAGAAGCTCAACAAAGACACAGAAGATCTAAATGCTACTACAAACAACCAACATGATTTTATGGACATACATCGAACACTCTACCCAACAGTAGCCAAGTATACTTTCTTTTCCAACACACATGGAGCATTCTCCAGAATAGACCACATATTAGGCCATAAAGCAAGCCTTAACAAAATCCAAAGCACTGAAATATTACAAAGTATCTTTTCTGACCATAAAGCCATAAAAGTAGAAATCAATAACAGAAAAAGCAAGAAAAAAAATCAAACACATGGAAACTGAACAACACCTTGCTCAAAAACTACTGGGTTACAGAAAAAACTAAGGATAGAATAAACAAATTTCATAGAATCAAATGAGAATGAAAGCACATTCTACCAGAACCTTTGGGACACAGCAAAAGCAGCACTCAGAGGTCAGTTTATAGCAATAAATGCACACATCCAAAAAGAAGAAAGGGCCAAAATCAAAACATTAACCACACAACTCAAACAAGTAGAAAGAGAGCAGCAAAAGAAGCCCTCGGGCACGAAAAAAAAGGAAACAATAAGAATTAGAGCAGAATTAAATGAAATAGAGAATAGAAAAATAATTGAAAAAGTTAACAAGACCAAAATCTGGTTCTTTAAAAAGACCAACAAAATCTATAAACCATTGACCAAACTGACAAAAGAAAAACAGGAGAGGAAGCAGATAACCCTTATAAGAGATGAGATGGGTGATATCACAACATATCCAACTGAAATTAAAAGAATCATAACAGGATACTATGAAGAATTGTACTGTAACAAATTTGAAAATCTAAAGGAAAAGGACAAATTTCTAGAAACTCACTACCTACCTAAACTAACACAAACAGAAGTAGAACAACTAAATAATCCCATAACAAAAGAAGAGATTGAAACAGTAATTAAAAAATTCCCAACAAAAAAAAAAAGCCCTGGCCCTGACGATTTCACTGGAGAATTCTACCAAACTTTCAGAGAAAAGTTAACACCACTACTGCTACAGGTATTTCAGAGCATCAAAAAGGTTGGAATACTCCCAAACTCATTCTATGAAGCCAGCATAACCCTGATACCAAAACCAGATAAAGACACCACAAAAAAAGAAAATAACAGACCAATATCCCTCATGAACATTGATGCAAAAATCCTCAACAAAATTCTAGCCAATCGAATTCAGCAACATATCAAAAAAATAATTCACCATGATCAAGTGAGATTTCTACCAGGTATGCAGGGATGGCTCAACATTAGAAAAACAATCAACGTAATCCATCACATAAATAAAACAAAAGACAAGAACCACATGATCTTATTAATTGATGCAGAAAAGCCATTTGACAAAGTCCAACACCCATTCATGATAAAAACTCTCAGCAATATAGGAATAGAAGAGAAATTCCTCAACATAATTAAGGTCATTTATACAAAGCCAACAGCCAACATCATCGTAAATGGAGAGAGTTTGAAAGCATTCCCCTAGAGAACAGGAACCAGACAAGGAGGCCCTTTAACACCACTCTTATTCAACATTGTTATGGAGGTCCTAACCAGAGAAATTAGGCTAGAAAAAGAAATAACGGGCAACCAAATTAGTAAGGAAGAAGTAAAAGTATCTCTGTTTTGCAGATGATATGATCTTATACACAGAAAACCCCCATAGAATCCACAAGAAAACTACTGGAAATAGTAGAAGATTTCAGCAAAGTATCAGGATACAAGATAAACATACAAAAATCAGTTGGATTCCTTTACACCAACAAAGAAAACTTCAAAGAAGAAATCATGAAATCAATACCATTTACAATAGCTGCTAAGAAGATAAAATATTTAGGAATAAATCTAGTCAGAGACATAAAAGACCTACACAAAGAAAACTACAAGACACTACTGCAGGAAAGCAAGAGAAACCTGCATAAGTGGAAAAACATACCTTGCTCATGGATAGGAAGACTCAACATTGTAAAAATGTCAATTCTACCCAAAGCAATCTACAGATACAATGCAATCCCGATCCAAATTCCAATGGCATTTTTTAATGAGATGAAGAATTTAATGAGAATCATCAACTTCTTATGGAAAGGGAAGAGGCCCTGGATAAGTAAAGCATTACTCAAGAAGAAGAACAAAGTGGGAAGCCTCACACTACCTAATTTTAGGACCTACTATACCGCCATGGTAGTCAAAACAGCCTGGTACTGTTACAACAACAGATACATAGACCAATGGAACAGAATTGAGAATCCAGACGTAACTTTATCTACCTATGAGCAGCTAATATTTAACAAAGGCTCAAAGTCTGTTAATTGGGGAAAAGACAGTCTCTATAATAAATAGTGCTGGCATAACTGAATATTCTTCTGCAAAAAATTGAAACAAGACCCATATCTCACACCATGCACAAAAACTAACTCAAAATGGATCAAATACCTAAATATAAAATCTAAAATGATAAAGATCGTGGAAGAAAAAATACGGACAATGCTAGGAGCCCTAATATGTGACATAAACAGAATACAAACCATAATTAACAATGCACAGACACCAAAAGAAAAACTACATAACTGGGAGCTCCTAAAAATCAAACACTTATGCTCATCAAAAGACTTCAGTGAAAGACTAAAAAGACAACCTACAGACTGGGAAAAAATTTTTGGTTACAGCAAGTCCAATCAGCATCTAATCTCTAAAATCTACAAGATACTGCAAAACCTCAACAACAAAAAGACAAATAACCCAATTAAAAAATGGGCAAAGGATATGAACAGGCACTTTGCCAAAGAAGACGTTCAGGTGGCTAACAGGCACATGAGGAAATGCTCACAATCATTAGCCATTAGAGAAGTACAATCAAACTACAATGAGATACCATCTCACCCCAACAAGGCTAGCATTGATCCAAAAAACACAAAATAATAAATGTTGGAGAGGTTGTGGAGAGACTGGAACACTTATACGTTGTTGGTGGGAATGTAAAATGGTACAACCACTTTGGAAATCGATTTGGCACTTCCTCAAAAAGCTAGAAATAGAAGTACCATATGATCCAGCAATCTCACTCTTTGAAATATATCCTAGAGAAATAAGAGCCATCACACAAATAGATACATGCACACCCATGTTCGCTGCAACACTGTTCATGATAGCAACAAGATGGAAACAACCTAGGTGCCCATCACCGCATGAATGGATAAACAAATTATGGTATGTATATACACACTATGGAATACTACACAATGATAAAGAACGATGAATCCATGGAACATAACATGGAGGAATCTGGAAGGCATTATGCTGAGTGAATTTAGTCAGTCGCAAAAGGACAAATATTGTCTATGACCACTATTATAAGAAATCAATAAAAAGTTTAAACACAGAAGAAAACATTCTTTGATGGTTACGAGGGTGGGGAGGGATGGAAAGGGTTATTTACTAGCTAGGTAGTAGACAAGAATTATCTTAGGTGAAGGGAAGGACAGCACACACTACAGGGGAAGTCAGTACAACTGGACTAAACCAAAGCTAAGAAGTTTCCTGAACACAATGAAACACTTCGAGGAACAGAGTAGCAGGGGCAGTGATCTGGGGACCATGGTTTCAGGGAACATGTAGGTCAATTGGCATAACAAAGTTTATTAAGAAAATGTTTTGCATCCCACTTTGGTGAGTGGCATCTGGGGGGTCTTAAAAGCTGGCAAGCGGCCGTCTAAGATGCACCAATTGGTCCCAACCCACCTGGAGCAAAGGAGAGTGAAGAACACCAAGGACACAAGGAAAGTATTAGCCCAAGAGACAGAAATGGCTGCATAAATCAGAGACTTCATCAGCCTGAGGCCAGAAGAACTAGATGGTGCCCAGCTACCACGAAGAACTGCCCTGACAGGGAACAAAACAGAGAGTCCCTGATGGAGCAGGAGAAAAATGGGGTGCAGAACTCAAATTCTATTAAAAAGACCAGACTTAATGGTTTGACTGACACTGGAAAGGCCCTGAAAGACATGGCCTCTGGACTCTTCGTTAGCCCAAAACTAAAACCATTCCCGAGGCCAACTCTTTAGACAAAGATTAGACTGGACTGTGGGACACACACTGAAGAGTGTGCTTCTTAGCTCAAGTAGATACATGAGACTAAATGGGCAGCTCCTGTTCAGAGGCGAGATGAGAAGGAAGAGAGGGTCAGGAGCTGGTTGAATGGACACAGGAAATCTAGGGTGGAAAGGAGGAGTTTGCTGTCACAGTATAGGGAGAGCAACTAGGGTCACATAACAATGTATGTACAGATTTTTGTTTGAGAGACTAACTTGAATTGAAAATTTTCACTTAAAGCACAACAATGAAATAAATAAATAAGTTAAACCCCCATCTAAACTCCATTACACATGTACCGTCACTAGAAATTATGTCTGCAGAATTCTTAAGGACAGTGTTCTCAGGATTCAACATCTATGACTTAAAAGATGAGCCAACCACATTTGGAACTGTGATCAGTCTTGTGAAGCTTTGTAGAACAACGTTTCCACAAAAGTTTTTACTAAAAAAAAAAAAATGTATAAAGAAGTAACATAATTTAATTGTTCCATTAGCATCTCCAATTCCTGGTACAGGAGGAAGAAATTCTATGCGAAAATATCAGGAAGGGAGAACCCAGGCTGACCTGCTTCAGCAAAGCCCTTCAAAGGCTCCTGGCCTCTGCCCCCAGGCTGCATCTATCTGGAGCTGCTGCTAGAACATTCAGCTCCCTTTTGCAAATTAGAAGAAAGGCACCTCTTCCTGCAAGACCTAACCTACCTTATTTGTGAACAATAATTGCAGAAATACCACTCAGAAAACCACTGACAGCTTTCCCCTATCTTCTGCAAAAATGGAAAACTTTTAGTTTGGTAATTTTCTAACATATTCATTTCTCAAAATCATGTTAAACACTATATTCAACTTTTTTAATTCACCAAACAGAAACAAAAAATTAAAAAAATGCTTTTCAGTACTAAATGTTGCACTCACAGAAGAATTACTGCATTTGGCTATGGTAGAAGAGCAATACTAGGATTTGAGATATTTATTTTAAACCAAGGCTGAGATTCTTACCCTAATAAGTCATACTTTCTGTTAAATTGTACCACTATCCAAATAACACCCCTAAATAAAGACACTTGATGTGAGTAAAAAGTTAACCCATAACTAAAGCTTAATTATTTATTATAAATGCCTGGGGACTGGAGGTAGAGTGACTTTTCGAATACTGAGCATCAGGGGTATTTGTATGCATTTTGGAATTTATTCAAGCCTAACCCGTTGACCGATTGCTGTTGAGTCAATTCCGACTCATCACAATCCTACAGGACAGAGCAGAACTGCCCCATAATGTTTCCAAGGCTGTAATCTTTAAGGAAGGAGACTGCCATATTTTTCTCCCACCAAGCAGCCGGTGGGTTCAAACTGATGACCTTTGGTTAGCAGCTGAGCGCTGAATCAAATGAGAATTAAAGCCTAGAATTTCTAAATATAGTAACACTTAAAAATTCTCATTCCAAGGAATAAGGGCTAAGTACCAATACTTCCACGAAGGAAAGAAAAGGTTTAGAATTTGGAGAAAATTCTAACTATAAGACCTAAAGAAAGAAAATGAAGATTCAATCCTGTGCTGCATTCCTTAATCAGGATTTAAGGTTCTTATGAGGAGCCATTTCAATGAAAGTGAATGGGCAGCTTGTATGAACAAAGGAAATGAAAGGCAAGGTGAATCTGAGGCATTTTTGTAGGTTAACAGCTAGAAAGTACAGATAGCTACCTAATCAAATGGGACTGTGTTGTGCAGTTCTATGCTCTCTCTCTCTCTCCCTGGCTCCCTCTCTTTCCCTTTCCCTCCCTCCCTCCCTTCTTTTGTTCTATCCTCCTCCTCTCATCCTCCTTCCTCTCCCTCTTTTCCTATTTTAAAGCTTTTCTTGAATTCAAAGGGGGTTGGGGAAATATATGAAATCCCTTAACATCAGTACAATGGGAAGATAAGAATCATGAGTCAGGTTTTATGGTCACTACACATTGCCTATCAGCTAAACATTTCATTTCCTCTTGAAATGAAGCATCATTTGTCACAGGAGTAGAAGCAGAATTGGTGCATTTATAAATCTAATAATGCAAGCTAGTTTCAGACATATGGGCGCACACACACACAAAGTGAGGACTCACACAGCCCGTAGAATGCTTTCGTGGAGATTTACTGGCAAACAGGACAAAACAGATTCTGTATGTCACACAAATACCCTCACTCTGTATATGGATTCTATTTGGAGAAACCTCCAAAGGAAATGAAAGGCAAGGTGAACTTGAGGCATTTTTCTAGGTTAACAGCTAGAAAGTAAGGATAGCTGTTTTTAGTTGTCTTTAGAACTCTAAATTGGTAAGTTACTTTTAACTTCTTCATATTGCTCAGAATATTCACTTCTTCCTAGATAAGGATTATAACCATATGGCACACAAAATGGCAAGTGCTTGCTCCAAGTTAATCAAAGATGCCCGCCACAGGCTGGCTGAATTTTTCCTAATTCACCTTTCAAAGATGAGGAGACATGTACGTAACACTTCAAGGCTTATTATCCTTCTCTGCTCCATTGGATGAAATCCCTGTCTACAATACGGGAATAACTTCACTTGTCTGCCTCCTGGCTAAAAAGGCCAATTAGCTCCCGTGCAGAACATTGGTTGTTTTTAGCTAGCCAGACTCCAGTCTCCCTTCTATTAGTAGCAGCTGCTCTCAGCTTCCTCCAGGAAATCACTCCTTCCACCAGAAGCACATGAGCTGAGAATAGGGGTGTATACACTTGACTCAGCCTGGCCAATCAGAGCTTGCTATTCCCTTCACCAAAGCTATTGGCTTAGAGAAGGGCACAAGATCTATGCACAGCCAATGCAATGTCGATACACTTTTATTGGCATGAGAAGAATGCTCTTTTCTTAGCTTTAACCAAGAGGATGTGAGTTTAGAGTTGCTATTTGTCCTCCATGATGCGGGAAACTCTTGAGGGTGGAGTCACTATGAAAGAATGAGAGCTGGGACCCGGACTGCACTGTTTGTTCCTCTACAACAAACCATCTCTGATGTTCCAGTCTTACCCTAGAACTTTCCATTTACACAATTAGTCCCCTTTTTACTTATGCCACATCAGGTTGTGTTTTCTATCACATACGATGAGAAATTCCTAATTGATATCCTCCTAAAACTGTTTTCCTCAAATAAAAAGTTCTAGAATGTTTCACCTCACAGTTAGAGTTTCAAGGAAACACAAATAATACATATCTGGATTTACTGCTACTAAAGATAACTAAAAATTTAGACATGGATTGAATGGATGGATTCCGACAAGATTTCGAACAAGAGAAAATACTTGCACTGAGTATTGAGGGATAAGTAATAGATGGGTGAAAAAGTATGAAGAGTATATGTCTGAGGAGAGGGGTTGAGATCATTCTAGGTAGAAGGTGCATGTTCAGAGGCACATATTTCTAAAAAATGTTTGATTTGTACTTGAAATGGCAAGTCACTTGGTATGACTAGCAAAGGAAGTTCATTTGAGAGAGTTCCAGGAGGTAAAATTAAATGTAAAACGGTTTTGTTTATTAAGCGGTAGAAACTTATCTAGGATTCAGAAAGCAGCTTCAATCTACTAGATTTCCTCTTCCCCTAACTTCTTCTCTAGTATAATACAACAATTGGATTAGGCAAATTGGCAGCACTAGGAGAGGACATCTGAAGTCAGAGTTTGTATCACCATCACAGGTGCTCAACTACATTTTCTTTGGTGTCAGATGAGATCCAAGAGAATAAATGGCAGAAGTATGCCCTTGCATCTTCTTAGAGGCCTGCAGTAAAAACTTGGATTCTACCATTGCTTGGGGAGGAGGAGGAAGGTTTTGGCCAGCAGAAGCTTATGAGGCTTCTCAGAGAACAGCTACCCCATCCATGTGATTGTAACTCTGGGAGGGTCTGCTGCATCCTGCTGACCCATGTGGATCAGGAGAAGTGTTGCAACAGTGCATGGAACTCCCAGAGCTAAAAGAAGACTTGCTTCTACTCAGTCCTGGGAAGGTCTCCCTATGTCTTAACTGATTTATCTTTGCCCACAAGGACAGAAATTTCTGGGCTTTCACTGGTTCTTGTTTGCTCCTGAAACAAACCTAAGAAAAGCCTGAAAGACCCTAAGAGCCAAATTTGTATGTGGGTTGAGAGAACATAAATTCCATTAGAATCAGCTGTCTCAGTCATCTAGTGCTGCTCCAACAGAAATACCACAAGTGGATGGCTTTACAAAGAGAAATTTATTCTCTCACAGTCCAGTAGGCTACAAGTCCAAATTCAGGGCATCAGCTCCAGGAAAAGGCTCTCTCTCTCTCTCTGTCAGCTCTGGAGAAAGGT
>NW_004443945.1:27594059-27656932 GCF_000243295.1 Trichechus manatus latirostris
CATCAGTATAACCTCATCACAGTGATAGAATTTACAACACGTGAGAAGATCCCATATACTCTCATCATAGTGATAGAGTTTACAACACGTAAGGAAATCACATCAGATAACACAATCATACAATACTGGGAATCATGACCTAGCCAAGTTGCTACACACATTTTTGGGGGGACACAATTCAATCCATGACATCAGCTTAAGGGGTCTCAGTGTTCTAAGGGAGGAAGATCAAACTGAAGACAAGAGGGGGCTACACCTAAAGGAAAACTGATGGCCTTAGAGAGGTGGAAAGTTGAATGAAAAATATAATGATACTTAAATTATACTTCAATAAATCTGACTTAAAAAAAAGTAATGAGATCTCTCAATGAGATTAAGTTGGAAAACAACAAAAAATGTACAACTTTCTAATGTAAAGTATCAATAAAACCAAAAAAGTATGTTTAATATGCTGGAAAGAAAATTAGTTGTATCATTGTGGCCAGAGAGGTTCAAGTCTAATTAGTCAGGCCTGAGACACTTTCCATCATTCATAGCAGCTAATGCTGGCTCATAGGAACCAGTGGCCCAAGAGTGGGGGAGGAGTGATTCTCCAAGGTACCAGAAGAATGGGGCAAAGATACAAGCAAGAAACACCACCATATACACGTAGACCTTGATGTAGCAACTTGAGAAACTATCCCACAGCCCTATTACATAATAACAGATACCTAACATCGTGTACTATATTAAAAACAGGAGCCCCGGTGGCACAGTGGTTAAGTGCTTGTCTGCTATCTGAAAGGTCAGTGGTTCAAACCTACTAGCCAGTCCACAGGAGAAAGACATGACAGTCTGCTTCCGTAAAGATTACAGCCTTGGAAACTCCATGGGCAGCCCTGCTCTATAGGGTAACTATGAGTTGGAAAAGAGTTCATGTAGTATTTAACAATTCAGATGACCTGAATGCCCGCCCATCAATATGGAAATGGTTATATAAATTTTGGTACAACCAAAATATAGAATATTACCTAGCTGTTAAAAAACTCAGTTAAAACCATATCCATTAGTCTGGAAGTATGTCCAGTAAAGTGTGACAAACAAGTTGCATGCTTATATCTTTTGCATGGTATTTTGTTTTTTAAAGTATCTCTGAAACTTTTTTTCACCTTATACAATGAGTACATAAAACCTAAACAACTTGCCATTTTTTCACGGTGAATTTTGAAATCAATATGAGCATTATCTTGAGTTTTATGGGAGCCACTAGAAGATTTTTCTAATGGGAGCAACGTGATAAGGCTTGCTTTTTAAATGATCATAGAGGCAGTTACATGAGAGATGCGTAAGATTGACAGAAAGAAGATCAGTTAGGAATCTATTGCAGATATCCAGGTAATGGCAGTGGAGAAGGAGACAGCATTTCCCAAAGAAGTCTAGTTCTATCATACAAAATTAGTATTATACACACACACCAGAACAAAACAAAACACACAAATCAATTCCATGGTCTATGGTTTGAGAACAGACCACTTTCTTCATAGAACATATCACAGGGCCAAAGATGACTGGATGTGTGGGAAATATCACAAACCCATAAATGACAGCTAAAACCTTGATTTGGTCACCCAAAGAGACTGGTCTGGCCAGAATAAGATGAGCAGAACGTTGAAGACAGAGGCCTTGTCAACACCAAAATTTGGGAAGTGAACAGCGTTGCCAGATACATAAAAGATAACTGGGGAGAAAAGGTGGACAGAAGCCGGGATCAAGAGTCTGTGGTGATTCCACAGAAATGGCACATATGACAAAGAACAGAAATGTCCATTGAACTTGACTATAGAAAGAATAGTGGTCCCTTAGAAAGAGTATTTCCTGGGCAGTTGAAGGGCTTAGAAGCCAAGTGTGAGCAGGTCAAGTAATGGGTATCAGTGTAGGGAAGAGAGGCAGGAAACATGGATTAATCTTTCAAAAATCATGTTAGTGGAGAAAGGAGAGAAACAGGCTTGGTGCCAAATGAGGACGTGAGATCGAGAAAAATTGAGTTTGTTTATTTTCTTATTAGGTTTAAGATATGATAAACGTAAGCACAGAAGCAGATCTAGGTTTTATGAATTCTCAATTTAATACAATTTGGGAGGCCTTCCTAGAAAAATGAAGATAAAATGACAAGCATAAAATTAGTTACACAGTTGAATATTAATTTAGAATGAGAAATAGCACCAAATTACACATTTTAAAAACCTGGCAAATTCCATGGTCAAATATCCACCAAAAAAAAAAAAAAAAAGTATTTTCATTAATTAATTGTCTCTATAATTACTCTTTTCCCTAAAATTTTCAGCTATATATTCTTTGAATATTTCTTCATATGGCAATGATTTTTATAATATCTTCTGTAGATATTGGGTTTCCTCGTGTATATTCCTATGCATCATTTCAGGTGCTCTTGGCCTCACCTGTCCCTGGGAATCTCTCTGACTTCATGACTATGCTATAACCTGACAGTTTCTCTGTTTTCTCGAACCCCAAGGCTTCCTTGTTGACACCTCTCTGGGATGTTAATGCCCAGGCCCATGCATGCCAACTCAGAAGAAAACCCATAAGGTGAACCTTTGATCAATGAGAGAGTGAGCTAGTGAATAAATTGTTTCCCCTTTTCTCCCCACTAAGAGAGTGTCTGGAGATGCAGCTAATAGCTTCTTAGGGGTAAGGTCCCATTTGATAGAGCAATCAGTTATCTTTAGAGATGGCCGGCTCCATAGCAGGCATGCTTTCATTGTCTTTTCCCTCTTCTCACTTCCCTAGTTCCTCACTATTGCTCTCTGGGTTTGCACATCTTAACAACATAGTAACACATAAGCCTTCTGACTCAGGTTCTAACTTCTAGGGGAATCAGGCTAAGAGAGCATTGATAAATTTATTTTTTAACATTGACACTTAGAAAAATTTATTTTTGCTTTATAATTAGCTAATAACATCACGTGAAGCTTAAACTGTCAATTTGGAAAAGCCTTATCAAGATTCTTGATAGCTGTAAGATTTCAGGGTATTTCAAGTTTTCTTTTGCAGAAACCTAAATATTATTTGAATTACAGACATTGATTAACCAGTTTCTTGACAATGCCCTTGTTACCGTGCCCTATTATGCCTCTAATTTTATCTCTATCAATGTCAGTATTTGTGGCAACTGCCTTTTAGACAGATTCCAGAAATATCTGCAGCTACTCCAATACCTCCAGACATAAGAATTATGACCAACATAAAACAATATGTGTACTACTGTTTCATGAGAAACTATTCGTTCTGTAAACCTTCACCTGAAGTACAATAAAAAAATAAAAAAATAAACAAACAAAAAGAATAGTTATTATTGTTTAAAAAAAAAAAAAAGAATTATGACCAAAAAGAAGTTGAGTTGAATAGAGACAGTGTTCTTAATCAATTTCTGTTACAATATCTTACTTTTGCAAATTTTACAAAAATATGTGACCATGTGCCAAAATTAGCCTTGGAAGGGGAACATGCAAATGTGGATGCATTATTGAACAGGGCACATATTGAGCATGCAAATATAAGTATAATGTGCATATATATGTGAATTGCCAAGGCTTATGGAAGAACGATTAACTTCTACCTGAAAGGGGGTCTAGGAGATATGCCCTTCTGTGAGACAGTCATATTTTAAGGCAAACACGTAAAAAGGATATTTTGTGAACAGGTTGAATGTATAGAATGTATTCAGTAAGGAAGAGGGGTTTCTAGGCACACTGGAATAAAGGCTGGCAATGAAGATACCATTATACAAGGCAGGGAGGAGGATGCACAATGCAGTATTAGAAGGAAGGTAAGGGAAAGAAGAGAAATGATTTAAATATCGGGTGGTAACCAAGAATGACAGGAACAAGAGGCATGTGTGCAGTATGAATTCAAACATTCATGAAATATGCCATTTCCTTTTTCTTCTTACTGTATGTACTTCAGAATCTGAGAGCCCCTAGAGAGGAAAAGAAAGAGCCTACAATAGTCGCACCTGGTTTTCATAGTGTGCATGTGAAGCAAAACAAAAGTAAGTGGATGTACCCAGTTAATTGGCCTAGTAATGTGTTTAGTGCTTCTGTTCTACCTCCTAGTTCGTTGTGTTGTGCCTGGGGTCTTAAAAGCCTGCAAGCGGTGATCCAAGGCACAACAATTGGTCTCTATTTTCCTAGAGCAAAAGAGGAAGAAAGAGGGTCAGGAACAGGAGAGGATATGGAATGTGTGGCTAATCGCGTCCATGAACAACTGCCTCCTTTGCCAGGAAATCAGAACTGGATGGGGCCCAGCTACCATTACTGAACATTTTGATCAAAGATTCTATAGAAGAATCTTGATCAAAAGGGGGAAAATGCAGAACAGAATTTCAAATGTTCATGGACTCCAGACTTTATGGAGCCAAGGGGGCTGGATGATTCCCTGAAACTATGGCCCTGAGATAATCTTTAAATCTTAAACTGAAAATATCCACTGAAGTCTTCTTAAAACGAAATGTTAATTTAGCTTAACTAGTAAAAGATGTCTGCCTTGAGCATTATGCTCTTCTAAGAACTATCTATATGGGATTAAAGTGACAAAAGCAACTTGAAAGATTAGATAGGAACCTTAGGGGAAGTAACTTTACATTAATAGGGGATGAACAACTCAGAAAAGGAGGGTGAGACCTCATCTGGAGCAAGGGAGAATGAAGAAAACCAAAGACACAAGTGAAAGATTAGTCCAAAGGACTAATGGACCACAACTACCACAGCCTCCACCAGACTGAGTTCAACACAACTAGATGGTGCCCAGCTACCATCACTGACTGCTCTGACAGGGATCACAATAGAGGGTCCCGGACAGAGCTGGAGAAAAATGTAGAACAAAATTCTAACTCACAAAATAGATCAGACTTACTGGCCTGACAGAGACTGGAGAAACCCAGAGAATATGGCCCCTGGACACCCTTTAAGCTCAGTACTGAGGTCACTCCTGAGATTCACCCTTCAGCCAAAGATTAGACAGGACCATAAAACAAAATGAGACTAAAGGGGCACACCAGCCCAGGGACAAGGACTAGAAGGCAGTAGGAGACAGGAGAGCTGGTAATAGGGAACCCAAGGTCGAGAAGGGGAGAGTGTTGACATGCCATGGGGTTGGTAACCAATGTCACAAAACAATATGTGTACTAATTGTTTAATGAGACGCTAGTTTGTTCTGTAAACCTTCATCTGAAGTACAAAAAATGAAAGAAAAGAAGGGTGAGAATGGTTGCACAACTCAAAGAATGTAATCACTGAAATGTACATGTAGAAACTGTTCAATTGGTGTATGTTTTGTTGTGTATATTCTCAACAACAAAATAAAATTTAAAAAAAAAGTAAGTGGGATGTAGAAAGGAGTGGATGATAAGATATACTGCATTTTAAAAAAAAAAATCAGCAATTTATGTCCCTGGCTGAGAGCTTTAAATAGGTTGTTGGCAAAAATTGTTTTGCTTCAGCAAAGTTTAACCCAAGTAGAAAGAGGGATAGTTGAGTTTGAATCCTAATTGGAGTAGTCTTTGCTCACATAATCTTCTAACTTCTGAAAAGCCCAGTGACTGAAGGAAGGGAAGAAGGATGGTTGTTTCAGGTCCAAAGGTAAGCCTCAGAGGAAGATGTAATCATGGCAACAAGGAGACCTGATTTTGGAGAAGAATTATGATGGACCCTATTCTGTACATTTCTATAATGATCTCAAATATCATAAGGTATAAGACACAATTATGCTTTCAAAGTACATATCTACAAGCACTCATAATATGAACTTAAAAATACAAATATGTTTACCTTTGTGAGGCTCTCTAACATTAAGTCATTAGAAACCTGTAAGTCATAAGAAAGTTATTTAGGAAATTTCTGAACTTAGAGAAACATAGAAGCATGTGATGTGTGTAAAGAACGAAAACAACTTTTAAGGTGACTTTGACCTGACATTCTGTGATAAAGAAGACATAATTCATCTTTGTAAAGTAACACTGAGACATAAATTTAAACAACCTCTCTAATTTCTAAACTTTAAGAAAAGATACGTCATTCAGCTACTCTCTAACCCTGGAGAAAAGACCCAACATACTAGACTTTGACATAACACTGGCCCTTGTCATGTGGAGCCGAGGTGACAAATTCACATATAAACCCTCAGTTTCTGCTCACTCACTGAGAGAAGTGAGATGGAACTGAGATTCTGTCTGCCACAGCCAACCTCGGACTCTAGCTATGAGGAACCTCTACCAAGCTTGAGGTATGGTGAAGCCTTCCTCCCTAGACCTCTCCCTAAAGGTAAAAGCCTGAAGTCTAAAGATTTGGACTCTAACCATTGAACATTAGTAACCATTACTAACATTGTAATCATAAGTGTTAATTTGGATTCTCCAGTTCTAAATGAATGTTGTGAGATCTTACTTGCGTGCCTTGCCGTGACTACCTTGCAATAAATTAAACAAGTTTATGCATGCCAGACCTGAGTGTCTCTCTATTAATTTTCTAAGACATAAAATCCTACATAGCAAACCCCACTCTTTACTCTTTGTATCTGCTGGAATCTTCACTGTAACTATGGACTTATGGATATGAGCGGGACCTATAGTATCACTTTAAGGATCGATTGCACCCCTGAAAAGTAAAAAATGTCACATGAATTCAAGGTAGTGGTAATAATAAAATAACACACAAATGCAAATTAGTAGGGAATTTATTTTCTCAGACTGGAACTTGAAACTTCATGAATTTTTTTTTTGATCACTAATAAAAATTGTAGGACTTTCTATGTCCTCCCGCCTTTTAGTATTTTTAATACAAGTGATGTTACTTAACTATACTCAAAATCAGAACATTCAGTGGGAAAAAAGAAGGAATCCCTTAGCCTTAGTGACAGAATTACATAAGTCAACATCAGACCAGCATGTGAGATAACATTATTTTGTAGGCTGTGATGCTTTAAATGACTTCAAAAATGATTAAGTACAGCCATCAGACTCTGAAAGGGTTAATTTACTATTTAGAGATAATGCAGTTACTTCCAGAGAGGATTAGTTAGCTCACCAGCTCCAAGTGGATCAGTGTGCAATAGTAAATACCGAGCAGGGGGAAAGGCACACTTGCTAATCTCTGACTCCGAACAGCACTGAGGAGCGATTGTCTGAGCAGAGCAGCGCACGTGGCTGATGTCCAGGCTGGCACTTCCGTCTCACACAATGCTGCCTTAGAAGAGGCAGCGGCTTGGCTGCATGATACCAGGTCAGAGCAATAATTATGACATTCTCTGCACAGTGCTATTATCCAGTGATACCCTAAACAGTTTATGTACAATAAATTAAATGAGGAGAGTGATCATGGACCCATGAGATACAGATGGTCATTAAAATGTTCTTTCACCCAGTGTGGACACAGTGTTGGCTCACATGCCTAGAGACCCATATAGAACGAAGCAAGGAGCCTAAAATGCTAATTAGGCTATTTGGCATCTCTTCCCCATTCCCTTTGGGATTTGTTTGTTTTCATTTCTGTTTTTTAACTGGATAAGTGGAGAGGAAAGGGAAATGGGAGAGAAATAGAATATGTGCACAGTCATATAGAGTACCTGCAGATGTTAAGTGGTATATATCTAGCAGCTGTTATCAATAATAGCTATAAGTAAGGTTTGAAGTACTCATCCTTAATAAATTTGGGAGTTGTTCTTAACATTTTGTAAGATGTCTAGAATTTCTTAAACTTTAATGTTTTGGAAAATTTATTGCAAAGCTGATATTCTCCCTCTTCTTACCTTCTTACCTTCAAGTAGCAAAACTAAAACCTAGAGGTAGAAAAACAGTTACCTAGAGTTAAGCACTATTTGCCAGCCACTTGATATACACCAATTAATAACCCAGATAAAAATCCCTTCTCTGTGGAGTTTATATTCTCATGGGGGAAGAGAAGATAAAAATAAAACTATTAACCATTTATTAGACACTTCTTTTGTTCTAGATTCTGCCCTGAGCACTGTACATTCTCTCATTGCATCTCCAAAGCAACTCTATGTATCCGGTATTATTATCCCCATTTTACATATAAAAAAAACAAAAACCAAACCCATTGCCATCGAGTCGATTCCAACTCATAGCCACCCTACGGGACAAAGTAGAACTGCCCCATAGGGTTTCCAAGGAGCAGCTAGTGGATTTGAACTGCCAACCTTTTTGGTTGACAGTCAAACTTTTAACCACTGCACCACCAGGGCTCTATTTTACATATAGGAAGACTTAATAACTTGCCCAAATGATGCAGCTGGAACTCAAAACTGAGGTCTTATAAGTATTCTACAGGTACTCATAAAGCTCTTATTGTGTATCCAAATCCACATTAAATGTCATAAGAAAAAAAATAAAACACACACACAAACTATGAACTATAATGTTTTTGTCTGAAACAAAACGTTATCCAACATTGAACAATTATACATGCAATTTATAGGCCGGTCAGTGTAGTCAAAGTTCAGAGAAGGTAGAGAAATTATGGAAGACATAATCACAGAAAGTTTTTTGGAAGACAAGACTTGAAGTGGAGATTGAAGGAGAGAAACAATTTTCACAAATGAATGGCCCTTCTAAGTTGCCCAGGTTCCTGAAGAATTGTGAAGCATTTTGTTTTGGTACTTAGGCGGCCCAACGGGTTTGCAGCTGACTACCAACTTAAATGTTGGTGGTTCAAACCCACCCAGAGATGCTGCAAAAGAAAGGCCCGCCAATCTGCTTCCATAAAGTTTACAGCCAAGAAAACCCTATGGAGCAATTCTATTCTGTAACACATGGAGTTGCCATGAGTTGGAATCAATGCTACTACAACTGTTTTTTGTTTCTTTGTTTTGATACATCTGGTATCGTTATTGGCTTATTTTCCAGGGCCCTCTTCTTATTGAATTCAATTCTTTTAATTTCTAAGCATTATTGTTTTTGTCCTAGAAGCTCTATGCTTCATAGACAAATTTTTTTCAGATTGCTATATCTGACCCTGTCAACCACACCTTTCTTAAAATTTTTACCCCTTGACTCCCAGAGCACCATAATGTTTGTAGATCATGTCTTCTCATGCCCCTCTTCTGGCTCCTTAGACACTTACCACTCTTAAATATCAGTGTTCCCCAAGGTTCCTTCCATCTTGATTGCTCGTTTTGTTCTACAAACTATCCATGAATGATCTCATCCAATCCCACAAGCATAACATCTTAATGATCTCTCTTCTGAGCTCCATACCCAAAAGGACATCAACTAAAGATCCTTCAGGCATTAAAAAGATAAGTCTAAAATGGGAAGTGTTCATTTTGGTCCCTTCCACCACCAACCCCTCCATAACAACAAAACAACAAGTGTTCTAAACAAAACAAAAACAAACACTAATGTTCCTTCTTTATTTATGCTCTGTCTCAGAAAATGGCATCAACACCCAACTGGTCACCCAATTCAGAAACCTAGAAGTCATCAAAAATATGTTTTTCTCTTTCCCCTCACATCAAGTGGGATAGGATGAAACCTTATCTATTCCATCTAATATTGGTGGACTATGTCTTCTCCTTTCTATTCTTACTGTCACTTATTCTTTCCTGAATAAGAGTTTCTCCTAACCAGCCTCTCCTAACTAGTCCTTTGCCTCTTTCAAATATGTAATGCAAGATGCTGCCAGAGTGATCATTCTAAAACATGAACCTTGTCATGTCACTCCTTAAAAGCTACCAATGGCTCTCCATCACCTTCAAAAATAAGTTCAAATACTTTGTGTATGTTATACAAGCTTTTTATCACCTAGACTCTGCTAACCATTTCAATTTCAACTCCCATCAAATTGTGTGTGGGTGTTGTGTGCTGTCGAGTTAACTCCAACTCATAGCGACCCTATAGGACAGAGTAGAACTGCCCCATAGAGTTTCCTAGGCTATAATCTTTACAGGAACAGACTGCCAGGTCTTTTTGCCTTCAAAGTTGCCAAAGTGTTCGAATTGCTGACCTTTCACAGATGAGCACTTAACCATTGTACACCAGGGCTCCTTCCCATCAAATTAGCAAGTATTTAAATAAACCATGTTCTTTCATTCTTATTATCATTGCATGTGTGTTTTCCCTCATATATCTTTGATGTGGTGAAAAACAGGTGGAATTGTGCACTACAAATTTGTAAATAAGCATGAGTAAGTTCTGCGTACCTTGTTTGTTGGGTAATCTGTCCCTGCTGCGCAGGCAAAGACTTTTCCAGTGATGAGCAGATTTCAAGTTTGAGATTTCACTTGCATAACAAACTATAAGATGAAAGCATCCACATGTTGTGATTTGCCTTAATCCCTAAAGTGTTTAGAACCACTGAACTTCTTTGATTAACAATAATTGTCAACCAAGATAATATGTATCTGTAGGAATTTTGTTTTCACACAATTGTGGTCCTTGAATATACGTAAATTTACCTGGGAGACCCACTTGTAATACTTTTAATCCTGAGCTTGCTGATGTTGTGAACCAGGCAGCTGATTATAATGTGGTTTACTAATAACAACACTAAAGACCACTGCCAACCAGTTACTAGAAGGAAATAACCCTCATCATTACCCACACAGTTTGGGTTTGAGTTCTTATGTGTAATTCTTGGAAGTGCCTACCCCTGTCTAATTATTTTGTTTTCAAGAATACTAATCTATCTTGCTAGGGTTCTTTATTCACTTCTATCTAAAAATATTTGAAAGAATACAGACCTCTGCTATGTTCTTGGAAAGAGACAGAGAAGTATAAGACAACAATCCAGCCCACAAGGAGCTTATTATTTTTTCTGTACTCCACATCAGAAATTTGTACAAAAGTAAATGGAAATATGATCTTGTTATTTCCACCTTGAAGATCTCATTCTGGTGTGGGTATCTAAGGGTGGGAACATTTTCTTACTGGAAGTCTAAAGGAGAATATTGGTTTCAGATACTTTATGCCTTCAGTAGGTTGTATAACCTAGGAGCCGACAAAAAAATGTTATGCTTCTATTTAGGAGCATAAAGAGCAGTAAAATCCCATGTACACAGCATAACATGAAATGAGTATTTGGTAATCTTAAAAAGTGGATCAATATAGGGTAAAAAGTGGCAGTCTTAAAAAGCTAGAAAGATTTGATTAGCTACAGACATATGGCATTACATAAAATGGCATTTCAATAAATCAAGTCCTGCTAATCACTCTTTCTCTGGAGAGGATCTCAAGGGAACTACATACACAGGTAGCATTTAGGGAATGTCAATAAAAGTCCCACTTTATTAGCTGAGTTAGCGAGTAAAGCAGAGCTCTAGCAAAGTCGGAGCGAAGCAGCAGAGTTTAGACCTGAGATCTAAGTGGGGCTTCCTTCTCACTCATAAAGCTAAGGTTTGGATTTGATTGTGGGAAGAGAGAAACATATCAGAGCTCAACCCGAGGCCAGCCTGATCTTGTTATCATGCTGGTAGCATGGATGAAGAATTAGTAGAAGAGAAAAAATACATAAACATGTAGGTATGGTCTTCTCCTACCAGGAAACATATCTTCTTCAGAGTATTCAACTTTGACCCACCTCCCCCAAGTGTAGCTCTTTCTCATGGATGGGGATGTGGAAGGTGGGACTTAGGTTGTGGCAGTATGTATGTATGGAGAGAAGTGGTTAGAATCAAGACGTTTGAGAAGGTGGGTTTGAGGCAGAGGTAACTTAGGTATGGCAGGTAGGGCGTGTGCCCTAGGTGCCGCTTGAGGAGGGATGCTAATGAGCAGTTTCTACTGGCCATCACAGTTTCTATCACTAGCTATGAGAGATCATTCAGCAATTTAAAACTAATTGCTGTAGGAACTATTTTCCGTAGATAGGCCCCTGGTCTGAGGGGCCAGGTTCAGGGAAGTTAGCTGGGTTTGAGATCATCCTGCTCTTAGTTAAAGCAGGTTGAATAACAGGAGGGAAGCTGCTCTGATGTAAAAAGAATATAAAGTGTTGGGGACCATGACAAACTAGAAAGTCTGTGCCCATAGAAAGGGAACAAGCACAGCCAACAAGTCAAGCTTATTGTTGCCATTTGGGAATATGGGTCCAATGTTGTTAGATGTTTAGATTTAAATGAGAAAAAAAATCCCGCAATATTAAAATGAAATTTTGCAATATTTAAATCTTGGCTTCTAGCATGATACAAGCCAATCAAAACAGACCGGTGGTGGGATTCAATTCCAGGGAAACATTTGGAGTTCCAGGAGTGAGTCATGAGGGAAGGGACAAGAAGGATGGCAGAAGAGAAAGTGAAAAGGGCACTACATAGAGTGATATAGATATAAAGCCATTTGCAACGGTGTGGCTGAAGGGATTTTATGAACAAGGATGTCAATATAACAAGGGATACAGGATAAGGAGTGGTTTAGGGGAGGGAAAATGATATCTTCAGTTTTAAATACATACCTAAGAGACATTAAGATGGTGCCCAATAGGCAATTGGATATTTACATCTAAAGCTAAGAAGAGAAAATTTGGCTGGAAATAAATTTTTACAATATACCTGCAGAAAAGTCACAATGGAAGCCATGAAGATGGATTAACTCATGAAAAAAGTGTATATGGAGAAAAGAAAAGATGATTAAGAACAAAGACTGAGAAAAAAGGCTATTGTGGTTTTTTTGTTATTGTTGTATTTTACTGTGGTAAATATATACGTAATAAAACATTTTCCATTTCAGCATTCTTCACATGTTCAATTCAGTGAAATCAATTATGTTCATCAAGTTATTCAACCATCGCCCTTATCCATTTCCAAAATTTTCCATCATCCTTAACAGAAGTTCAGTGTCCCCTAAGCAATGAGTCCCCTTTTTCCTCTCCCTCCAGCATATCCTTGGTAACCATTAATATCAACTTTGGCCTCTATAAACTTTGCCTATTCTAGATATTTCATATAGGTGGCTATTGCATTGTGTTGAGATGGAATCATCTCGCTGAGGCTCAAGGCCATGAATAGGAGTGGACTCTTGCCTGGTGGGCAGTCATCTCCAGTGTCAAAAAGGTGGGGAGAGCCCAAGACAAGTCTTCCTCTCTTGGACTCAGAATGGGAGAAAGTAAATGTCTACAGTGGTTCTCTGAGCTGGGAATAGTAAGGGTGAGAGATGGCATCTGCTCTAATAGAGAGCAGAAGCTGAGATGAAATGATCCAAACAAAGAAAGATGAGTAAGACTGGTTACCGATTCACGGTGCTCTCTTTTCCCCTTTTATTGCTCCCTAGACTTTAGTAATAAGAATTGATGCCTTTGAATTATGCTGTTGGTAAGGAATATTGAATATACTATGGACTTACAGAAGAACGAATAAATCTGTCTTGGAAGAAGTACAGCCAGAGTGCTCCTTAGAAGAGAGGATGGCAAGACTTTGCCTCACTTACTTTGGACATGTTATCCAGGGACCAGTCCCTGGAGAAGGACATCATGCTTGGTAAAGTAGAAGATCAGCAAAAAAGAGGAAGACTCTCAAGGAGATGGATTGACAGTGGCTGCAACAATGGGCTCAAACATAGTGACAATTATGAGGATGAGGATGGCACAGGACCAGGCAGTGTTTCATTCTGTTGTACACAGGGTTGCTATGAGTTGGAACTAACTGGACGGCACCCAACAAGTAAAATCTCAATTGAACATTTATCCTTGTGTCAACTCTGCTACATGGTAAAACCATGTAGGGCCAATGCTAAAGTATGTCTCTCCTCCTTTCCCATCCTAAGCCAGCTTAGCAGGCGGCAATGAAAGACCCTCGAGGGTAAGAGCAATCACTCATGGTATAGGTACTTCTTCCCACCAATGGAACTCTCTTCTGGTTTCAAAAAGAGACTCTGGGTTTTATTTGATCAAGGAAGGTGACATGTCATGAGAGGGGGCAGCCTGAGAAGTTGATGTGGAGGTAGGCTCAGGAGTTCTGTTGCCTGGAGTCAGCCCTAGTCCCACTCAGATTATGTCCTTTGTGCTAGAAGCAAACAGGAGAACAGAAGGCACTGAGGGGTGAGCAATTCAGCCTGGATGACTTAGGTTTGTATCCCTCTCAGCAGTAGCAGAATTGGGGTCAAGTCACCTAATATTCTAAGCCTCAAACTCCTCATCTCATGAAAATATAAATTTGAATGATATCTGTCTTTCTGGGTTTTGTAAGATTAGACACAATTTGTGTAATACATTTAAATTGTAATAGCACTCAAATGTGTAGTTAAGGTGATTACAAGTAATCCAACTTAAGCCTATATAAGCAAAGAAAAAAATGTGTTTGCACATAAAAGTAAATAGTCAGAGGTGTTTTAGTTGTCATCAGGACTTGGTTTCTCTCTGCTACGCCTTTTGCTGTGTTAGCTTCATTTTCAGGCTGTGGAAACCCTGGGAAGCTGTAGAGACACATCCTCCTTACTGCCAGCTGTCCCAGCACAGAGAAAGATGTCTACATAAAAGGTACCACACATATCCTGGAATCCAGACTGATTGGACCACTCAGGTCATTTATACTGCCATTACTATTTTAAAATAAATGGCTGGCCTGCTGTACCTAGGAGGAAGAGCTCACCCCTCAAAAAAAAATCACTGGCTGTTATATGGAATTGTTCTTATTATCAAGACTTGGGCCACAGGACTTCACCTGGACCAATAATTTTGCCTAGGTCAGGCTCTCAATCCTGCTGCACATTAGAATCTGCAACACTTTAGAAAGAAGAAGAAGAAGAAGAAACACAATGCCTCAGTGCCTGGGCCCTACACCCAGAAAGTCTGATTTAATTATTTAGGATAGGACCCAGGTACCAGTGTTTTTTAAGCTCTGAGGTGGTTCCAGTGAGTAGTCAACACTGAGAATCCTGGCCTAGGAGGACTCAGTCCACTGGTCAGAAGTAGAATTTCACCCAAACCACATGTACTAAAAGTGGATGAGGGGTTGTTCTCCAATATAAATTTGAGATGCAGTTACTAAAAGAAGCAGGGGTTGATATGAGCTAGCAAAAACAGAAGTCCACTCCTATGTAGTACACACACCTCATCCTTACACTCACTGCCAATCTATTTTGTTGCAAACATTGTCAAGTTCTCAACACCCTAAAAGAGAAGATCAAGAACTTTATCCCAATTTTCTATCCATGTGGAAAAAACCAGTTACCGTCAAGTCAAATCTGACTTATGGTGACCACATGCGTGTCACGGTACAACTGTGCTCCATAGGATTTTTAATGGCTGTTTTTTTGGAAGTAGGTCACCAGGGCTTTCTTTCAAGGCACCTCTGGGTAAACTCAAAGCTCCAACCTTTTGGTTAGCATCTGAGCACATTAATTGTTTGCACTACCCAGGGACTGCTCCATGTGGGCCCTTCTAAATATTGTACAGAGTGTTACCTAAGTGAAGGAATATATAAATGGGCCTCTTATATCAAATCACCGTCCATTTACATTTAGGAAAAATAAATAAATGAATCAGAACTGCTGGATGGAGCCAGAGCTATACTGAGGATGGGTCAAGGAATAAGTGGAAATAGAGAAGAGAAAAGCCAGCAAAGTGTTACCAGCTACCGGATATATTTTTACAGGGGTCAGGGCAAGTCCATTTTAGACTACTCTAGCAATATTTAGCTGAGATTGCTCCTGGAGGAAAAAAAAGGTAATAGCAGGAAGATAAAGTGATTAAGGGGGCTGGGTTACAGATACCTAGCTAATGGTAGGATGCTGTATTCCCAAGGTTGAGACCATGCAGGGAAAAATTCCCAGACAAGCCTTTAATCTTTGTAATGCAGTATGCTTCAGGAATTTCCACGTACTGTTCCACATGTCTCTAAGCCCCCCTCAGGAGTGCAGTGAAGCTCAGCTTCCACACATATGTTTTGGTGCCAGTAATGCCACACATTCTGCATAATTATAAGGAAATTCATCTTTTGTCTGTGGTTCAGAACGTTGTGGTTTGAACATCAGGCAACCCTATGGCAGCTTAAAATCTTCATGGTTTAGGAATAAAAATTCTAGGTGATCCCCTGGAATGCAAAGCAAAACATTTTCATCTTCCTCCTTAGGGGATTAGGTTCTTACATGGCAAGTCATGCATCTTACTTGCCCATCTTGTCTCAATACTTGAGTTATCAGGTTGGAAACAAAGTAATTATTTCTCCCCAAGTGGTCATCCAGGCTAGAATGTGAACTAAACACTCTAGAGACCACAGTCTTATACTGCTTAGCTTGCCAACCACATTAGTGACATGTTTTAAGTCAATGACATTCTCTAGGAATGTTTGCTCATTTACAAAAATAAATTTGTAATAAAGTGTTACAAAGTATCAGTTAAAGAATACTGTGGAAGATGCTAACTATAACAGCTCTTACCTTCGCATTAGTAATGAGAGCTTTCCAATTTTTTTAAATATTCAAAAATATATAAAAATTGTTTTAAGAAATATTTGAATGAAGTGACAGAATGGCCTAAAGTTTGTTGTATATTAATTTGAAATGAACACATCTACACTGAGAGTTACACTTTGGGGTAATGACTTTGGCAGTCTGTGAAGCCTATAAACTCCTTCCCAGAATCCTTTTATTTAAATAAATAAATAAATAAGTACATAAAATACATAGGACTATAAAAGAACACATTAGTACAAGTTAACACACCTTGAAGGCTCCATGGATCTAGGTTAAGGATACAATCTTCCCTAATTTCTCTTTAAAGATTTTATTCAAGAGTGCTTTGAAGGCATTTCAGCAAAGTATGTTAGAAAGTGTCTTGGTAGGGAAAACAAATTCAAACACCCATCGGTTCATAGCCAGTAGGGCTAGGCAGGTAACGGGAATACCAGCAGGAAGGGTGTTGTCAGTGCATATGTGGGTGGTGGGGACTAGGGCAAGATGTAAAATGCATGCCCTGTCTGAAGAAGGCAGCCTCTGTTAAGGTCCAGCAGATTTTTTCTTCATGGGAAAGAAGCCAGGCATCTGATTTTTTATATGAAATATCCATATCGGCTGAAGAAAAAATTAGCACCATTTGGGGCAAAGGAAATATGTCTTTTACCAGATTTGTCTGGAAGGTTGCAAGTTTGTAACTTCAGAAAGTAGGAGAAATTGGAAGAAATTAATTACAGTACTCTTATTTTTAATGTATTGTTTAATATTAGCATCTTGTTTATTTTGAAAACAATAATATTTTAATTTAATTTCCCACCTCGAGCAGCAGCATAGTTCAATAGGACAAGTTAATCTTGGGAGGTAAATTTTTTTTCATTCTTCCAACAAATATTCATTGAAAATCTACTTCTATGTGCCAGGCAATACAGAAGTTGCTAGGAGTATAAATATTAAGACATCATCTTTGTTTCCAGAGCCTACAGACCACTGTGGGAAGAGTTGTGCCAAAAGATTATGATACATGGTGTTAAGGCCTATCATAGAGATAGGTAAAAAGTACAAAGGAAGTCGGAGAGGAGGAAATGTAAGTCTTCCCAAGAGTTCAGCAGGATTCTCAGAGGAGATATCTTTTTGAGTAGAGCTTTGTATGAAGGGGCCAAGATTATTAATGATCTAATAGGCTGTGCCGAAGAATTGGGATTTATCCTAGAGGAAATAGAGGGTCATTGAAGAATTCTGAACAGGAAAGCAATTATTTAGATTTCTGACTGCTCTGGCTGCAGTATGGAATATGGCCCACAGGGGGAGACAGAGCAGAGGATGAAGATCCACACGATGATTTCAATAGTTCAGAGAGTGAACTAGGGGCAGCATCAGGGACATGAAGCAAGACTACTTGGTTGGAAAGATATTTAGGAAGTAGAAACAACAGAACCCAGTGGCTGATTGTATGCTAGTGGAAGTGGGTAGGGTAAAAGAGAGAGAAAACTTGACAATAACTCTGAGAATGTTCTATGAGAATTAGTCCAGTATAAAGGTGAGAGCATAGTCTCTGGAGTCAGACTCCTTGAATTCAAATACTACCTCTTCCACTGAGTTACTCTGTGACTTTAGGCAAGTTACTTATCCTCAGTGAGCTTCAGTTTTGTATATACATCAAGTGATCTTAGAACAGTATTTATATTTCTGCCTAATAATAATTATTATTATTTATTATTACAATTCTGTTTTTTAGGATGGTGGTGCTGTTCACTTTGTTTGGTTTTGAAGTCTAAATGTTGCATTTGAAGTGCTTATAGAACATTCTAGGTTTGAATAATTGAATATGTGGATCTGGGGTTGAGAAGAAAGTTTCATTAGCATAGTGATGGTGGTGAGAGCCTTGTATGCAGATGAAACTGCCTACGGAACATCTGGAGAAGAAGACCAGGGTTAGACTCTCCAGGACACTGATGTTTAATGGGTACACAGAGTAGGCGGCAAATCTGCAGAGGCTCATAAGGAGAGAAGGCTAGACAGGTAGTGTGAGAAAAACAAAAGAGCAGTATCTAAACACCAAGTGGAGGAAGATTTTTAGGAAGGGTATAGTCAACAGAGAAAATGGGATAGATTATGTCAGGTATGAGAACTGAAAAGCATCTATTATATTTAACAATCAGGAAATCTTTAATAAAGTAATTTTAAATGCTTTCTACGTATTTGGCATGTAGAAAACACTCAAATGTTATTTCCATTGTCCTCTTTAGTTTTAAATTTATTTCTAGAAAGAGAAGAATGAAAAACAACTACTAGATTGAACCACATAAACTTGCCGTATTTGTAGGTCAAAAAAACATTGAATTCAACAATTTCGTATAATTTAACTATGCTGAGTACCTGAAAAGCACTCCAAAAAATCAGTAGAGTGAAAAAAAGATATTTGTTCCTTTGTAAAAATTATCCCTTCTTTATTCTAATTCTCCTAAAGAAATGCCACCAATAATGACTGCCAATATTGTATTCACACAAATAGAAGCTTAATGATACCTAAATGCTTTCCTTACTCTATATCCTACTGTGGTTCCTGTTCTTGTCACTTTGCCTTTGAGTCTAAAAATTGCAGGGATGAAACCTGAATGCAAAAGTAATTTGAAGAGAAGGAGATTTGTACCTTTCCAAAGAAATGTCTTCTCTTACTAATAACACATTGGTATTATGAAAAGTCTGGTTATTTTGGCAGTGTAGAAGTATAAAATATAAAATACTGAAGTGTGTTGGCTTTGGAATCAAGTCCTGACTCTATCACTTATCAGGTATGAGGTCCAGGGAAAATGACTTACTCTTCTAAGCCTTCATTTTCTCTTATGTAAAATGAAGACGTGACTTCTGTCTCTCAGAATTTTGTTAGGATATGGCTAATCTTGATGGCGTAAATGGTGAAGCACTCAACTACTAATTGAAAAGTTGGTGGTTTGAGCCTACCCACTCAGAGGTGCCTCAGAAGACAGGACTGGCAATCTGCTTCTGAAAGCTCACAGCCTTGAAAATCCGATAGAGTAGTTCTATTCTGCACACATGGGGTCGTCATGAGTTGGAATCGACTTGACAACAACTAACAACAGGGTAAGATAATGTATTTAAGGGGCTTCAAAGAGTGCCCCTACAGCAAATGGTAGCTGATGATAATTCACTTTTTAATTCTCCATAATAGATGGGCATGAGAAAGCTTGAGAGGATTGTTTTTGAAAGAATAGTTACTTTTAAGATTGGTCTTTTCATACACCAACAAAAACTTCCTTAGTCATGTCCATTCACTGCTAGGCTTTCCAAGAGGACCAGCAGCTAGATCCATGCCTTCCCAAGACACAAGGGCTATATAAGCATTTTGCTTCTCATCACTCAGGGGCTGGCTATTGTGTTTCTTTATAACCAATGAAATACATTACTCATAAAACCTTTCAAAATGGAAACCCAAATAAAAGCCATACATTTACCTACCAAAGACTTAAACATGAATGACATCACTAATGGTGTATCAGGTAACTTTATCATATCTTAAATTTCCTTGTTAATCTGATATGTTCAAAAGACAAAAAAAAATTATTGTTAAAATACATAATTCATGTTCATTCTACATTAGATTAAAGCAAAATAATTTTAAAACATAGGTTGAAACTATTTGGTGAAAAAGCCCTTTTAAGTTCATCACCTAAGTTTTCAAAGCACTAGTGGTATTTAATTTTAAATTTAAAATTAAATAAAAACAAGACTAAAAAGGCACAGTAGTTAAGAGCCCAGCTGCTAACCAAAAGGTCAGCAGTTCGAATCTACCCGCCACTCCTCGGAAACCCTATGGGGCAGTTGTACTCTGTCCTATAGGGTCGCTATGAGTCTGAGTCGACTCGAACGCAGCAGGTTTGGTTTTTTTGGTTCGGTAACCGTTATTTACTTTGCATTTTTCTGAAAGATTGCTATACATTACTTTTAGAAAAATGGTCATTAACAATGTTACACACACAAAAAAAAGTGTAATACAAGGCTATTCAATGAAGTGGAATCCCATAAAGTACAATAGTATTAGGGATCCTAAAGTAACGCCACTAGTGCAGATGTTCCTAATTATACTAAAAAGACAAATACACAAACCAGTTGGTTTCAGCTACAGAATAATTCAATTAAAAGAGTGCTTATTAAGTTAACAGTATGAATAATGGTTAAAACCAGAGAAGCAGTGAAATTGCAAAGAAATATAAACCTACAGAGTCTGTGCCAAGGAAACCATTCTAAATTCTCAAGGGTGAGAAATCCATTTCTCTCCTTACTGCAAGTAGAAAATTGTTACCTGAATCAGTCAAAACTACAATGACTATGCCTTTAAGGAAAATACATAAACACACACACTAGTTAGCTAGCTTTCACCAAAGGAAACACGTATCTAAATCCAGAATATTGACTGGAATATGCTTTGAGAAAGTTAAAATCAGAGTCCTCACCAGTTTAAATTTTTGTTAAGAAATAGATGCAGTAAGTAATGTAATACACAAGTAAATCAGCGTGCATAGTAAAACACAAGCTCTAAGGACATACAGGATTCTCTTTGCAAATAATGATCTTGGCAAAGAGCCTCCTTTATGTACAGAAAGTTCTGTTCTTGCTTATAGTATCTCTCAAGGCTACAGCATGTAATTGTGTGCTGCTAATTAGGTTTACAAAAGATTGTGCTCAAGCCAGGAGATATTTTTTAGCTCTATTCAGCAAAAGTCGGAAACTCTATCAGCAAGGTCAAGCTATAGAACTCATTCTCACACAGTTACTCGTCTTTTACTCCTATACAGCATGAATTTTAAAGTTGCAGATATGTAATCCCATTCAAAAATTCATTCAATGCTTAATACCTATCAAAAATAACAACAACAACAAAAAGACAGAATTAGGAAAACTTTCATACACAGATATTCAATGTGCTTATTTCTCCAGTTAAATATTCACTTCATTAGCTAAATAGTTGATCCTAGATCACAATACGCTTCCAAGAAAGCAGAGTGACATCTATTCTACATAACATAGGAAAAGTAAACACAGTACATTACCTTGTGTCACCTGCTGAATTGCCAACATTATCCCAGACACGGTGTCTGGAAGCAAGTTTTCTTTCACATTGTATTGTGGTGCCCATTCCAAAATAGGTAGCTGCCTTCTACACCACTTTTTAATATCTTCACAATGGGGGGCATGCATCTTGCTCCAGGGCATGCTTTTCTTTTTCCTCTTTGCCCCTGTCATTTTTTTCAGATTTCCTCTTGTAAGTAAACTTCTTTAAAAAAGAAAAAACCGCTGCAGAACACCTCCTTTCAATGCCAGTCTCCAATTCTTCTGTGGTTTACAATGTCAAAGCTACCCAGAAAATAAATAAATAAAAGAGAGAGGGAGAGAGATTAACAGAAGAACTTAAATATATGCAGCTGGGCCGTGTGTCTTGTTATGGTGTAGCTAATTATTCTAGATTTTAAAAAATTTTTTAAATTAAAACCTTGGACTCGCATCTGAATGAAATGGAGAAATGGTTCCTGTTATTGTAATATTTTCTGATCGTGGAAAAGTAATAGGTTTTGTCTTAAATTGGTCTACAGCTCTTTTGCCAGTAATTCCCCTTATATTCACTGTAGTCTGTTTTTGGCTCCAATCCCAAATGGTTAATGAGGTAGTTCTGGGCGTGTGTTGGAAGTGGGCTGGGTTATGCTAATGAAAGCAGGAAGCATTCAGCTAGTCCAGTCACTCCCTACAGGCTATGAAGAAACATAAAACTGCCAGAGGGATTTGCCATACAAAATACAGTCAAAAAATCCAGTCTGCTCTGAGAAGTACAGATTTTCAATGTATCAGATAACTGCCAGTTCTACAAAATTCAGAAATATGACAGGCACTGCTAAAAGCTCTTACCGTTTTTATTCCCTGCTAAATGAGGTTTTCATTCATACAGAAACATTCAGATAGCCCAGTCTGGGATAAGGGATAGCCAATTCTTATAAAGAAACTGAAATTTCATCCCATGGGCTAAGAAAATAAGCATCATAATAAGCAAATATTTGTGGCTAGAGTTCTTCCTTATTTCTGAAACTGCTCATTCAATTTTCTCTGACTGTTTCTCGAAATCATTTAATCCATACACTCGGGCTGTCGTAACCGAATGGCTCAGAATGGTTCGAACTATTGTTTGACGTGTCCTTCATTTTTGTGTGTGTGTGTTTTTTGGTAGGGGCGGGGAGCTAGCCTCCTTTCGTATAACTTTGAGGAGTTCCTCTTTTTTAGAAAGGGTGTTACATTTTACAATAGAACAGATAGGCTGTCAAAGATTCTTGTTTTATTGTTGTTTTTTCACACCAGAAGAAAAAGCCTGCATTTACGAGCTGTGCCATTGGAATTAAACCAAAATACCAATTTGTTAACTAAAAACATGAGGCCAGGAAAAAGAATACCATATATATAGTTCACTACACCCCCTTTCAATGCCCATTTGTCCAGAGAGTTGCGATCTGATTTTTGGAAGCCTTTGGAATGACAAAGTACTTGGATGCCTTGGCTATTTCTAAAAGTCTCTGCTGTACCTTTTCCCTTTGTTTTTAAATTAGGTGAACAGCCCCCTCAGCCTTCCAAAGACAGTATCACTGGTTTTCGACCTGTGCAAAAATACCTTATTTTTTAAATAAATAAAGCCTAACTATCTATATGTAGATATCTACGTACTCATTAACCCATTGCCGTCGAGTAGATTCCGACTCATAGCAACCCTTTAGGACAGAATAGAACTGCCCCATAGGGTTTCCAAAGTGCGGCTAGTGGGTTCGAACTGCCAACCTTTTGGTTAGCAGCGGAACGCTTAACCACTGCGACCAGTGCCCTATGGGGCAGTTCTACTCTGTCCTATAGGGTCGCTATGAGTTGGAATCGACTCCACAGCAATGGGTTTGGTTTGGGTTTTTTTTTTTTTTTAATGTACTCATTATTCTTATTTACAAAATAGAATTTGCTTTGTATTTTTCCAGTTGCTTACATTACGTCAAATTTCCAAACTACCTGATAATTCAGATCTGGAGACCTTATAGAAAAACAAATAAATAAAAGGCCGGGAGCTAGATGATTCCAACTCACGGTGACCCCATGTGTTGCAGAGTAGAACTGCACCCCGGAGGGTTTTCAAGGCTGTGACCTTTTGAAAGCAGATCACCAGGTCTTTCTTCTGAAGCACATCGTGGGGGGGTTCTAACCACCAACCGTTCAGTTAGTAGTCAAGTGCTTAACTGTTAGCATCGCCCAAGGCCTCACTCTTATAGATAGAAACCCATTCAAAGATTGTTGTACCATTTTAACCCTTTCCTCTTAGTATGAGAGGTAGATGCACCAGATAAATGCAAATCCGCTTTTAATAAAAATGCTGTGTTGCTTTTCTTTCACAAACAGCAATCTAACTTTATTTTATATACAATACGGTAAATGTGTGCGTTATGCAATAAGTACAGGCAGTCGCCGGGTTACAAACGAGATCTGTTCCTGCGTCTGTCTTTAAGTCAGATTTGTAGGTAAGTCAGAACAGGTACCTACGGTTCTTCTTTAGAGTCAGTCAAACGTTTGCCTTAGTATATAGTATATATTTTATCTTTCTATGCGTATGAAACACTTAAGAAATGCTTCCAAACTGAGCAATGTTTTCATGAGCGTCACAAAGTAGTGTGTGCGTTTGTTATTAGGAACCATTGTATTTAACCCAAATTTTTAATATAATAGGCTTTACGATAGTCCTTTCTTAAGTACAAGTTGTCCAAAGGTCGGACTTTCATAACCTAGGGATTGCCTCTATGTGTTATTTTATACTTAAAAAAAAAATTAAAGATAATTTTCATCATGAAAATGTTTACACACAGAAAGATATAATCTTTGATGGTTCTGGGGGGGTGGGAAGGGAAAAACACCAACTAGACAATAGATAAGTGGTAACTTTGGTGAAGGGTAAGATAGTACACAATACTGGGAAAGTCAGCACAACTCAACTAGACAAAGTCATTAAAGCTTCACAGACACATCCAAACTCCATGAGGGACCAAGTTACTGGGCTGAGGGCTGGGGACCATAGTCTGGGGGGCCTTCTAGCTCAACTGGCATAACATAGTTTATAAGGAAAATGTTCTACATCCTACTTTGGTGAGTAGCGTCTGGGGTCTTAAAAGCTTGTGAGTGGCCATCTGAGATACATCTTCTGGTGTCACCCCATCTGGAGCAAAGGAGAATGAAGAAAACCAAAGACATAAGGGAAAGATTAGTCCAAAGGACAAATGGACCATGACTACCACAGCCTCCACCAGACTGAGTCTGGT
The DNA here is from genome assembly GCF_000243295.1 of Trichechus manatus latirostris. Classification (NCBI taxonomy): domain Eukaryota; kingdom Metazoa; phylum Chordata; class Mammalia; order Sirenia; family Trichechidae; genus Trichechus; species Trichechus manatus. The sequence goes on from NW_004443945.1 coordinate 27,618,795, forward strand.
ACAACTAGATAGTGCATGGCTATCGCCACCGACTGCTCTGACAGGGATCACAATAGAGGGTTCCAGACCGAGTGGGAGAAAAATGTAGAACAAAATTCAAACTCACAAAAAAAAAAAGACCAGACTTACTGGTCTGACAGACAATGGAGAAACTCCGAGAGTATGGCCCCCGGACACCCTTTTAATTCAGTACTGAAGTCATTCCTAAAGTTCGCCCTTCAGCCAGAGATTACATAGGTCTATAAAACAAACAGTAACACACATAGTTCAACCTTGTATATATAAGATTAAATGAACACACCAGCCCAAAAGCGAAGATGAGAAAGCAGGAAGGGACAGGAAAACTGGAAGAATGGAAATGGGGAACCCAAAATCAAGAAAGGGAGAGTGTTGACACATTGAGGGGTTGGCAACCAATGTCACAAAACAATTTGTGTAGTAATTGCTTAATGAGTAACTAATTTGCTATGTAAACTTTCACCTAAAGCACAATTTTAGAAAAAGATATTTTTCAAAACACATCTAAGTCATAAATTTACAATCTATATTGACAAAATGAGATAAAGAATTGAAAGTTTGACTAAAATCTCTAATCAACAGACAGCTATTATTTGTGCAGTTCCAATCATGTAAAAACAAAACAAAACAATTATATTAAATGTTAGTAACAAAGAAGTCACATGAACGGGATATTCAAAAGATGAATCTGGATAACTCGTTGCTGTTGACTTGATTCTGACTCATAGTGACACCACAGGACAGGGTAGAACCACCCCATAAGGTTTCTAAGGCTGTAATCGTTATGGAAGCCAAGTGACACATCTTTCTCACGGAGCAGCTGGTGAGTTCGAACTGCCGACCTTTCAGTTAGCAGACAAGCACTTAACCACTGTACCACAAGGGCTCCTTTGAATCTGTATAGAGGTACCTAAATCACATCAATGCCAGCAATTGTTCTAAAACATTCTAAAATCAGGAGAGAGGAGAAATTATTTTAATAAAACAGTTTTGCAGTGCCTCAATCAAAACATTCCTGAAGATTAGAATAAATTTTCCCTAAGAAATCTTTAGTTTAAATTTGGAATTCCAATTCCAGTTTTTTTTTTTTTCTTCAATTCTATGTGCTCGCACATTAAATAATAAACAACCAAATAAAACATGCCAAAATCTCACTCTAGTGTGTAGTGTCACATAATCTGTGGTTTAATCAGCAAAACCAAAAACTTTATGAAGAAATGTATTCATACACATGAAATTCTCAGACTAATTTGGCCAGTTCATAAAATTCAAGGAGGCTAAATATACTTATTCAAAAGTCTCAACAACTAAAGTTAGCTTAAAGTTCAGTATTATGTATCATCTATAGGGACATTTCTTCCCAAATATCCAGGTAGGCCCTATAGAAACCAAAAAAAAAGAAGTTATTATCTTCTGCCTCACGTGGAACAACAGAAAAATTCTTCTTGAACTGGCAATTCAAACATTTAAGTGATGTGATCAAAATGATATTTTAGCAGCATTTTGATCACGTCATTTAAATGTTAGAACTGCCAGTTATCTCCAATATCAAACAAATTCATTAGCATAAGCAATGTGACCCTTCTCCACTCCCCTAGCCACCTCTGACTAGCCTCCCATCAACTCTATTCTGTTAATATAATTTTATTTAGTTTGTTGTTGTTATTGAGAATACAGACAGCAAAACATACATCAATTCAACAGTTTCTACATGTACCATTTAGTGACATTGATTACATTCTTTGAGTTGTACAGTCATTCTCACCCTCCTTTTCTGAGTTGTTCCTCCTCTGTTAACAAAATTTCAGTGCCCCTAAGGTTCCTATCTGATCTTTCAAGTTGCTGTTGTCAATTTGATCCCATATAGATAGTTCTTAAAAGAGCATAATGCTCAAGGCAGACATTTTTTACTAGGTCTTCTTAAACCAAAACAATAGTTTAGCTTAACTAGTAAAAAATGTATGCCTTGAGCACTATGCTATTTTAAGAACCATCAGCTCTACTTAATTCAGCAAGTATGTGTTGAACAACCAAAATTTGCTAGACTGTGTGTGAGGTGCTACAGAGGGGCCAGAGAAGAAAAAGACACTGTCTCTATTTCTAAAAGTTACTAATTAATGAAGAAAATACAAAAATGTATAACTGTAACTCAAGGCACAATGGGATAGATTAATAATCCAGTGACAGAATATGTGTCATGGGAGCTCAGAGAATGGGAAGTCGCATTCCCACCCTACCCCACTCTACCTGAACCATCTGTTCCAGCAGGTAAGTATGCTCACTATCTGCTGTACATTACTTTGACTCTTCATCTAATTCTATACTAATTTTTCTAGTTACATGGTCTTTTTCCTCTTTTAAACATTTACTCAACTCTTACTTCTTCCACAAAACTTTCGCTGTCTGACCCAAAGTTCTGTGCATGTTGCATCTTCAACATCCAGGTAACTAAGTCTTAGGCTATTCATGGATGTAAAGTTGTATTCATTTTCACTGTCTGTTGATTTGCTTCCTTTATTATCTATTTCATATGACTTATCTGGTCTGGCTCATGAGACTGTAAATTCTTCGCGAGTAGGATTATTCACATAACTTGCTTTGCCTCTTAGTATCCAGTAGAGGAATCTGTGGAAATAATGCCCACTCAATAATTATTAACATGTGAATGCTCTTCCTCCTGAAATTATCCAAGCATTATTTAGCATATTTCAGCCTGGTTTGCAAACTAAGCTGTTAAAGAATCAGGAAAATAGGCGGAGAGAGAAAGAGAATTAAAGATGCTAGGGGGAACAAGCAGGATTCAGAAGAGGACGGGGTACGAGGGATATCATTGCTGATGTCAGATGGATCTTGGCTGAAAGCAGAGAATACCAGAAAGATGTTTACCCGTGTTTTATTGACTATGCAAAGACATTTGACTGTGTGGATCATAACAAATTATGGATAACATGGCCAAGAATGGAAATTCCAGAACACTTAATTTTGCTCATGAAGAACCTGTACATAGACCAAGAGGCAGAAGAACAAGAGGATACTGAGTGGTTTAAAATCAGAAAAGGTGTGCATCAACGCTGTATCCTTTCACCATACTTATTCAATCTGTATGCTGAGCAAATGATTCGAGAACGCAGACTACATGAAGATGTTGGCATCAGGATGGGAGGAAGACTCATTAACAACCTTGTTCGCTGAAAGCTAAGAGGACTTGAAGAACTTACTGATGAAGAGCAAAGACTACAGACCTTGGTATGGATTACACCTCAACATAAAGGAAATAAAAATCCTCACATCTGGACCAATAAGCAACATCATGATAAATGGAGAAAATATTGAAGTTGACAAGGTTTTCATTTCACTTGTATTCTCAATCAATGCCCATGGAAGCAGCAGTCAAGAAATCAAACAATGCATTGTATTGGGCAAATGTGCTGCAGAAGACCTCTTTAAAGTGTTGAAAAGAAAAGATGCCACTTTGAGGACTGAGGTGTGCCTGACCCAAGCCATGGCATTTTCAATCGCCTCATATGCATGCAAAAGCTGAACAATGAATAAAGAAGACCGAAGAAGAATTGATGCCTTTGAATTGTGGTGTTAGCAAAAAATACTAAATATACCATGGACTGCCAGAAGACTGAACAAATCCGTCTTGGAAGAAGCACAGCCAGAATGCTCCTTACAAGCGAAGATGAGGAGACTTCGTCTCACGTACTTTGGACATGTTATCAGGAGGGACCAGTCTCTGGAGAAGGACATCATATTCGGTAAAGTAGAGGGTCAGCAGAAAAGAGGAAGACCCTCAAGGAGATGGATTGACACAGTGACTGCAACAATGGGCTCAAACAATTGTGAAGATGGCACAGGATGGGGTAGTGTTTTGTTCTGTTGTACGTAGGGTAGCTATGAGTTGGAATTGACTCAATGGCACCTAACAACAACAACAGCAGGGGCTGGGAGGAGGGGCGATAAGGAGAGCAAAACCACACACTTCTCCTGAGAAATTTTATTTTTGTTTGCTCAACTTCTCCTCATTTTCTCAAAACCTGAGGAAATTCTTTGTCAACACAGTTCCTTTTTCTTATAGAATCTGGAGAAGAGAAACAGGAAAACTAGATGGGAGATGCAAAAGAAAGGGAGGAAAGAGAGAGAAGACTCATGGACTGGGGCTTCAGAGAGGCTTTTAGGGGTTGGCATGTGAGAGCCTCTGGAGAAATTATGAAGTGTGAGGGAATTGGTCCAGGCTCTAGTGAAGAAAGAGGCTTTTGGGAAATCGTGTGCAGGTTATAAATTGGATCACATGTAATGGATTTTGAGAGGCACTAGTAAAGACTGAAATTCTTCTTAGATTGCTTTTGATTGCTGCATTTGCTTCTTTGAATGTGATCTGTGTGGATACTGGGACACCTAAAGCACTGATTTATACCCAGGTTACACTCGGAAATATAGACTCATTAACCTTGGAGGGTACCAACTCCAAATCGTGCCTATCTCAAGAAGTTTATCTACAGCATTTCTAGCAAGAGAACACTGCACAAACACTCCCATCTAAGGGCGAAGGTGAAGCTGAAACTATGCTATTCACTGCTTACTAAGCCAGGTAACCAGCCTGGGGATATAGCCACACAGAGGGAGCAACTTTTATTAAGTAATTCACCAGAAAGCGTCCCTTTTTCTTATTTACTGAAAGTTTCGTATAGGCTAGCATAACCCTGAATCCAACCTCTATTTTAATTTTCCAAATGACTGAAACTAATAGGCTTAGCCCATTCCAATTTTCAGACGTTCTAATTGTTGGAACATTTTTCCCAATTATTGAGCCAAGATCTTCTACTTAAAATGTTTACTCTTCAGTTTATATTCTAACCCCTATGGCACATAACAACCCTTTAACTTCAGGCATAACTCATTTAGTGCTATCCAGAAAGAGTGCTGATTTTTTTAACGGTGCTTTTCATTTCAAAATTATTAGTACACTTAAATATAGACACATATGTATGAGTCAATTACAGATCTGAATAGTGCAGTTAATGTTTTTCTCATGACATGCCAGCCAGCGCAGTAGAATGAGCAAAGTCCTATTTATTCCTCAGCAATGGTTTCTAATGTGCCTTACTGTGCTTTCTTCGGGGTTGACTCGCAGAACACTTTCCAGTCTGTTTCTTTACCATGGTTTCTCTTTGTCCCATTATTTTATATTCTGTGGTCAATTTTGACCCATAACAAGGGCCAAGGAGAGATAGCTATAGAGAAGTCAAAAATGCTTAGGAAAAGAATCACATGTATACTCAAATGCACATTTTATAATGATCCAAGACACTTTCAAGGAAAATAAAGAATAGCAGTTAATTAAGGATTAGTGAAAGCTCTTCCTCATTTGTGACCAACAATTGATAAATAGTAAGTAAAACAAACTATGAGGACATATTATGACTTAAGAATATTTGAAGATTCCAAGAGAGGGATTTACCTACTAGATTGGAAATTCATCTCCCTAATGACTGTGCAGTTATGAGTCTGTTCCTTGCTGCTCTAGCATTCCTATTTTATAGGGACATGGACACAGCCACCATGCTAAAGAAGGTATGTGTATATTGGAAGAATACAATTATGCCTTTCTTATGTATTCTCATTTTTCAGGTATATATCCTAAGTTATTTCAGTCATTCACCGTATATTTTTCATCCTTTTGCTGGTAACCTATTTGCATCTTTATACATAAAGTGGGTTTCTTGTAGGCATCATATAATTGGGTCTAGTTATTTTTTAGCCTGGGTGACAATCTCTGCCTTATTTTGAGTATGTAGACAATTTACATTTAATGTGATTATTGATATGGTTTCATTTGCTTTTTTGTTTGTTTGTTTTAGCCCCTCAGTTGTGTGCTTTTTCCATTTTTTTTTTTTACCTTGTTTTGGATTGAATTTATTTATGATTCTATTTTCTCTCCGTTATTGGCTTATTATTTATCATTTATTTTAGTGATTGTTTTAGGGTTTATAATACACATCTTTAACTTATCTTCAAGTGATATCATATCACTTCAAATATAGTTTATTCCTAAGTATTTTATTTTTTTAGGGGCTATTATAAACGGTATCGCTTTCCTAATTTCCTTTCTGTAGTTTTCTTTATTGGTGTATAGGAATCTAACTGATTTTTGTATGTTTATCTTGTATCCTGCTACTCTGCTGAATCTATTAGTTCTAGTAGTTTTCTTGTAGTGTCTTTACAGTTCTCTATGTATAGTGTCATATTATCCACGAATAGGGATAGTTTTACTTCTTCCTTACCAATTTGGATGCCCTTTGTTTCTTTTTCTTGCCTTATTGCTCTAGTTAGGACTTCCAGCACAATGTTAAATAGGAGTGGTGATAAAGGGCTTCCTTGACTTGTTCCCATTCCTAGGGGGAATGTCTTCAGCCTCTCTCCATTGAGAATGATGTTGGCTTTCGGTTTTGTATAGATGCCCTTTATTATGTTAAGGAATTTCAAATATAGTTTAAGGACTTTATAATCATATACTTCCATTTTCCTTTGTGCTATTACTGTCATATATTTTACTTCTACATGTGTTATAAACCTCAAAATACATAGCTATTATTTTTGCTTTAAACAGTCACTTATCTTTGAAAGAGATTTAAGTAATAATAATAATAATAAAAGTATTTTATATTTACACATGTAGTTACCATTTCTGTTCCTCTTCATTTTTTCCTTGGGATAGTTACAGATTTCCATCTGGTATTAGCCTTCTTCTGCTGAAAGGACTTTCTTTAACATTTCTTCTAGTGCAGGTCTGCTGGTGATGAATTCTTTCAGGGTTTTTATGTCTGGAAATATTTTTATTTTGCTTTTATTTTTGAAATATTTTTTCATTGAGTGTATAGTTCCAGTAAACATTTTTGTTTGTTTATTTTCTTGTTTATTTTTAGTGCTTTAAAGATATGGCTCTACCATCTTCTAGCTTGCGTTGTTTCCAATGAGATCTCTGTTTTCATCCTTATCATTCTTCTGTACATACTGTCTATTTTTCTCTAGATTCTTTTAAGATTTTTTTTTTCTCTTTATCACTGGCTTTAAGCAATTTCATTATGATGTACCATGGTGTAGTTCTGTTCACGTCTCTTATGCTTGGTGTTGATTAACCTTTTTGGATTTATGAGTTTAGAGTTTTCATCATATTTGGAAATTTTCCAGCAATTATTTACTTAAATGTGTTTTCCTGTCCAACTCTTTACAGATTCCAAATAAACATAAATTAGGCTACTTGAAATTGCCCCGCACAATACTTAAGCTCTGTACATTTTCAGTTGCTTTTTTTTTTTAATTGCATTTTGGATAGTTCCTAATGTTATAGCTTCAAGTTTAGTAATCTTTTATTCTATAATGTCTAGTCTGCTGTTAATCCCATCTAGTGTATTTTTTTTGTCTAAGACATTGCAGTTTTGAGTTTCTTATATCTTTCATAGCTGGGTTTTTTTTTTAATTGTGGTGGAATATATATAACATGTGCCTTTTTAACCGGTTTCACATGTACAATTCAATGATATTAGTTACATCCCCCATGCTGTGCAACCACCACCACTATTTTTTTTACAAATTTTGTCATCACCCTTAACAAGAAATCAGTACCACTTAATCAATACCTCATCATTACCACCTCTTACCTACCTATGGTAATCATTAATAAACTGTGGTCTCTGTGTATTTGCCTATTCTGGATATTTAACATAAATGAGATCGTACAATGTTTGTCTTTTTGTGTCTGACTTATTTCACTCAGCTTAATGTTTTCAAGGTTCACCATGTCATAGCATGTATCAGAACTTCATTTCCCTTTATGGCTGAATAATATTCCATTATATGTATATACCATATTTTATTTATTCATTCATCATCTGTTGGTGGACACTGGGGTTGTTTTCACCTTTTGGCTATTGTGAATAAGGCTGCCATGAACATTGATATACAAGTATCTATTTGAGTCCCTGCTTTCGATTGTTTTGGGTATATACCTAGGAGTGGAATTAGTGGGTCATATGGTAATTCTATGTTTAACTTTTTGAGGAACTGCCATACTGTTTTCCACAAGGGCTGCACATAGCTGGTGATTTTTGATTGGATGCTATGAATTTACCTGTCTGAGTGCTCGGATTTTTTTTGTATTCTCATCAATATTCTTGAGCTTTGTTATGAGATGTGGTTAAGTTACTTGGAAACGGTGTAGTCCTTTTGAATCTTGCTATTAAGCTTTGATAGTTGGGATCAAAGCAACATTTATTCCCACTATTGAGACAAAACCCTGCTATGTACTGTACCCAATGACCTATGAATTATGATTTTCTACTCTAGTTGGTGGGAACATGAACTATTTCTTGCCCTGTGTGAGTTCCTAAGATTGCTCCTTCTAATCATTTCCCCAGTGTCTACTAGTTTCCTCACACTCATGTGCTGGTTTTTACTTAGCTGAACACTCTGCACATGCAGATTTCCAGGGCTCGCTCTCTGTGTAGGAGCCCAGTGTCAATTTCCAGGGTGCTCTCTCAGCAGAGAAGCCCAGGTAGTACAGTGGTTAAGAGCTACAGTGAGCTGTAGTTCCTAACAAAAAAGGTTGGCAGTTCAAATCCTCCAGCCCCTACTTGGAAATCCTATGGAACAGTTCTACTCTGTCCAATAGGGTCTTTATGAGTTGGAATCAATTCAATGGCAATGGGTTTGCTTTTTATTTTTTCTCTGTGTAGCTCTCTTCTCTCTGGTACTCTGCCATGCAAAAATTAGCTGCTTTGGTCTCTCCAGACTGCCAGCTCCTTCTCTTCAACCAAAAGAAAATATCAGCCTCCTCTGAATTCTCCACCCCCCACCCATACTCTGCCGCACCATGCCTGGAAACTGTCTCCTAGCAGTAAACTGGAACAGTAATAGGGTTCGTTTTGTTTGCTTTACTTCTCTCCAAGATCACTGTCCTGTGTTGCCTGATATCCAAAATCTTGACATCATTGTTTCACATATTTTGTCAAGTTTTTTTTTTATTTTCATCAGGCAGGAGGGTAAATCTAGTCTTTAGTTACTGCATACTGGCTGAAAATCGAAGTTAGTCATCATATGTTATGGCTTTCTAACAATCCACCATTATGATCACCTTCCTCATGATTTGCTACAGTTTGCCAATTCTCCTTTTAGAATGTGATACCAAAATTTAATACAGTGCTTAGCTGTGGTCTGACTTAAAAATTGTAAATGGTACTATACAATTAAATTATAACTTTTCCACATCCACCACTATTATATCATATATTCTCCATCCTTTACTATATGTTTTTAAATAAATATGAGTTTATTTGAGAAGTTTTTATTAATATAAATAAAAATATAATATAAGGTTTTATATTAAACCCTATTAAACGCTGATATATTAAATGTGGTCAATTAATTCATCATGGCAATATCTTTCTGAATCTGATCCAGTCATCACTAATGCTAATAATTACCCTCTTAACTCCAACATATTAACTATTTCTCCAAACATCATATTACTCAAAAATTGATTAAGCATGCTGTATGAGTCCTTATTCAAATCATTTATAAATTATACAAAACATACATATACTAGACCCTGTCCTTCAGACTGAAATGCATTTTTAGTAGGAATTATTTGAGAAATCAGTCAAATAGAAATTTTTCTATTTTGTCCACAAAGGTATCTTAAAAGCTTATATCAAACTTATTACTGAAATCAAATATATTATGTCTGCAGCAGTCATGTAACTTTTCAATCTAGCACTGCTATTAAAAGACATAATGGAGTTTGTCTAACAACCACATTAAATTCTCCCAGTCCCCATCTGGAAGAGATGATAACATCAGAGAAAAAATGGACTCATTGGAACGGTTGTATCACTCAGAGGAAAATGCCTAAAATACTCCATGCAGCCTATATTGTTCCTAAGAGATCAGTTCAAAAAAGCAAATTTCCCCAACATTATCATGTAGCTTTTGATTTATGAAAATTACTCTTTTCAGGGAAATTCAAGACTAGCGTGAATCTTGAACTGTTAGCCTCATTACGTCTTAAAGTTGAAATTGTACTTAGAGGTTATCACCAAATGGAAAAGATTCAAGCAGAGTGGAAATCATTTGCAAAGCATTCCTGAAGGTTGGTCAGTTTTACACACAAAGTATGGGACTATTCAAAGACTCAGAGCCTCTAATTACTTTTAGTGTTCTCACTTCTTTGCATCATGAAGTATTTTTATCAAACGACGATTATTGTATAATTGAAAATATAAGTAAGCTTACACTGTTGAAAAATAACCAAATTGTTCTCATGTATATGTATTAAAATGTCAAAAATTAAAACCTAGGTTTCTACTCATTCCATTGCTCTTATTTTCCATGGTCACGTTTCATGGTCTTGTATTCCTCATGTCAAGATTCAATCCAGCAAAATGCAGAACACTTTCACCTTGATAAGAATTCAGAAGCCATTTTTTCCCAGTATGTCTTCTTCATTTTTCTCGTTATTAAATAATCAAATTGCTATTATAGAATATAAAATTCTGGAAAGTATACGAAAGTGTTAAAATATATACATATGTTCCATATTTTGGTATAGTTGATTCTAATTTTTTTCTATGAAATATTTTTCTTTATACAGTTGAGGCATTACTATAAACAACATTTTCTTTCACTGAGCATTATATGATGTCTTTACGTCATGTCATCAAAACTCTTAGAGTTGTTTTTTTTTTTTTATGACTGTGCAATTTTCCTTTCTAGGAATATAGCAGAGTTTACATATCCATTTTCTCTAAGAGTAGACACTTTAGTTGCTTCCAATTTTTTTTTCATTATTACAGACACCACTGTCTGTAATACAATGTAAACATCTTTGGTCATAAATCTTTATCAGATTTCTGATTATTTCCTTAAAAGTAGAATTACTAGGGTCCGAATGGCAAAGAACCATTACTAATGATGTTATTTTTATTGGTGAATATTTTTCCCATGTGCTAACAATGCTTTTCTGAGTCAACATTTTTACACTAGTCTAAATCCATAATTAACTCATCTTTTGAGTGGTTTTATTAGGATATTTTCCAACACTATCACATGTTGACTTCCACAACACTTAACAATGTCTGATTTCTGAATCAATTGACATTCCAGTTAAATTTGGGGGCACTCATGTTTAGACTGTCCTGGGACCTTAAGGCCATGGAGTATATTTTTCTTTTGAGCTAGTTTTTACTTGCTGGTTTACATTCCACAACTGAAAACATAATTCAGGTATGAGCTACCACTAATGTCTTGCTCCCAAAAATCACATAATAATATTCAGAAAAATTTCTCAGTGCTCAAGCTTATTTATCCTCAGGAAGTGATATTGATGGTTAAGTATAACTCAGACAATAGGGTCAAAGTAATAGAAAAAGGGACAGTAAATAATTACAGTTTTATTACAGATTTATCTTTTATTGGAGAATGTAGATAGGTGCTCAAACTATTTCATAGTTGATTGAAAATTCAAATTTTGAGGAACTTTTTAGGCCCTCCAGACAACATTTCTTTCACTTGAAGAAGTAGCATATTTGGGAATAGTACCAGAGTTCTCATTCTCCCCAGTAATTTATGGCATAACTGAAATTTACTCTAGAAGTTGCAAGGTTTACATTGCACATAGATTGCAATGATATTTTGTCCATATTTACTGTATCATTGGCAACTGAAAAGACGTACTAGAGCAGATAAGCCAACCCCCAAGGAACATTACTTTTCATTCATGTCAAAAGGAGAACAACAGAAAAAAAAAAAAAAAAGCAAGCATACTATGGAGCCAGACAACCAACCAGCACATTGGTAAGCAAAGATAAAATTCAAGGCCAACTTTTCAAGGTCCTTGCAGGGAGTATTCAGATAAGTGGAGTACCAAGGACAATGCCTGCCATATGGGAAAGGCACTGATAAATGTTAGGTGTTAGCTCCCATAAATTTCTTTAGTTGCTGGGATGATTTGAACAATGTTTATGAGTCCTTCACCAGTTTCAAATTGAGTTTTTAATATGTCTTAATACATTAAAAGTGTAAAGGAAGAATACCCTAAATTATTCAATTAGAACTAAATGTTTTCTTCTTTTCCTGAGATGGACAATTTTACCCAGTTGGTAAATTTTTACAGACTTGTTTAAACCAAAAACCAAACTCATTGCTGCTGAATCAGTTCCGATTCATGGCAACCCCATGTGTTACAAAGTAGAACTGCTCCATAGGGTTTTCTTGGTGGTAATCTTTATGGAAACAGTTCACCAGGCCTTTCTTCCTCAGAGGTGCTGGGTGGGTTTGAACCGCCAACCTTTAGTGTAGCAACCAATCACAAACCTCTTGCACTGTTCAGGGACATCCGCAGACCTGTTTACTTGGCCCCAGATTGAACAATATCTCAAATCTATTTCCTTCTGCCTCACTTGAACCTCAAATTCTGATTTGGACTACAACAACATCACTTATCCTCCAATCTTGGTCATGACAAATCCAGTCTCCCTGCTCAGACTCTAATTTTGTCATGTTCTTACCATGGTCCTGAAATTTCTAAACTCTGGACCTGGTTTTAATCTTCTGTATTTAGCCTCTACTTTTTGTAAATGGGTTAACAAACAGGTCCTCCATAGTCTCTGTCGATACAGATGAATTAATTCTTCACTGAAATATTAAAATGTGGGGTTGATAAGAATTCTGAAACAATGCATACGTGCTCTGTAGGAATGTCCGCATAGATCTATTAGTGATGTCTGCCATGGGCATTGGAGGGAGGGGCCACACACAGTGTGAATTTACCATTAATGGTATAGGAGTTCTTAATCTAAGGTAGATCCCTTACCAGAGCTAGGAGAAATATTTTCACATATAAATCATTTTTAACAAATTGACTATGGGTGTCAAAGCAATCTATAAAAACATTTTACAAGTAGTCCCCAACTTACGACATATTCAAGTTATGACAAACTGCACCTATGACCATCTGTTTTTGTTGTGGTACATCTTGTCGTTAGTAATATGTACTATATACAATGTTGCAGTGTGTAATCTACTGATGTTATCATTCTCAGATGCTCACTCACAGATGTTCAATGTTATGATTTACTGTTCAAAACACTGCCGTATAACAGGCTATGAAAACTAAAAAAAAAAAAAAGAGATATTCCACTTACATCAGAACCAACTTACAATACAGTCACCAGAACAGAACTCCATCATATGTCGAGGACTACCTGTACTGTACTTAGAAACTTAAAACTAATGCCAATGTAATAAGTAATGAATATGCCTAGTAACACGTAGTATTTATGCCTGTCAATTCTTTTAGCCGTCTATAAAGAAGGAATTGTTTTTAGATAGACACACTACTACTAACTTGTACTCAAAAGAAAATCTCCACTAATTAAGTATATACTTCCAAAGTCTTCTATCCCATGGACATTCTTCTTGTTTGAAGTTGTTGTTTTAATGGGTTGCTTTAAACATTATTCAGGATGATCAGAATGTTTTCAGACACATCTCCATGGATTACCCATCCCAAGAGAGCCTCAAGAATGAGGAAGAGTTATACGTCAGAAAAATTAACATAATTGAGACTGTAAGAAACTTTAAGACCAAGAACAAAAGACTTCAGAGTTCAAGGTCCCAACTGCCCTCTGGAATTGATTGTTGAGATTAGGAATAAGACAGAATGTATGTAGCATCTTTCCCACATTCTACTCAACATCTTGAACAGATAATGCTGGCAACTGACTGTAATGAAAGTGACTATATCACATTCATAAAACAATTGAATATACTGACCCACCTCATGTATAGAATGAGAAAAATATTTTCATATCCCACCTCCATTGTCATGGGTCAGAAGATCACTGTCAATAAAAACTAGTTGAAAGTAGAGAGCTTATTAACTTATCTATAAGTTCAGAAAAGTAAAGAATCCCACCACAAGAATATGCCTTGTATTCCTGTTAGTCACAGGATAAACATCAATTAAGGGGAGTGAGACAGGGGAGATGGAAAATAATTTCTTTCCTGTTAAATCTTAAATTCTTTTTGAAGAATCCTCTTCCTTTTGTTGATAAAATAATCAGATTGGAAATGCAAAGGAATGGATAGATACAAGAATGTGGTAGAGGTAGCAAAAAATCAGGGGCCAAAGAACGTAAAAAAGGAATGTTTTCATGACTGGGCATATGGTGATATCATTAACACAATAGAAACAGAGATTAGGAATCTCATAATCCACCAGAAGAAGGTGATGGTTAAACCTTGGGAAATAACAGAGAATGAACAAGAGATTAGAGATGGGACCTCGTCAAGTACAGAGGAAAAAAAAGAAAGATGAGGGCTTAGAAAAGTATGGAATTTAGCAATTAGAGAGTTGTTGAGCGATCTGTGGGAGAGAAGCTTTATTATAGTAGTGGAAGCAGGAAACCACACAGCAATTCATTGAGGGTGAATGGGTGATAAGAAAACAGGAGCTTCAAGTCAAGAGACCATTTTTTCAAGAAGTATAACCAAAGAGAAAGCAGAGAAAGTTTGAGTTCTATTGAAGATAAGAATCACTTTTATAGATGGGAAGAAGATACGGTGAAAACGAACAAAAATGAGGCAAGCATAAGGATACTAGATGGAGCAAGCCTGGAAAGAGGCAGGAAGCGTGAGGAGAAAGGATAAAAGGCACAGATCACAGGGTCATCCTTTAAACGTACAGGTGTATGTACTCCTCAGACAGGAATGGAGGGAGAGATACAGAGTCTGAGACGGAGAGGAAAGAAATTGAGTGAGTTTGCCCCAAATTAACTACAGTAATAGTTAAGGTGGGATTGCCAGATTTAGCAAATAAAAAGACAGGATGCCTAATTAAGTATGAATCTCAGATAAACAAGGAATTTTATTTTTTTTAGTATAGGTACATCCCATGTAATATTTAGAACATACTTATACCAAAAAATTTTTATTCGGCTTATATGATATTCAAATTTTTACATGGGGGCATACTTATGATAAAAAATTATTCTTTGTTTACCAGAAACACAGATTTAATTGGGCATTCTGTATGAAAGTTAGCAAGCCTAGGTTAAAGTGATATGCGACAACAAGAATGTTAGTAGGGATGTCAAATAGACTGAGTTCGTCCACAAATATGAGTTCCCAAGAACACCTTTTAATAGCAACGGAAAGAAAACTGTCTTGTGTTTATGCTAAGCCCGCTCCACTATTTTTCCTTAGGCCCTCTTGTTTGGGTATAATGAGCTGAACTGAAATGTCATTGCAGAGCTCAGATCATGCTCTACCATGAACCTGCGGTGTGGCTAGTGGCCGCATCTATCAACGAAAGGGCTCGAGTAGCAGTCAGATAGGGTTTCAATTCTAGTTCTGCCACTTCTTAGCTTTGTTATCTTTAGCAATTTTGGTTGACGGAAGGATTAAATGAAGTAATTCACCTAGAGCCCTGAGCACAGAGTAAGCAGTTAATAAATATTAGACATTGGTGTGATAGTAAAAGGTGCCAGGAGTAGCAGCAACAGCAGTTTGTTTTATCCTAAGCATGTGTAAATTTTATATAGATAAACGGCATTGTCAGAAATATCTGTAATAATATTGACAACCAGTATTAGTTCAATTTAAAGCTGGTAAATTAGACGTTCGTAAACTACCCAACAATAGGGCTTCCTGTTTAACTTTGACATGGTTAAAGGCGCTTTCTGCACTAACTCTGTGAAGCAACAGCGTCATCTAGTGGTCGTCAAACCAATAACGAACAATCAAGAACACCTGGATGAAAGTTGCAAGCGCTTAGTATTGGCACAAAATTTACCAAATTTATGTCAATGATAAATATTGCTGGTGAGTAATATTTTCAGTAATATATAACACCAACTCATCTCACTTTGTCTCATTAAAATGATGCACGCTCTATCCAGATGAGGATATTGTGTATCTGTTACCTTCACTACCTTCATGTGACAGTCTAACATCGTTAAAGAACCAAACTCTCATTACCCAGGAGGTTTTAATTTTGAAATTACTCGCAGGGATTTTGGACATCTCACAGCTTCTTCCAACTCAGGGTTTTGAACCGGTTCATTCCGATTCAAACCCCTGCTGAGAATTTGCACTTCCATCCCACATATACTGAATCATAATCTACATTTTAATAAATCCTCAGGTGATTCTTACGTATAATAAATGTTGGGAACCACTGCTCTATTAGTGTTTCTCAGAACTGGTCCTTGTCAGAAATGCAAATTCTCAGCAGGGGTTCCAACCAGAATGAACTGGTTCAAAGTCCTGTTCTAACTCTTATTAGTCCCTAAAACTCGTGGCAGAACAGAAAGGGGGGTTATGGAAAGTTGGAAATATGAAGCTTATGGCTTACTCAATTACAGGCTTCATTGCTTTTTTTTTTTTTTTTCTTATTTAGGTTAGAGGTTTCTATTTTCTTTCTCATGCAGTCCAGTGGATCCAGGCCTCTTTTGGAAAAGAAAATACGTTTATTTTCCCAAAATCCAAATTATGACATATTATATATATGCTTGCATATTTTGTTCCTATACTAATTGGGAACCAGTGTCTACTCCAGACATACTATGTTGCTTTTGTCGTGAGATCTTCTCAAAGATGTGAGATTTATAGCTTGTGAGGTTATGTCTTTGAGTAAAATTTCCCAAAAGTAATGAATAGTGCAGTTTATGTTCACTTCCATAAATGTCAAGAGAAATCAGCTAAGAATTCAAAACAGCCTTTGGAGGAGATTTTACTCTGACCTTATTTAATCTATTTCTGGGTGGCGCAGTGGTTTAGTATTCAGCTGCTAACCGAAAGTTCAGCGGTTCAAACCCACCTCTGTGAGAGAAGGATGTGACAGTCTGCTCTGTAAAGATTTACAGCCTTGGAAACCCTATGAGGCAGTTCTACTCTGTCCTATAGGGTTGCTATGAGTCGGAATAGACTCGACAACAATGGGTTTGGTTGGCTTTTTGTCATGTGAGTATCATAAACATCCTAAACTAGAATCCCATGGCTTAGTGGTCAGCAGATAATTAATTTCAGTAAACCTGACATTAAAACTGGTCATATGTCAACTCAGATATGGCTGGGGGGTCATTAATCAATGACTGTGAGACATATTTCCTGAGTTTGTGAGAATTTATATTTCAAACATCAGTTAGGAATCAGTTCTTTTAAAAAACCAATCTCTTTTTATGTATATTTTAGAAATCCCCAGATAAAAGACCCTCAATTACCAAAATCCTTCTGTGGCTCTCAGATCTTTCACAGATTTTTCTTCCCAGACTTCCCTTTACCCAAAATCTTTTATAAACAGTTCATGGCTGACATTGTTTCACAATGTTCCTAGACTGATGGGAATTCTGATTTTCTCATTTTCTCCTGATAGGAACAAGTAAGGATATGAGCGTGGGTAATTTATTAAAAAGTGCATGTCAGAATACTTACAGCCATTCCTAAATATAAGTGAAAATCTGTCTCCTGTAATAATTCTTTCCAACTCCTCTTTTTCTTCTTGATGCTTATTTTTAGGATTTAGGGACTAAGCCCTCAATGACCAGACTCAAGCAGTTTAGGCACAAGTCTACCCTGCAGAACGTTCAGGCACACCAAGGGGGCCAGAGCACTTAGTCCCATAAGGCTATCCATCTCCTGCACACCTGGGAAACCAATTCACTAATCCAGATCACATCTATTTGCAGAACATCAATGGCCAGTATTAGAAGAGAAGCTAAACTTGAAGTAACAGAAGCTACTGTACAGTCCCCTTTGAATTCACCTGTGCGAGTCAGATGAGGAAAAGATATAATATGCTCTCCCTTAAGTATATTGCTTACCTGAATATGTCTGAGAAAATCAAATGGCAACACAATGACTGTTTAGCAATAAGAGCATACCCATTTATTGAAGGGGAAGATTGTTTTTAATCATGATCATTTCCCATCTGAAAAAATATTGGATTCTTACTCAGGTTTGGCTGTTTAATTTAAGAACAACAAATACTTCAACATTTAGTTCCTCAATGTCCTCCAGGAGAATTGAGAAAGGACCAGGTATTTTCTGAAACTGAAAAGAAGGCGCTGACAGGTGGCCTTCACTGCAAGTCTCTCTGCAGCCTTTTCATAAGAAATAACAGAGAAGCTACCCAATTTTTTCTGTAGATATTCGACATAGCATATCCATTTCAGAAGGCATTATGTCATTAGATATATGGTAATTATACTCATCAGTACTTTCGCAAGTAATTAATGCAAAAACAACTATATATACGTACATAAAACTGTTATTTTGGCGGCCACGCTGAAAATTAATGGGTTTAACTCATTTTCGCAAGAATTAAAAAGGAAAGTTTATGATATGATCAACAGATTTGACTAAAGCCAATTAAGTTTACAGCTAGTGAGCTCCAAGATATGTTCTCGACCAACATTCCACACGCAGAGGGACGGTGGTCATGCTTTGAAGAGCAAGAAGCAGATACTGGAACTTTCAGAGAATCGAGGATTATGCTAGTTGAAAAGGAATTAAGCTAAATTAAATATGAAAATGAATTCCAGATTCACAGCAAGCAAATATTTACTTTATTCTTCTTATTGTCCCAGTCTTCCACATCTGCCATCCGATCTATTGGGAATAAGCAGATGTTTCTGAAATCCCGAATTTAGAATATCATCCTTAAGGGTGTGGGAGAAGAGAAGAGCCAAAAGACAGAGGGAAGGACAGTGCTGTTCTTCTGAAGGCTGGAAGGCAGTAACTGTGTTTAAGTGTCTACAGAATACCGCTTATGTAGGAGTGAGGAGGGCATATTTGAAATGAAACACACTGAACTAAACAGGAAGTTTAGGCTTTGCCACTGACACACTGATTTTGGACAAGTCACTTTACCTTTCAGGGTTCAGGAACATATTTGTCTGAAAAGTAAGGGAGTTAGCTTAAGGCTCCCTTCCACATTTTCTCAGGGAAACCTGCCTTTCTGGAGGAATTCTTCAGTGATCAACCTCTTCATTCCTTTTTCTCCTCACATTTTCTTTTCTCTCCTTCCTGGCTCAGCCTGTTTTACATTACTGTTAAGGTGGACCTAATGAATCTTAACCAGGGTGAAATAAATTATCCTTTTGCTTGAGGGTTTCTTCTTCATCAGAGTCCCAAAAGGATACCAGAAAAGCAAAATTTAAATATAATCAGGCAAGATCATCGAAGCATCTTGCAAACCCAGGGCATTCTCCACCAACTTGGAAATATTCCCAATCCACTTCCATTCTTCCAATGAACACTGAGCAGCATTCTTGGCTAGAATTGTCAGGCCTTAATTCGTCAGTAACCACCAGCTTTCAGAAATGCATAGCCTTTCTTGGAATTACAGGACTAGAGAGAACCCCAAAAGAGCACCACATTCAATCATCTGGATTCTTTAAACTTTTTTTTTTCCTAGAAAAAAATCAACTGAATCTTCATAGAGGTATATTATATGCCTGCTAGGCATAGGCAGTACCTAATCTTTTATCCAATGTCCTTGAAGCACCATGAATGTTCTGTCAACAAACCCAGCACCATGAAATAGGCCAATTTAGGATGTCTGGCAACGTCTTCACTAGTTTTTTCCCTTCCTTGTCACTTAAGCATTCTGTCACCCTGGCTTCCTCAACCCAAGCCACTGTGATTTTCTTAGATGCTTCCAAAATTCGACAAGGTATGTTCAACTATACCCAGAAGAACTGATTATGGGAAATGTGCTCTGGAAAATCTACTGGTATTAAGTAAATGGGAATACTCTCAGCACTACAAGAAACAGTGCAGTGGAAAAGTACTTTTCTAACAATAAATAAGCCCTTTCATGAAAATGGAAGTTTGGAACCAGCAGTAAAAATACCTGTTTCGTGACTCATCTTCTCAGTTTCTCTAAACACTCTTCTAAAAACATAACGTACGTGAATTCTGGTTCGTAATATATACCCTCTACATGAACAAAAACACAGATCACATATTGTGAACACATTCATTTGGTTAGAAACAAATAATTTATGAAAATATTTATATTAAAAGAATTTAATTCCACAACTATTTGTATCATGAAAGGTGCATTTTATTTATTGCCCATGTACTTTTAAAATACATCCAGAGGAAAACAATAACTCTAGAAAAATTTATTTTTTTCTTAATAGGTAATTCTATTCCTAAAAAGACATGTCATCTTGAGTAACTTTTGTTACACTGCACTTTAGCAAAATTACACGGCCTAATAGATGAAGATTATGTACACCTTATTTTCTAGAAGATGATACCAAGTCCCAACACTACGGCTCCCACTATGACTAGGGTGACTTTATTAGATCAGAGCAAGGCCATAGTAGTAATGTCAGATGCTTCTCTGATCTCCAGTTCCTGCCTTGCTGTGGGAAAGAATCCAAATAAGGAAGGAGGACAATACACACACACACACACACACACACACACACACACACACACACACACACACGAGCCATACTGTACTTGCCTCTTGTCTTGAAATCAGGAACCTAATGGCTACTACCGGCTCCACCTTTTTTCCTTACAGTTTTAAGATTTAAAACAATCCCCCCTAAGCTGCAAATTGGAAACCCTAGTGGTGTAGTGGTTAAGGGCTACAGCTGCTAACCAAAAGGTCAGCGGTTCGAATCCACCAGGCTCTCCTTGGAAACTCTATGGAGCAGATCTACTCTGTCCTATAGGGTCACTATGAGTTGGAATCGGCTCGGCAGCAATGGGTTTGGTTTAGTTTTAAGCTGCAAATTGCAACACAGTGATTCAAAGCGCCAGAGTCTTAATCCTTCAGGGAAAAAGAGAAAGAAAGGAAGGCATTTCATTGCAGCCACAGCTAGATCTTATTAAATGGTCTCCTTCAAACAGTGCTTCTTCTGACTTTTAAACAAGCTCCTAATGTATGCCTTTGGCCTTCTTTCCTTTAATAGAAGCTTCTGAACATGTCTCCTGAGTCTTTGCTAAGACTCAAACGTGTAAGGAGAAGAGTTAATTGTTTGCTTACCCAGGGCTAGCCTAAAAGAGGACTAGATTTGTAGGTGAACAGTGATAAAAGTATCAACTTCTCTTCCTTGAAAATATAAACATCAGATGATAAAAGGAAATAATTCATCCCTCACCAGAATCTAGTCCTTTGATTTAATTTCCTTTCCAATGGCCTGCTGGACATTTCCACCAATGCCCAGTTAGCAACCTTAATTTACCACACCTAAAATCAAACTCAAGAGTCCCTGGGTGGTACAAATGGTTAATCACTTGACTGCTACCCTAAAGGCTGGCGGTTCAAATCCACTCAGAGATGCCTCGGAAGACAGGCCTGGCAATCTGCTTCTGAAAGGTCACAGCCATGAAAACCTTGTGGAGCAGTTCTACTCTGCACATGTGGGGCTGACATGAGTAGGAATCAAGCCCCCAAATCCAATCCCCCTTTCTGAATCCCTTGTCTTGCTTCTTGGCACCAGCATTCTTGAGGATAGCCAAGACTGAAACCTCGGATATATCTATGTCTCTATCTTTTCCTTTACTCCTTGACATTCTGTCAGTCAGTTCTGTCTCTAAGATAAAGGTCTTCTAAATCTAACTCTCGCTTTCAATTCTTACTGCCACTAGCTCAACTCCCTTTCTGTCTACTCATGTGGACTATTACTATAGATTTTCATGATCTTTCTCCCCCTTGCTTCCTTGATTCCCCTTAATTTATCTTTCACTCTGTGGCAAATTCCTTCAATCACTCTCTATTCTTTAGTATGCCATATATTTAAAGTACACTTTTTTCCGAGACTAAGACAGACTAGAAAGAAAAGGCCTGTTGATCTACTTCTGAAAAGTAGCCAGTGAAAATCCAGAATATCACAGAATGATATCCAAGACTTTGACTTGTTTACTTTGGACATGTCATCAGGAGAGACCAATCCTTGAAGAAGGTCAACATGTTTGGTAAAGTGGAGGACCATCGGAGGCAAGGGAAACCCTCATGAGATCAATTGACACAATGGCTGCAGCAATGGACTCAAATCTACCAATGATCATGAAGATGACCTAGGACTGAGCAACGTTTCGTTCCATTATACATACGGTCTCTACGAGTCTGAGCCAATTTGATAGCAACTAACAACAACAGCAATACTTAAATTATAAGCTTCTAGAAATTCAACGTCCTCTACAACATCACTTACAAACATCGACTGGACACTTACTAGGATGGAAGGCTAAGTGTTTTCCATATATCAATTCATTTGATCCTCATAATAACCCCTGAGAAAGGAATTGTTACTCTCCCATGTTACAGATAAGAAAACTAAGGCCCAGAGAGGTTAGGAAACTTGTTGATAGTCACACTGCCAGTAAGTAGAGAAGCATGAGCAAAGTGTGCCAGAAAATGAGTAGGAGGAATAGTGTTTGAATCAGAGGGAATTGCATTTAGGCCCCAAGGTGGAAGTACTGAAAGGAATATTGCCGAAGAGTAGTGATCTCAAAAAAGTGTGGCAAGAAGTGAGATCAGAGTAGAGGTAAGAAAAGCTACGTGACAAAGCGCCTGTGAGGCATGTTAAAGGAGTTTAGACTTTGTCTAGAACTTAACTGGCAGCGACTGAATGTTTCTAAACATCCTTTGGTTATAGCAGCTTATTTATAAAAGACAAAAACTTGAAAAAATCCAATATGGGGAATGAATGAATAAACTGTATTACATCTATATTATGAAATACTATTCAGCAAAAAAAAGAGGAACAAACTCATGACATACGCAACATTATGGATGAATCTTGAAATCATTATGCTGAGTGAAAGAAAGCTTACCGAAAAGAATTCATATTGTACGATTCCTTTTACCATGAAGCTCTAAAACAGGCAAAATCTATGGTGGAAAAAAATCAGAACAATGGTTCCTCTGAGGTGTGGGGCAAGAATATACTGCAGGATGCTTACTTACATCTGAGTTTCAGATAACAACAAAAAGTTATTTTTAGTATACATACATCCCATGCAATATTTGGGGCATTATTATACTAAAAGTGTACTCATCATTTAGCTGAAGTCCCTAAGGGTGAGGGACATGAGAAAACTTTCTGGAATATTAGTAATGTTCTGTATCTTGATAAGAGTTTGGGAACGCATTTGCTGGGCTCATGTAAATTTGTGCATGTAAATTTTACCTCAAAAGAAAAAAAAAAGTCTTAAACAACAATTAAATTCCAGTTAGTGACATGACGCTGAAGTATTAAGACGGAATGTACTGATATATGTAACTTGCTTTGAAATGCATCAAAAATGAGATAGATTAATAGCTGACTAGAGGGATGAATAGATATGTAATAAAGCAAGTAAAGAGTTAATTGTAGACTCTAAGTAGTGGACATATAGGTGTTTACTATAGAATTCTTCCAACCTTTCTGCATCGTTGGAAATTTTCATAATAAAATGTTAGGAGAAAAAATCCTGCCCTGCCCTCATGGAGTTTAAATTATAATGGAAGGAGACAGACAATATAAAAAAAAATAGTAGTAAGTAATAGAGTGAAATAGAAGGTTATAGGACTGGAGAAACATATGAAAGAGGATTAGAGAATGCTGGGGGAGAGACTCACAATTTTAAATAGGATGGTCAAGGACAGACTCCTTTAAGGATGTGGGGGATGATTGGTAGCTATTTATGATCATCCCCTACATTCAACTTCTCCATCCTCCTATGCACTCGTCTTCTTCTCTCCAAATTTTTAAGATACTTTAGGGAGTAAAAGATGCTGATTTCTCACACTGTGACCCCTAGGAAGCCCCTGCCCCATGCAGTTTGCCTGTAACCCTCGGTCCAGGCTTAATACACCAGCTCCTTGGTTCTGGCTTAATACCGACCAGGTCCCTTCTCTTGAGTTTCCAGGAAGCTGAACAGTCCTATTTGCTCCTCTTCAGGCCTAAACACTTGCCCTTGAATGTCAGTCTCTCTCAGCTGCCCTTGGATAGCCTGACCTCTACAAGATTATACAGTAAAACCCACGAAAGCCAGAACATGTGTAAGGTAGCAACCTATAACAGAAGGAAAATACAAATATTTTCCACTTATAAAGGTCGATAGGAAAGTGGTAAGACTGCACCCTGTCAAAGGCCGAAAACTTGGGCTACCAGAAAAATAAGGCAGTCCCATCGAGTTCTGACTCTCACAGGTTTCACTGTAGTTCCTTTGCCCTTTCTATCCCACCTCTTAAAGCAGCCTTGCTTCTTCAGTTTTCACAGCTCAGCCTCTCACCTGTCCCTGAACCCCACATTTACATACAGTGCTGCCAAACCCTGGTGGCATAGTGGTTAAGTACTATGGCTGCTGAACAAAAGGTCGGCAGTTCAAATCCACAAGGAGCTCCTTGGAAACTCTATGGGGTAATTCTTCTGTGTCCTATAGGGTCACTATGAATTGGAATCAACTCGACGGTAACAGGTTTGGTTAGCCATCCTCACTGGCTTCAGCCCTGACCTAGAAACCAGGCTCATGTCCAACCTCCTTTCCACCCCAGGTGCTTCTCGGGCTCCTCAGGGCACCCACACTAGGGAGATGAGGACTATTTAAAATTCCCATTGTTAATCCTGGTGCAACAAGCTGGTGGCACAATGGTTAGGCATTCAGCTGCTAATTGAAAGGTTGGCTGTTCAAACTTATCCAGTAGCTCCATGGAAGAAAGACCTGGAGATCTGCTTCCATAAAGATTACAGCCAAGAAAACCCTATGGGGCAGGTCTACTCTGTCACATAGGGTCTCTGTGAGTCAGAATCGACTCAATAGCACCCGACAACAATAATCCTGGTGCACTATGACTGGTCTATGAATCTCAAGATCCCTTCTGAACTCTTTGTGCAGGTCAGGAGCCTTCATGCGAATCAGAGCCCTGTGGCCTGCAGAAGGCTCCCAAAATTCCAGCAGGGGGTTTGCAGATTAAGCTGCCCAGGGACTTTCTCTGCACTAAGGAACAAGACAATTCTTTAGCAAGAGCAAATAACTACCAGTCATTTATTTTCTCACAGCTGCAGTCTGGAAAATAACCTACACAACAAGGAACATGCGAAGAGAAATTTTATTTAAAAAAAAAAAAATACCAGTGACGGTTCCAAGTGTTATTTCAGAGTTTTTAGAAGCTTTATCAGGTGAAAATAAGTTAAACCTACCTTCATTTAAAACTTTCTCACCAATCCCCATTAATAAATATGTTAGTGTAAAGAAGACACAATTTTTTTTTTACTTGAAGGTCAAAAAGAGAAAATGCCCTTAATAGTTTATTTTTTGACTATAGAAAATTAATATTAATATTTTCAAAGTCTCTTCTGACATCCATTTTGATCTTTTATGTCTTTCCTGTCTTTTTAATGACCTTTTCCTTTCTTCGTGTATGACATCCTTCACAGACTCTGAAACTTGCTCTTGAACATAAAGTAGCTAAAGTTAATGAAAGAAATTATGAAGTAAAAGAGCTGAACAGAAGATTTCAAAGGGCAGCTCAAAAACAAAATAAAGTATTACAATGAAATGTGCAAAGACCGGGAGTTAGAAAACAAAAAGACAAGAACACACTCAGCATTTCCCAAGCTGAAAGAACTGAAGAAAAAATTCAAGGCCTGAGTTGCAATACCGAAGGAGTCTATGAGCAAAATACTGACCTATGCAGGAAGCATCAAAAGAGGATGGTGGAGATACAGTCACTGTACCAAAAAGAATTGGTCAACGTTCAATCATTTCATGAGGTAGCATATGATCAAGAACTGATGGTTCTAAAGGAAGAAAGCCAAGCTGCACTGAAAGCATTGGTGAAAAACAAGGCTCCAGGAATTGGCAGAATACCAATAAAGATATTTTAAGAAACAAATGCAACACTGCAAGTGCTCGCTCATCTATGCCAAGAAATTTGGAAGACAGTTACTTGGTCAACCGATTTGAAGAGATCCATATTTGTACCAATTCCAAAGAAAGGTATCCAACAGAATGTGGAAACTACTGAACAATATCACTAATATCACACGCAAGTAAAATTTTGCCAAAGATAATTCAAAAACCATTGCAGCAGTACATCAACAGGGAACTGCCCGAAATTCAAGCCAGATTCAGAAAAGGACATGGAATGAGGGATATCATTGCTGATGTCAGATGGATCTTGGCTGAAAGCAGAGAATACCAGAAAGATGTTTACCTGTGTTTTATGTACTATGCAAAGGCATTTGACTGTGTGGTTCATAACAAATTATGAATAACATTGCCAAGAATGAGAATTCCAGAACACTTAATAATGCTCATGAGGAACCTGTACATAGACCAAGACGCAGTCATTTGAACAGAACAAGGGAATACTGCATGGTTTAAAATAAAAAAAGTGTGTGTCAGGGTTGTATCCTGTCACCTTACTTATTCGTTCTGTATGCTCAGCAAATAATCTGAGAAGCTGGATTATATGAAGAAGAATGTGGCAGCAGGATTGGAGGAAGACTCATTAACAACCTGTAATATGCAGATGACATAACTATGGTTGCTGAAAGTGAAGAGTACTTGAAGCTCTTACTAATAAAGATCAAAGACTACAGCCTTCAGTATGACATACTCCTCAGCATAAAGAAAACAAATATCCTCACAACTGGACCAATAAACAACATCATGATAAATGGAGAAAGTATTGATGCTATCAATGATTTCGTTTTACCTGGATTATGATTTCCACAATCAATGAACAAATCTATCTTGGAAGAAGTACAGCTAGAACAGAATGTTCCTTAGAAGCGAGGATGGCAAAACTTCATCTCACATACTTTAGGCATGTCAGCGAGAGGGACCAGTCCCTGGAGAAGAACGTCATGCTTGGTAAAGTAGAGGGTCAGCGAAAAAAAGGAAGACCCTCAACAAGATGGATTGACGCAGTTGCTCCAACAATGGGCTCAAACATACCAACGATTGTGAGGATGGCGCAGGACCAGACAGCTTTTCATTCTGTTGTACATAGGGTCACTATGAGTCGGAATCGACACAACGACACCTAACAACAACAATATATTTTAGCCAGATCAATTAACTCTATCTCCTAGATTCAACTAACACCATTCTGAAAAGTTGTTAGAAATATCGACTGCTTAAATGCATCTTGGATTTTATCTACAAAATATATACACAATTTAAAAAAATCAGAAATCATGCTTGAGTTATGCATAGTAACTAGACACATAAATAGAATTTATTAATAATCCTAAAATAATGTATATTCTTCTATCTGGAACTACTTCCCCCATAACATAGATGATAAGTTTATAGTAAACAGTAAAAAAGACTTGAGTTTCTTTTTGTTATTCTCCTGTGTTCTTCTGAGGTAAATATGAATGAACGACAAAAATTCCAGACAGCAGCCATGGAAGAAGACAAAAAAGGAGAAAAATTGAACCTGGATAATTAAAAAAAAAAAAAATACTGATGCTCTGGTTGCTTGAACTTCATATGGACAATTAATGGTTGATTGCAATGATTAGAAAATAAAAATATTTTGCAGTGTTTCAGAAAGATTACAGATTGGCAATAAGAGACCACACACTCACACGCAGTAAACACAGAATAATATTAACTAGGTTTCTGATTTAATAAACCAATGATTGGGAATATGGGGCTGGTCCACAGGGCAGGAGCCGATGCATCCTTCCTCTGTTTCTAGTTCCCTTGATGACACTTGATGCATGAACACGCGTCCAGTAACACTAAATTTCATGACATCAGCCATGCTCTTTCCTTAGCACACTTTAAGTTATTTAGTACTTTCTAGCGTCATTCTGGACTTTCAACCTTTCAAACACTTAACTTGTTCCTATTCATTGTTATTTTAGTTTTTTTCTAATCCTCAGATTGACAGTTTGGCCAGCAGCTTCTCCTTCAGGTTGACTCTTCCGTCACCATCTTCTTACATACATACTAGAAGGTATTCCTGCTTTCTAACAACAAGATGTTCCAGGTCTCAGTTGCCAGATAAAATACAGGAGGCCAAGTTAAGTTTGAATTTCAGAGATACAACAAATATTTTTTTGTGTAAGTAGATTCCAAACATTACCTGGTACATACCTATACTAAAAATTTAAATTATTGTTTATCTGAAAATCAAATTTAACTGGGTGCCCTTTATTTTTATTTGCTGACTCTAGCAACCCTATTCAGGCCCCATGTAAGCTCTCCTGTCCCAAATGTGGAATCAGCTACTCTCCAAGGAGCACTGGTTCCTCGTTGTGGAGATGGTAGAAGAGATCAGAATTGCAGCACTCTGATATGAACCTTTTACTGTTCCACATGAAGACTATGCACACAGTGGTATGGCACAGAGGCTGCAGCCACTTCATGGCAGCAGAAAGTTGTATGTTTATCAAGAGAGCACCAAGTGATAGTTTCAATCTATCTTTATAATATCCTTTTGGCTTGCTCTAAAATAAGAACTTATTCATCAGTTTTCCCCTATTTTTGAAATACCGGCTATCCTTTGAGCCACTAAATTTGAAGTATCTTAATATTTACTGTCATATCAAATGATTAGATTAAAGGATTGACCTGCCTAGTCAAAAAAAAAAAAAAACCTTACAGTTTATCATTTCTGTGGGCCCTAGATAATTATTTATCTTTTATACAGGCAACAATAGTGTTAAATTCCAGTTTCTTAATGGCGTTTACATAAAGTTTCCCTTTTCCACAGGATTGTACAAATCTAAACTTCCAAGTCAATTAAATATCAGAAAATATAATCTAATATATATGAAAAAGTATGAGAAACTTTTAAAACTTTAACCAGCTACACTAGACTTCTTGCTTTCTATGAGCAAGCTAAGCAATGTCTTGCCTCAGGAACTTTGCATAGGATTCCCCCACCTAGAAATCTATAGGGCTCACTGCTTTACTTGCTTCAGATCTTTGATCAAATAATACCCTATCAGACCCAGATTGCCCCATATAAAAATTATCCCCATCATTCTCTATCTCCCAAATCCTATTTTACTTCTCTCAAAGTACTTACCGTATTATTATTTGTCTATTTTTTATCATTTACCTCCCCCATTAGAATGTAAGCTTTATGAGTGCAGGGGCCCTGTCTGTTTTGTTTGTTACTATATCTCTGGAACAGAGAACAGTGCCTGGTAGATGTAGATCTCAATAAATATTTGTTTAATAATGAATAAACGGGAAAAGAAAAATTTATAAACAAGAGAATCAGTTCTATTTTAGATATGTTGAAGTTGAGGAACTTGGAAATATGGGTTAAAAATGGAGAAAGAAATTTAAGAGTTGCTCACCCAGGTGTGATAAATAAAGATAAATAAACTGGTGGGAGAAGCTAAGTTCATTCAGGCAAAGAAAAAGTGCCAAGAGAGAAGACACTGGGAATGAGTAGACAATCTCATAGGATACTTATTTGGGGAAGAAAGGTATAGAAGAGTATTCAAATGAATTAGAAAGAGGCCATCAGAGAATTAAGGAAATGAACCTAGTGCAGTTTCAGGAGCAGAAGATGGTCAACAGAACTCAAATCTGCAAGGGAGGACCAGCCAGATGAGAAGTAGATGAGTGTATGAAGCAGGGCTTTCAACCGGTTTGTTCCGGTTTGAACCCTGCTGAAAATTTGCATTTCTAACAAGTTCCCAGACCATGCTAATGCTACTGGTTAGGGACCAATTCTGAAAACTACTAATAGAGTAGTGGTTCTCAAAATTTATTATACATCAAGAAACACCTGGGGATCTTGTTAAAAATGTAGATTTGTTTCAGTGTATGTAGGGTGGCAATACACCAGTTTGAAGCCCTGGTAGGAAGTCACCGATGGCCTTTGAAAGAGCAGTTGTAGTGAAATGGAGAGTAGCTGATTCCACATTTGGGACAAGAGAGCTTAAATGGGGCTTGCAATACTTTGAAATATGAAGGTGATGGAGGTAGGGGTGGATGTAGAGAGACAAGATTCTCTCTTTTGTGTCTCCTGAGCTTAAAGGGACAAACTACCTGAGATATTTGTTGACTAAATGAGTAGATAAAGAGGTGAATAGCTAAAGTTTTCCATACATGAATAGACAAAGTCCCCCTCCCAACCAAGATGGCACATGAATTGTTGCTGAGGTTATGGGATTCAAAATGGTAAACAAAACACTTTTTTCAACAACAAGTTGTATAAAATTATTTCACTAATTAAAATCAATGTACTGAGCAGTTGTCCCTCAATAAATATACGTCGCTTATTCCTGTAACTCACCTAAATGAGTTCCAATGTCTTTCATTTGCACTTTGTCTTTGTTTTTGTTTAAAATGCATTCTTGGTTAACAGTGCCTTTAGAAGGTTATCTTGAGGCCCCATCTCTGTCCCAGTGGTGCCTGGACCTAGTATTCTTGGAACTGAGGGCCTCTCAGCTATGCTCCATTGATCTTGCTTCCCAGGTATGTCACAGGCAACTCTGACGCATAAAGGAATATGTCCTGATGTGAACTCCTAAAAGGCCTAGTTAGGAAGGTAAAGTGATAATAAACTATATGGAAGACGAGAATCCACTCTGTTTTCCACAAGAAGGACCACCAAATAGATATGTGAAGAAATATATTTCTAGTGGGACTTAAATATAAAAATATGGGTAATTGCTTGCTTTCCTGAACCCACAGTTGCTTTATTTATCTTAGTCTATCCCTGTGATTCTCACTCTAGAATTTGCATCAAAATCACCTGGAGGACTTGCTGTACCCCTCACCGCACCCCTGGTTTCTGATACAGTAGATCTGGGATGGGGCCAGATAATTTGCATATCTGACAAGTTCTCTAGTGATGTGGATGCTCCTCAACACCACGCTTCCAAGAACTACTGGTCTATACAACCAAAAACCAAATCCATTGCCATGGAGTCATTTTCAGCTCAGAGTGACCCTACTTCTTTCCCTGGTTTTCTGATGTCCCTGAGAGAAAACGAGCCTGATTCTCATTTCAGCACTACTGCCCAGGCTTCTGTCAGTTTCTCTTGTGTAAAAAAAAAAAAAAAAAAAAATGAAATTTTAAAAGCAGTAACAAGGCTGTGTTAAGGGTAACCAAGCCTAGGTTTCCAGCCTTTTATTCATGTTTAAGCCTGGATCATGCAAGCAATTTGCAATCAGATGCTACCCTAAAGGTTGGCTGTTCAAACCCACCCAGCAGCCCGGTAAACTGCTTCTGTAAAGATTACAGCCAAGAAAACTCTACAGAGCAGTTCTATTCTGTAACACATTAGGTCACCATGAGTTGGGAGCTGACTTGACAACAGCTAATAACAATAACTCATTTTTAAGTGGAATGAGGGATTTATCTTAGTCATTAATATGTTAGTGCCTGTTAAAAATAAGAGCTCAACTGGAATCATACAAATGTAATATAAGCACCTAACACTGAAAAGTAATTCTCCTTCAGTTACAAAACGTTCATAAAATAAATACTTTTCTCAATCAAAGTCTCTCAATATTTATCTACAACAGTAAGGTGGTGGTCATTAAATGAGAGATTAAAAAATAACACTCATTTGCCACACATACATCTTTTTTTCCATTTTTTATTTTATCTTTAAGTCAAAGGAGGAGCAGGAGGAGACAGCACATGCAGAGTCTAATCAGTCCGTAAGTAGACTGTAGTGCTTCAGTTGGGATCATTACAATGAAATTAATATTCTTCCTTTGCTCAGTTTATTTACGAAAAGAACAGACACAGCACGGTAGCATAAGTGGGGCACAATCTGACAGTGTACACAGAGCAGATGGGGAAAATCAAGTGAGGCTCTGAATGAGCTTCTTACCTGCTCTACACCTGAGCAATTCCAAAGAGGTCAGGGCCACGTTGATTAAAACATTTGTAAGAACAAATTAATATTCGAAGAGGTATCAATTGTAAATTTTTGCTTATCTTCCAGTTCTAAGAAGCAAAGATTAAAAATAAAATTAATAGGGCAGAGCTAAATATATATTTTGCATAAAATAAATATTAGCTCTCTCAGAGATTTCAGAAGATTGATTTCTAAAAGACACACAATTCTATTTATGCTTGAGTTGCTCTTTTTCCACAACACAAACAAACTTAACTAGCTGAGAAAGGCATACTCACCACTAACAAAAATTCAAATAATAAAGGATTGTCTATATCCAAAGCTATTATTATATAGTCTAACCATGAAGTATTTGGATTGAAGGTAAAAAATGGCATAGAATTGACAGTCTAGCAGTTTCTTACAAAGCTAAACATAGGCTTACCATATGATCTAGCATCATGCTCCTAGGTATCTACCCAAATGGGTTGAAACTTTTGTCCACATAAAACCTGCGCATGAATGTTTATAGCAGCTTTATTCATAATGGTAGAGGAGGCCTGGTGGTACAGTCGTTAAGTGCTAGGTTGCTAACCAAAAAGTTGGTCGTTTGAACACACCCAGCGGCAGTGTGGGAGAAAGACCTGGCGATCTACTCCTGTAAAGATTACAGCCTTGGAAACCCTATGGGGTAGTTCTACTCTGTCCTATAGGGTTGCTGTGAGTCAGAATAGACTCAACAGCAATGAGTTTGGTTTTTTGTTTTATTCATAACTACTAAAAATTGGGAGCAACTAAGATGTCTTTCAATAGGTGAATAGGTAAACTAACAACCCAAAAAAAGTAGCTGCTAAAGCTGCTTATGTACAGCCAAATACCTCATGGGATTTGGTTCCTGGGTTTGGAGGTTTAGGGTCATGGTTTCATGGGACAACCCAGTTAATTGGCCTAATAACATGTTTAGTGCTTCTGTTCTACCTCTTAGTTCATTGCATAATGCCTGGGGTCTTAAAAGCTTGCAACGGGCAACTCATGGCACAATAATTGGTGTCTATTCACCTGGAGCAACAAAAGAAGAAGAAGAGTCAGGAGTAGGAGGAGGATATGGAATGTGTGGCTAGTTGCCTCCATGAACAACTGCCCCCTTTCCCATGAGATCAGAAGAACTGTGTGGTGCCTGACTACCATAACTGAACATTTTGATCAAAGATTCTATAGATGAATACTGACCAAAAGGGGGAAAATGCAGAACAGAACTTTAAATTCTCATGGAATCCAGACCTTCTGGAGACATGGAGGTTGGATGAACCCCTGAAACTATTTGCCCTGACATAGTCTTTAAGCCTTAAACCAAAAACAAATAGTTTAGTTTAACTAGTAAAGAAGGTCTGCCTTGAGCACTCTGCTCTTTCAAGATCTAACTTATGTGATCAAATTGACAACAGAAACAGAAGATTAGATAGGAAACTTAGAGGGCAGTGAGTTTGTGCTAATGGAGGAGGAACAACTCAGAAAAGGAGGGTGAGAATGGTTGCACAACTTGAAGAATGTTATCAACATCTCTGAACTGGACCTGTAGAAACTGTTGAATTGGTGTATGTTTTGCTGTGTATATTCTCAACAACAACAAAATATATTAAAAAATTTTAAAAAGAAAAACATAGTACCGAATCTACATAAACTTTACTTTTGTTTTAGAGGGATATTTAATTGATCAATCAGCAAACATTTACTGAACTCCCCAATGGATATTATGCTTTTGCCTCTCTGGCGTACATTTCCCATGAAAACTAATCTTGGTCACTGCCTGCAATGTTCATTCAGACGTTCACTGGCTGGGTCTTAGGCAAGTTGTCCAATACATGATTTAAATTTTTCTGCTTCAAATATCTCTGATCTTATACCTCAATGCATATAATAGGCAGTCAAAAATGCTGTTATCCAACTTAGTGTACTGACCTCTGATGTTTGAAATAATGGTAACCTCTATAGCTTAACAGATTCACACAACTAACAGTTTAATTGGTTGGTAATACTACTTAGTTTTACCATGAAACCATTTGGTCATCATCACTGCAACCCACAATGAGAGATTTGATTGCTGTTCTGTTCATTTTTCCACAAAAAACTTTGAGAACCCATTTAAAGGTTAGAACAAGTAGGCATGGTTACTAATCCGTCCTTGAGAGAGTAGCAGCCTTTCAAGCCTGATGATAAATCTGTTGGGAGCCCAGAGTCACACATCATATCACCTTCACATTCACAGTCACATTCAACAGTGACTGTGGAGTGCTTAGAGGATACATGGCACTATTCTAACCATAAAGTATTTGAAATGAAGGTTTAAAAAAATCTATACAAAGGTCAAAATCTCTATATAAACATAACTTCTGTCCTAGAGGGATGCTTACTTGATCAATCAGCAAATATTTACTGAATTCCCCAATGGACACTTTGTTTTCACCTGTCCAGTATCCATGTCCTATTTCGCTGGTACAGAAGCCCACCTTTTTCTTTGCGGACCCACCCTTCCCCCAATCTCAGTGCATATGTTGGTGGCAAGGCAACTGATCCCACTCCCATGACCACTTAACTCAGACCCAGCCAACAACCCAATCACTTCCTTCTGACCACTGTGATTAGTCCAGGGGTAAGCATATGACTCAAGCCATATCAATAGAGCCAATAAGCATCATCCCCAGGCCTTTTTCTGGATCTGTTGAAAAAGTGAAGCTCTTCTTCTACTGCAGGCAGACATGACTTAGGGAGCTCCTGCCTGAGAATGAAGCCAAGGCAAAGGAAAGCAGAGCCAATTACCAAAGAACAATAAACTCCTGATGATAAACTTGAACACTTTGATCCAGTTATGACTAAACATTCATCCAGACCCATCACTGGGCCATTTATGTACATAAGATAATAAAATTCTTCATTATTTGAGTTAGTGTATGAATTGGATTTCTTTAACTTGAAACCGAAGAGGCCTGACCAATTACAAGCACCTATACCCTGCACCACATTAGAAAAAGTACTAATGATACAGCTATATAACAATCCCTGCTTATAAGAATCTCTTTAGCATCTGGTTGGAAGCACAAGAAATAAACACAAAAATTACTAGAAACCTGAGTGCAGAGAAGGGAGATATCATAGGCTGCATATTAAGCAAGAGTTTACAATGTAAGAAAAAGATGAACTGGGTTTGAGTGATAACTAGGATTTGGCTGCCTAGAGAGAAGATGAAAGGACATTTCAGTAAGGGTTAACTCTGAGAGCAGAAATTCAAGAATGTACATATTGTATTGGGGAAACAATACAGTATAAAAATAAATAGAGCATAAAATATTAAATAAAATATTAAATCATGGGCTATCAACAATAAGTATAGTAGCTCAAGAGTAAAAAGAATCTGTAAATGTAAAATGGTACAACCATTTTGGAAAATGATATGGTACTTCCTTAAAAAGCTAGAAATAGAAGTACCATATGATCCAGCAATCCCACTCCTAGGAACATATCCTAGAGAAATAAGAGCCATCACACAAATAGACATATGCACACCTGTGTTCACTGCAACATTATTCACAATAGCAAAAAGATGAAAACAACCTAAGTGCCCATCAACAGATGAATGGATAAACAAACTATGGTACATACACACAACAAAATACTATGCAACAGTAAAGAACAATGATGAATCTGTGAAACATCTTGCAACGTAGATGAATCTGGAGGGCATTATGCTGAGTGAAATAGGTCAATCACAAAAGGACAAATACTATATGAGACCACTATTATAAAAACTCATACAAAGCTTACACACAGAAAGAAACAATCTTTGATGGTTACCAGGGAGAGGAGGGATGGGAAGAGAAAAACACTAACTAGGTAAAAAAAAAAAAACCCGTTGCCGTGGAGTTGATTACGACTCATAGCGACCCTATAGGCCTTACATAAGTGGTAACTTTGGTGAAGGGTAAGACAGTACACCATACTGGGGAAGTCAGCACAACTTGACCAAGGCAAGGTCATGGAAGCTTCATAGACATGTACAAACTCCCTGAGGGACCAAATTACTGGGCTAAGGGCTGAGGACCATGGTATTGGGGGACATCTAGATCAATTGGCATAATATAGTCATAAAGAAAATGTTCTACATCCTACTTTGTTGAGTAGTGTCTGGGGTCTTCAAAGCCTGTGAGCGGCCACCTAAGATACTCCACTGGTCCTGCCTCATCTGGAGCAAGTGAGAATGAAGAAAACAAAAGACACAAGAGAAAGATAAGTCCAAAGGACTAATGGACCACAAATACCACAGCCTCCACCAGAATGAGTTCAGCACAACTAAATGGTGCCTGGCTACCACCACCAACTGCTCTGACAAGGATCACAATAGAGGGTCCCAGACACAGCTGGAGATAAATGTAGAACAAAATTCTAACTTGTAGAAAAAGACCAGACTTACTGGTCTGATAGAGACTGTAGAAACCCCAAGAGTAGGGCCCCTGGACACCCTTTTAACACAGTAATGAAGTCACTCTTGAGGTTCAGCCTTCAACCAAAGATTAGACACACCCATAAAACAAAATGAGACCAAATGGGAACACCAGCTCAGGGGCAAGGATGAGAAGGAAGGAGGGGACAGGAAAGCTGGTAACAAGGAACTCAAGGTTGAGAAGGGGAGAGTGTTGACAGGTTGTGGGGTTGGCAACCAATGTCACAAAACAATATATGTATTAATTGTTTAATGAGAAACTAATTTGCTCTGTAAACCTTCATCTGAAGTACTATAAAAAAAGAATCTGTGTTTCTCTAATCATAGTCATATTTTGAATAGTATTTAAAATCTACTCTATATGAGATAATGTTGATTATCTAACTAGATTATAATGGCTAAGTGTTGAAATTGTGCTTCGAGAACATGACAAATGTCGAAAAGATCACATTCAGTGATCTTTTCCCTTTCCATATAGTAGACACCCCTCTCATCCAACCAGCTCTTCCTGCCTGCTTCTGGAACATATCTCAGCTAATCTAAAAGACTATCAGAAATAAACCACGCTGCATAGAGGCCACTCAGCTCCTGTTTAAGAAACCAGGACAGATAGTAGTGCTGTGAAGCGAGAGAGGGAGGTTAAAGGAAAAAAGACAAACATAAACCAAGGAAGCAACTGGGGTCATATAGTTATATGATTTGCTTTTGCCAGTTTCTTCATAAGGTGAAAGGTTTATAATAGAAACTATTAAAGGCATTTTCTATTTCCATTGTGGTTTCAGCCATTTCCCATGTGTCATTAAGAAATTGCATGGGCAGAGTTTGAGTTGGCCCTTGTTGCAAGCAGGAATGCAAAGCGTCTGCGTCCCTCTTTTCCCTTCTTGGGGGTAGTATTGTTTAGTTAGCTAAAATAAATGTTTTATTTCGGTTTTTAGGAGCTTAGTTTACCAAAGGCCATTATCAGTTTTATATGGAACATGAAGCTTTGCTGGTAATTATTTTCTAGCTTATTAACTTCTGATAAAATATTTCTTGGTGTCTTGTATTGTTTCCTAGAAATTTTACTGAGAAAAAATTGACCCCACAATATTCCTGATAACACATTTCCATCTAGAGTCATTATTCTCAGTAATGATTGCATGAAAAAAGATGCTCTAATATTTACTTCTCAATGCCCATTTAAATTGTCATTTCCGGGATGGAATACTCCCAAACTCATTCTATGAAGCCAGCATAACCATCATACCAAAACCAGGTAAAGACACCACAAAAAAAGAAAATTACAGACCAATATCCCTCATGAACATTGACGCAAAAATCCTCAACAAAATTCTAGCCAATAGAATTCAGTAACATATCAAAAAAATAATTCATCATGATCCAGTGGGATTTATACTAGGTAAGCAGGGATGGTTCAACATTAGAAAAACAATCAATCTAATCCATCACATAAATAAAAGACAAGAACCACATGATCTTATCAATTGATTCAGAAAAAGCATTTGACAAAGTCCAACACCCATTCATGATAAAAACTCTCAATAAAATAGGAATAGAAGGGAAATTCCTCAGTAGAATTAAGGGCATTTATACAAAGCCAACAGCCAACATCATCCTAAATGGAGAGACTTTGAAAGCATTCCCCTTGAGAACGGGAACCAGACAAGAATGCCCTTTATCACCACTCTTATTCAACGTTGTGCTGGAGGTTTTAGCCAGAGCAATTAGGCTAGAAAAAGACATAAAGGACATCCAAATTTGTAGGGAAGAAGTCAAAGTAT
>NW_004443945.1:27657032-27680094 GCF_000243295.1 Trichechus manatus latirostris
AAATTTAAAATAAAAAAATAAAAATAAATTGCCGTTTCCATTTGTGGCATTGAAATTGTTTCTACTGGTGTGACATAGAAGTTCATATGAAATGATAAGCATATTACAAAGGAATAACGACACTTCCTCTTATAGAGGACATGTCTTCACAAACCACAATTAACCAAACCCCACGATTCTGTCAAAGATAATTACTGCTTTGGATCTTGTTTACAGTGAGAAATACAAACATTGAAAGACATATACTTTCTTTTCAAGTCAGAAAAAAAAAAGGATTCAGTCTATGATTACACAGGCTTTTATTTTTAAAAATTTCATTTTAGCAAAAAGCTCTAAAAAAGTAAAATATCATGTTGTTGTTGTTAGGTACCATCGAGTCAGTTCTGACTCATAGCAACCCTATGTACAACAAAATGAAACATTGCCCAATCCTGCACCACCCTCACAATCATTGCTATGTTTGAGCTCATTGTTGCAGCCACTGTGTCAATCCATCCTGTTGAGGGTCTTCCTCTTTTTCACTGACCCACTACTTTACCAAACATGATGTCCTTCTCCAGGGACTGATCCCTCCTGATAACATGTCCAAAGTATGAGATGAAGTCTCGCCATCCTTGCTTCTTAAGAGCATTCTGGCTGTACTTCTTCCAGGACAGACTTGCTTGTTCTTCTGGCAGCCCATGGTATATTCAGTATTCTTCGCCAACACATAATTCAAATGCATCAATTTTTCTTTGGTCTTCCTTCTTCATTGTCCACCTTTAGCATGCATATGAGGTGATTGAGTATACCATGGCTTGGGTCTGGTGCACCTTAGTCCTCAAAGTGACATCTTTGCTGTTTAACACTTTAAAGAGGTCTTTTCCAGCAGATTTGCCCAATGCAATATGTCATTTGATTTCTTGACTGCTGTTTGCATGGGCATTGACAACTTCAGCAAAGAAGAGGAAGACCCTCAATGAGATGGACTGACACAGTGGCTACAACAATGGGCTCAAACATAGCAATGATTGTGAGGATGGCACAGGACTAGGCAATGTTCCCTTCTGTTGTACATAGGGTCACTATGAGTCAGAACCAACTGGACGGCGTCTAACAACAACAGCAACATGATGTTGCTTATTGGTCAAGTTGTGAGGATTTTTGTTTCTTTATGTTGAGTATCCATACTGAAGGCTGTAGTCTTTGATCTTCGTCAGTAAGTGCTTCAAGTCCTCTTCACTGTTAGCAAGCAAGATTGTGTCATCTGCATATCGCAGGTTGTTAATGAGTCTTCCTCCAATCCTGATGCGATGTGCTTCTTCATATAGTCCAGCTTCTTGGATTATTTGCTCAACATACAGATTGCATAAGTATGGTGAAAGGCTACAACCCTGATGCACACCTTTCCTGATTTTAAACCATGCAGTATCCCCCTGTTCTGTTCAAATGACTGCCTCTTGGTCTATGTACAGGTACAGTGTAAGCACAATTATGTGTTCTGGAATTCCCATTCTTGGCAATGTTACTCATAATTCGTTATGATCTACACAGTCAGGTGCCTTTGCATAGTCAATAAAACACAGGTAAACATCTTTCTGGTATTCTCTGCTTTTAGCCAAGATCCATCTGACAGTAGCAATGATATCCCTTGTTCCATGTCCTCTTCTGAATCCAGCTTGAATATCTGGCAGTTTCCGGTTGATGTACTGCTGTAACCATTTTTGAATTATCTTCAGCAAAATTTTACTTTCGTGTGATATTAATTATATTGTTCGATAATTTCCGCATTCTTTTGGATCACCTTTCTTTGGAATGGGTACAAATATGCCCATATCTTACAGTCAGTTGGCTAGGTAGCTGTCTTCCAAATTTCTTGGCATAGACCAGTGAGCACTTCTAGTGTTTCATCCATTTGTTGAAATATCTCAATTGGTATTCCATCAATTCCTGGAGCCCTGTTTTTCACTGGTGCCTTCAGTGCAGCATGGACTTCTTCCTTCAATACCATTGGTTCTTGATCATATGCTACCTCCTGACATGGTTGAACATCGACCAATTCTTTTTGGTACAGTGACTCTGTATTCCTTCCACCTTCTTTTGATGCTTCCTGCATCGTTCAATATTTTGTCCATACAGTCCTTCAGTATTGCAACTTGAAGCATTAATTTTTTTCTTCAGTTCTCTCAACTTGAGAAATGCTGACTGTGTTCTTCCCTTTTGGTTTTCTAACTCCAGGTCTTTGCACATTTCATTATAATACTTTACTTTTTCTTCTTGAGCTGCCCTTTGAAATCTTCTGCTCAGCTCTTTTACTTCATCATTTCTTCCATTTGCTTTAGCTACTCTATGTTCAAGAGCAAGTTTTAAAGTCTCTTCTGACATCCATTTTGGTCTTTTTACTGTCTTTTTAGTGACCTTTTGCTTTCTTCATATGTAATGTCCTTGATGTCATCTTACAATTTGTCTAGTCTTCAGTCATTTGTGTTCAATGAGTCAAATCTATTCTTAAGATGGTCTCTAAATTGAGGTGGGATATACTCAAGGTTGTACTTTGGTTCTTGTGGACTTGTTTTAATTTTCTTCAGCTTCAATTTGAACTTGCATATGAGCAATTGATGATTTTTTCAGCAGTCAGCCCCTGGCCTTGCTCTGACTGATGATATTGAGCTTCTCCATCATCTCTTTCCACAGTTGTAGTTGATATGACTCCTGTGTTTTCCATCCAGTGAGGTCCACGTGCATAGTTGTTGTTTATGTTGTTGAAAATAAGTATGTGCAATCAATAAGTCATTGGTCTTGCAAAATTCTGTCATACAGTCTCAGGCATCAATTCTATCTGCTAAATTTGTGGCAATAAAAAACTAATACAGGTATCATTTTCCAAATTAGCAGGACCATGAAAAAGTATGACTATCACAAGTCTTCCACCTTTCAATCTAGAAATGACTTTGGTCCAATCTTTCATTTTCCAGATGAGGATACTAAGTCCTCATATAGTGAGAAAGTCAGTGACTTACCTCAGGCCTCATTTTTCAAGAAAGATAAAAACCTAGAATCCAGGTTCACTAAATTCTAGATCAGTTAGTTATAGTATGCCTCCAGCCTCTTTCACTAATGTGAGGCTTTGATTACAGTTTGACAATCACTGAAGAACTATGTGGAAGAATGAAGAATTTTTGTAAAAGTACACACGATTTCAAATAACATATAGAAGTATATTAGTTAGCTGTTATGAAACTCAACATGTCTAAAATGAAGCTTGGGGTCTTGCCTCCCAAGTCAGTTCCTCTCCGGATTTTCCTGTTTTTCTCCTTCACACCTCTCAGAGGTTTCCTATACTCAATCAATAAGTTCTGTTTTCTTTCCTTCCTCATGTCACCTCCTTTCTTTGCACTTCCACTGCCACACCTCACACCTGCAGTAGACAACTACTTCTTATTGTTCTCTTTTCTGCAGTTTCTCTTCTCTTCCACCTTCAATTAACCGAGCACACTACTGTCAAATGACTCTTTTTAAAACACACCTTTCTTTATGTCATTGACTTGTTCCCACACATTCAGTAGGGCTCCATTTCCAAACAGGATCAAGTATAAACTCCTTAGTCTATCATTTGAGGTTCATAGAGTTTGATCCTAGTTTTTAAATAATTTCTCCTCCTCCCACTCCCATCCACAAGCCAACTTAATTGATTCACTGCCCTATGAGCTTGACTCATTATTCTCCTCCATACCAACCTCTTCTCCTAAAATGTCCTTTCTGCTCTCTTCTCCATATATCCGAATCCTACCTATGTCTAGGTCCTGCAAAACTTCCCAGCCTTAGAAACCCTTTGGTCAGTTCTTCTCTGTCCTATAGGGTCGCTATGAGTCAGAATAGACTCGATGACACACAATAATAACAGGACTCATTTAACATTTAGCTGTTATCCCTAGTGTCTTTTACATCTTTAGGTTTTAATCTCTTAGAGAGAGACTAGATCCCCTACTTATTTGCATTGTACTTAGCACTCAGTTTAATGCTTAAAGCAGAACCTCAAATATTTATGGAATGACTAAAAATAATTTTAAAAATTCAAGTTGAACGTTCAGAAGGACAACTCGTCCAAGCTGGTTGGCTATCAGCACCAGCAATGAAGGCAAGTGATCTGAAGTTAACTGCTCCATTTAGGAAGGACGGTCATACATTCTGATTTGCTCAGGACGGTGCTGGTTTTCTGCAGTTTTCCCAACTAGTAATAATGCCCTCTTTCACTCTTAAAAGCATCTTGGTTTGGATGATACATTATATAGTCATTTTACCCTTAGGACATTTTGGACTATGGCAAGGAAAGAAATCACAAAGAAAATCCTGCTTATGTTCCAGCCAGCCATCCAGCTAAGTGCCATCCTCTTCTCTACAGAGCCATCCTGCTTGTCAACACTGTTGTTGTTGTTAGGTGCCATTGAGTTGGTTCTGACTCACAGTGACCCTATGTACAACAGAACAAAACACTACCTGGTCCTGCACCATACTCATAATCATTGCTGTGCTGGAGCCCACTGTGGCAGCTACCGTGTCACTCCATCTCATTGAGGATCTTCCTCTTTTTCGCTGACCCTCTACTT
The DNA here is from genome assembly GCF_000243295.1 of Trichechus manatus latirostris. NCBI lineage: Eukaryota > Metazoa > Chordata > Mammalia > Sirenia > Trichechidae > Trichechus > Trichechus manatus. The sequence continues at coordinate 27,661,619 of NW_004443945.1, forward strand.
TACCAAGCATGATGTCCTCCAGGGACTGGTCCCTCCTGATAACATGTCCAACTACCCCCTGCATAATCAATGCTCTTTAAATTTCATGTGGGAGTCCTGAACGTTTTGGTGATGTGCAACTTCAGATAAATGACCTGAAGTTGAGTATAATTCAAGATTCTTTAGAAGAAGAAAAATAGTAATAGATACTGGATACATCAGAGAGTCTATTGAGAAGCTTAAAAACAAAAGGGAGAGTTCTCTGAAGGGAAAAGCCAATTCCATGGGGTCCCATAGGAAAAGAATTAATCAAGACACACTGTGTGTACCAGTGTTCATTTATACTATAATTGTTGTGTTATATTCTGAATAAAATAATAAGGAACACTACATACCATTTCAATTCTTCTGAACGAGAAATACATATTATTTTCATGACTGTTTAGAATTAGAAGTGCAATGTCTTCTGATCTTCTTCTTGCCTAATGTACATTAAATTGACTAACCACCACATAAATATTTTAAAACTTACATTCATTTTCACAGTTGACTGGTTGAAATGATCAGTTTCATAAATGAATGTCAATGGTACCTAAACAGTAATAACTTATACTGAAAAGTAAGATTTTTCTCTAAAAGTAATGAGTAAAATTATTAAAATGTAATCTTATGTTTCATTACTGGCAGCTTGTCACAAAAAGGAATTAAGGTTACAAATTTTCATTTACTTTCATAATGTAGATCAGCGTTTTCACTCATTTGTGGTGAAACCTACTCAGTCTAATCTCTTTTGAGAGTAGTTTTAATTACATTACATCATTCAATGCAGGGTTGAGAGTTCATGTTCCAAATCATTCCCTCCCTAAACTCCTCAACTTTAAAGGAATCTGGGGAAATGTTAAGTTCAACTAACGTAACTATAAGAAATGAAAACTATCAAATGCATATCTTGGGCACAGAATCACTTGAGTGTTTGGAAAGGCTTTTATGAGACTATTTAGGTTACCTCTAAATCACTAGTTCAAATATGGCCCAAGCTGGTAGTGACTAAAAAGGACTAATTTTTGTTGCTTTTTCAAAGGTTTATATTATTAGTAGATAATGTTGAAATATCTATGATGTTGAAATTATTGATAATTCTGTAATTGCTAAGGAATAACTGAACTCAGATGGCAAAGGCTATAACATCTGGAAAAAGACAAAAGCATCTGGATAAATTATGGTAAAGGTTAATATTTGAGAGATGAGTAAAATTTTTCATCGACTATTTTCCAGTTCTCATCTTACTATTTCATAAAATAGGCATGACACAATTTCACATCCACTTGAATAGAAGCAAATGCAATTTTATTTTTGGTTGTTCTAGTTGTTTTGTGTTGAGAATAAAGATCCATTTATTGTCAAGTGTTTCCCTCTTGCAACAGTGCCTTCAGATAGCAAACCACGTTAGAGATAGAACATTGTGTAAACAAAACAAGGGTGATCAGACATTGGCATTATTCAGTGAGTTCTCCCTTTATAATAAAGTATTTTCTATAAAAGTCAGCATTTACTAAACTTAGTTCCTGAAGAGATACTTAAGATATTGAGGTATTTTGTGAAATAGAAGGGAAGATTCTAGGCAAACTAGTTTTTGCCTGTATAATCTCTTCTCTACAATAACTGATAAAGTAGTATAAAACTCTAAATAAATATAGAAGCAACTGTTTACCAGTGTGGTTAATCTGATTATCATTTCCATGAATTTTGTGAATGTAATTCTGTTTTCATGCAAATGATTCATGCACTCAGCTGTTGTCCAAAAGGTTGGAGGCCGACATCCTCTCAGAGGTGTCTTAGAAGAAAAGCCTCATGATCTGCTTCTGAAAAAGTCAACCATTGAAAAACCTATGGAGCATAGTTCTACTGTAACATACATGAGGTCACCATGTGTTGGAGTCAGCTCAACGACAAATGGTCTAAAATTCTGTTTTCACTCTAAAATCAGGGTTCTAAACACTCCATCAAAGTAGCATGTTTCAAGTGCCAACCTGGTAATACATATTCAAATATAAATTTTCTTTATCCAAATTTTAACAATTTTAAATATCTTCCAATTTGTTACCATAATTTATAAATTATACATGTTGTAATCCAATGTCATATACTTTTTCCACTGTAATATACTTACTAAATATTACTAGTTTTACTTCTTCCATTATTTTAATAAGGTTAAGTTGTTCAAAGCAAAACACTTTTTCTCTTCAAATTATTTCTCTTCACAATTTTCCAACACTTCCATTTCTTTTGCATATCAATTTAACTAAGCACATAATTCTGGATTTTCAGTTATTTCCCCTCAGTGCTTTGAAGATACTATACCATTGTTTTCTGGCATCAATTATTGCAGCGAGAATAGAGACTCTGAAAACTGAATCACAACGTTAATATGAGGATCGTGACCTCAGGTTATTCGAATTTCACCTCCTCAGAAAAGTTTTCCTGAAGCTGCTTAAGCACTTGTTTGCCCCATCCGTGATTCCATAGCATGAATACATAACTCCACATTATAATGCTCATTACATTGTATTTTAACAAGTAGATCTCTTGAATGCAATGGACTCTGTCTTACTCATCTTTGGAACCTGAAAGTCTAGCACAGTGCCTTGCATATAGTAAGCACCCAATAGATGTACTGAAAAAATATGTAAAAATCATTTTTGTAATAGGAAAAGCACTACCATTATCCATTTTCCAATTATTTAAAAACTTTCCTATCTTCTGTTTCAGACCTACTCAACCCCTTGAGGTGATGTAATAGACAAGGCTCATTACATTGTATCCAAATTCTAGCCCTATTAATTCTTGAAGGTAGACAGTACATAATCAGAACATTAAAATCTTCCTGAACTGGCATACAGCATAGACTAATTTTAAACTTCCTCTTCTACTAGATCATTCCACAGCCTACAATCACAAACTTATTTCCACATCCTTAAAACTCTTTCCTAAGACCTCTTTCAGCCTGCAAATAACATCCTATAGTTCTTCTACATTTTGCCTCCATATTTCAGAGATCAGTCAAGACTTCTGATTGATGCAACCTGCTTCCAGCCCTGCCACCCTAGTGACACAAAAGTCACCACCTTTCCCTCTGATTTTACAGTCCAGCTTCTTCTCATCAGCCCTATATCTCTCAAATTGGCATCATTAATCAGCTCATTCTTGAATGCATATTGGAGTGAGAGAGCAGCCAAATTTTCTCATGCCCAAAGTAAGTGTGGACATGGTTATAAAAAGGACCAGCAGACCAAGGGACTTCAAGGTCAGAACAAGAAAACGCTGGGTATACAGACAGATAAGCAGAGATCATGGGAAGTGGACATCTTAGCAAACACCAACATGGAGATATGAGCTAGACAGTATGATTGTCCACCTCAGAGGATGCGCACATGGAACAGAAGACATGACAGAACAGATTGCTCCCACTTTATAATGCCATAACACTACTTAACATCTCCAAAAGTTGGATATTACAGGGAGAACAGGAGGGAAAAGAGAAGAAGGAAATCCTAAATATCCAAGGTTAAATCTAAAATAACTGAGAACTTCCTAAAGTAATTATATGAACCTGGAATTTACTAGAAAATGTTTTCCAGTAGAATGGGAGCCCAGGTAGAAGCTAATTCAGTAGAAGAAAAAGTAAGAAAGTTCCCTTTCTTGCACACCTGTATTTTATGGCTGGAAAATTTCTATCCACTATACGTGGTTTTGCCCCTCATTCTTTGATTGCTCTTAGTCATTCTCCTTTTGTTGATTCCTGACTTTGCCTACCCCTTTAATATTGTTGTCCTCAACTGTTCAGAACTTTGGTCTTTTCACTTCACTGTGTAAGTCTCCTTGGGCAATCTTCAAGCCCATGGCTTCAAGTGTCACATTTGTATGAACAATCCTTACATCCATATCACCAGCTCCAGCCTCTCTTTGTCAAACAAAAATCTCATCTCTTCACTCCATTGCTTCAACAACTGTCCATAGCTTTCAAAATTCAATTCAAACTTCAAACACGAGAGTCAGCCTGATCTTATACCTGCATCCCTCTCCAAACTCATCTTCCACCCTCCCCCTTAATGAGTTCCCTACACTCACTGTGCAATTTGTTTGCATCATGCTACATTTGCACGGGCAGTTCCCTCACCTGGATTCTTTTCTATTCTAACTCCAACTCACCCTTCAAAGCATATTTCCAAGCAATACCTCTTAAAATATTTTTAACTGTGTTATATATTCCCCAAGTACTAAGCACAAGCACTTGTGGATAGACCAGGGGAATGTACCCATTTAATTGAGATGTCTTCCCCTTGTAGCCCTCTGGGCACACTTCCATCATAGTATTTATCATCAGAATATAATCATTCTTTCTTTTCTGAATACGTTGTCATTGAGACAATTCTGACTCATGGCAACCTCATGTGTTACAGAGCAGAAAGAACTGGCTGTAACATATATGGAAGCAGATCACCAGGCCTTTCTTCTATGGTGCCACTGGGTGGGTTCAAACCACAAAACTTTTGGTTAGCAGTTGGGTGAAAATCACTTGTGCCACTCAGGGACCTTTTTGTTTTAAGGTCTTAATTAAAAAAAAAAAAAAATCTATCCTCACTAAGCACCTTTATTTATTTAAATAAATAAATACCTGTTATTAAATACCTTTTCTCAACAACATAAACATGACTATACACATGGACCTCATCAGATGGAATACACAGGAATCAAATCAACTACATCGGTGGAAAGAGACAATGGAAAAGCTCAATTATCATCAGTCAGAATAAGGTCAGGGGCCCACTGCTGAAAAAACCATCAATTGCTCCTATGCAAGCTCATGTTGAAGCTGAGGAAAATTAAAACAAGTCCATGAGAGTCAAAGTACAACCTTGAGTATATCATTACTGAATTTAGAGACCATCTCAAGAATAGATTTGATGCATTGAACACTAATGACCGAAGACAAGATGAATTGGGGGGTGACATCAAAGACATCTTACATAAAGAAGAGTAAAAGGTCATTAAAAAGACAGGAAAGAAGGAAAAGACCAAAATGGATGTCAGAAGAGATTCTGAAACTTGCTCTTGAATGTAGAGTAGCTAAAGTGAATGGAAGAAATGATGAAGTAAAAGAGTTGAACAGAAGATTTCAAAGGATGGGTTGAGAAGACAAAGTAAAGTATTATAATGAAATGTGCAAAGACATGGAATTAAAAAACCAAAAGGGAAGAACACACTTGGCATTTCTCAAGCTGAAAGAACTGAAGAAAAAATCCAAGCCTTGAGTTGCAACACTGAAGGATTCTATGGGCAAAATATTGAACAATGCAGGAAGCATCAAAAGAACATGGAAGTAATACAAACAGTCACTGTACTAAAAAGATTTGAACAATGTTCAACCTTTTCAGGAGGTAGCATATGATAAAGAACTCATAGTACTGAAGGAAGACATTTAAGCTGCACTGAAGGCGCTGGCAAAAAACAAAGCTCCAGGAGTTGAAGGAATACCAACTGAAATGTTTCAACAAATGGATACAGCACTGGAGGTGCTCACTTATCTATGCCAAGAAATTTGGAAGACAGCTACTGACTGACCAGCTAGAAGAGATTCATATTTGTGCCCATTCCAAAGAAAAGTGATCCAACAGAATGTGGAAATTATCGAACAATATCACTAATCACACACAAGTAAAATTTTGCTGAAGATAATTCAAAAACGATTGCAGCAGTACATTGACAGGAAACTGCCAGAAATTCAAGCCAGATTTGGAAGAAGACATGGAATAAGGGATATCATTGGTGATGTCAGATGGATCTGCTGAAAGCAGAGAATACCAGAAAGATATTTACCTGTGTTTTATTGACTATGCAAAGGCATTTGACTGTGTGGATCATAACAAATTATGGGTAACATTGCCAAGAATGGGAATTTCAGAACACTTAATTGTGCTCATGTATTGTGTACACAGATCAAGAGGCAGTCATTAGAAAAGAACAAGGGAATACTGTGTGGTTTAAATCAGAAAAGGTACATGTCAGGGTTGTATCCTTTCACCATACTTACTCAATCTGTTTGCTGAGCAAATGATCTGAGAACCTGGACTATATGAAGAAGAATGTGGCATCAGGAGTGGAGGAAGACTCATTAACAACCTGCGATATGCAGGTGACACAACCTTGCTTGCTTAAAGTGAAGAGGACTTGAAGTACTTAGCAATGAAGACTACAGCCTTCAGTATGGATTCACCTCAACATAAAGAAAACAAAAAGCAACATCATGATAAACGGAGAAAAGACTGAAGTTGTAAAGGATTTCGTTTTACTTGGATCCACACACAATCAATACCCACAGAAGCAGCAGTCAAGAAATCAAACAACGTGTTGCACTGGGCAAATCTTCTGCAAAAAACCTCCTTAAAGTGTTAAAAATCAAAGATGTCACTTTGAGGACTAAGGAACCCCTGACCCAAGCCATAGTATTTTCAATCACCACATATGTGTGCAAAAGTTGGACAAGGAAGAAGGAAGACTGAAGAAGAATTGACACCTTTGAATTATGTGTTGGTGAAGAATACTGACTATATCACGGACTGCCAGAAGAACAAACGAATCTGTCTTGGAAGAAGTATAGCCAGAATGCTCTTTAGAAGTGAGGATGGTGAGCCTTCTTCTCACGTACCTTGGACATGTTATTACGAGGGACCAGTCCCTGGAGAAGGACATCATGCTTGGTAAAGTAGATGGTCAGCAAAAAGGAGGAAGACCATCAATAAGATGGACTGACACCGTGGCTGCAACAATGGACTCAAACATAACAATGTTTGTGAGAATGGCAAAGGACTAGGCAATGTCTTGTTCTGCTGTACATAGGGTCGCTATAAGTCAGAACCAACTCCACAGCACCTAACAACAACAACTTTGTTAAGCATCTGCTGTTCTAAGCATCACTTTCTATGCATTACCTTACTAATTCCTCACCACAGTCCTATTTCACCATTCTACAAATGAGGAAGCTTAGCCTCCAAGAGTTAGTTAAGATAATACACGTGGTAAGTTGTAGGCTGCTCTTCAAGCCTAACTTGTCTGATTCCAATTACTTTGTTTATCGCTTCCTCTGGGAGCATGTGAGTTCCTTGAGAGCCAGAGCTCTGTATTCCCAGCCCCTGGCAAAAGGCCTGATACATAGTAGAAAAAAGATAAATAAGGAATGCAAGATGTGAATACTCAGAGAAACAGTGTGCAAGGAGCAGAAAGGGCATATGGGAACTCCATACTTTCTGCACAATTTTCCTGTAAACCTAAAACTGCTCTAACACATAAAACCTATTTAATATAAATAAATAAATAAATTATGGAAGTATAAAGCTCTTTACCATAAATGCCTTGAGTTGAAGCAAATGAAGGATAACTGGATGGAAAGCATAGGAGGAGACAGTCCAGGCTGTCTAGTTAAGAGGAAGAACTCTCGCGTGTGGGTTCCCTCTCCAGAGCCTCTACTTGGCAGCTTTGTGAACTTGGCCAAGTTACTTGACTTCTCTGTACCTTGGTTTTCTTGTCTATGTCACAGGGTTATTGTGAAAATTAAGTGAAATATTCCAGGTGATACGCTTAATATGATGCCAGCCACACACTTAGTACCAAATAAGTGTTGGCTATGATTATTATTACTAGGTTGCATTTTCTGCAAAGCAGGCTTGAAATGAGACTAACAGCTCATCAGATGATTTTGGGAGGGAATCTGTCAGAGTCTTTCCTGAGATCATTTTTTAAAAATGAACATGGCAACTCGTCCAAAGTGTTCAGATCCTGCCCAGTGGAAAACAGGGAATTTTGGCAAGTTTTACCACATAATCTGGTATGTGTTATACTCATTAAATGTCTCTTGAATATAACAATCCACTCCAGATGATAATGTGAGCAATTCACAGATATGCTACAGATGTGACCAAGATTATACTTACTCCCATCTTGAGGATCAACAGACATTTCTATCCTCATTTTCCCACTTACAATCTCTCTTTTTTCTTGGTATTTTATGCCCAACTGTTTTTGTTTTTTTTTTTCTTAACTTTTAAATTTCTCCCCAACTATTATTTGAATGTTCTCTCGGGCTACCTGGCTAGTTCCAGTCCCAAGGTTTTTTAAACCTTGACATGAGCTCTCACTGGCAGCAGCTTTGTCAAATTTTTCGCTATGGATATATTTGATATATTAGTAATCTAAAAAAACAGAAAAGCTAGTATTCAAATCCAGATCTTCTGATTTGTCAGTAATCCAATGGATATAAAATACATATCAGGCACTATGTTAGGCTCTACGTATACAATGGGGAACAAAATCAAATGGTTCTTGAATTTCTTGAGCTTGGGATTCAATAGTAGAGATAGACATCAAACAAATGCAACACCAAGCAAATAAATAATTTCATATCGTGCTAAGTGCCATGAAGACTCCTAACCTCTCTGGTATAAACACTGGCTCAACTATTACAAAGATGTTTCCATAGCAAGAGCATCAAGGTATTGAAAGAGTGAACAATGCTGCTTATTCATAGACAACTTTTACATGCAGCCCATATACTGGAGCCCACCATACACATGTATCCTGTTTCAGGATGCTTTCTCTGATTAGATATTTTTTTATAAAAAATTGTTCTTTATAAGCACAAAGAAGACATATCTAGTACAACTATAATTTTTACATGACTGGATCAACAAAAAAAAATGTTTAGTTTATCCTTTAGGCTCCCAATTCCTCAAAAAATATTTTGCAAATCTCATGCCAACCATCTACAGCTAGATTATGGTGATGGTGCGAATCTCTTGGAAATAATTCACGTCAGGGGTGGCAGCCATATTCTTTCTTAATTATTTTATCACCATTCCTTTGTGAGGAGTGAAAGTTTATCCATGAAGAAGTGACATCAGCTAGGTCGTCATAAATAACAATTAAAAATATTTGGTGGTCTCAAAAACTTTGGCAAAGGACATTGTGAGAAAACAATTAGTGGCTCTATATCACAACCATAACTAACATATCTTTTACTCATTACTTGCTCTGGGGATTTTCATACGCTTCTGGACAGTAAATACTCTTGTGTAAACAACTGACACCAGGTAATATGAACTCCAGTAGTAGTTCCCTGGTTTCATTTTACGTGATTATAAATCACTTATTCTAAATGGCTCTTATCAAAACTGCACTCTGTTTCCTAGAAGTTATAAACAGAGCATTAGTGAAACCCTCCAGAGTCTAAGTATAGGTTGTTGTTGTCGTTGGGTTCCGTCCAGTCAATTCCAACTCATAGAGACCACATGTGACAGAGTAGAACTGCCCCATAGGGTTTTCTTGGCTATGATCTTTACAGAAGCAGATTGCCAAGTCTTTCTCCCACAGAGCCGCTGGGTGGGTTCAAACCACCAACCTTTCGGTTAGCAGCTGAGTGCTTAACCACTGTGCCACCATATCTAAAATAGCTTACATATTTTCTGAGCCATAAGTATTGTGTCATCTGTTGATACTCTTGACAAAAACTTTCTACCTGGTATCAAGGACATATTTTTACTTTATTTATATTTTTTGTAATTAGAAACTACTCTTTTATTTTTGCCTTAGAAAGTGATAGAATCTCTCTAGTTAGTCCATTTTCTTGGTTCATGTAAATATCACATTTGTTTTGGAGAAAACATACCCATAAAAGCAAAAAATAATAAGAGATAATGTCAGCTGAACAAAATATTAAAATTTGGTGACTATAGATAAAGGGTATTCATATGTTCATTGTACTATTTTTCCAGTTTCTTGTTGTTTTCAATTTTTTCAAAATAAAAAGTTGGTGGAAAAAGTGGTTCATACTGGACTTGGTCATGAAATCCACATATAGGAAGAAACTCCCACAACTGTAGTTTGAGAAAGATAATGTAGCTCTGAAATATAAGTAGTGCTGATCTCATCCAGCTGTTGAAGAAATTTATGAAATATAAACCTTTGAAACAACAACTAATATGTTATCAGCAATCACATAAGGTCATCAACTGTCCTTGGGGAAGCAAAGACTGTGAGAGGCCTAGTCATGGCTCCACAGATAATGAGGAACACAGCCTTCTTGTGTTCAGGAGTCTTTGTTCCGCTTCAAGCAGGATAAATTCAAAGCCTTTCCGCATACAGGTTCCAAGAAGCAGACTGACGGAGAGCGAACTGGACAATGTGCCCTAAAGCAGCCATTTAAAGGACTCACTCAGGTTCCAGGGTGGCAGCCACATTAAAGTGTTTGCCAGTAGTACTTCACAGTGATTTATCCCCTCCCCTCCCTTTTTTTTTTTTTTTTTTTTTCTTTACTATTATCCATATGTGGTTAAGAGCTTAGCTGGTAACCAAAAGGTTAGCAGTTCAAATCCACCAGCCTCTCCTCGGAGACCCTATAGGGCAGTTCTACTGTGTCCCATAGGGTCACTATGAGTTGGAATTGACTCAACAGCAAGAGGGTTTTTTTGGTTTGTATCTCATTATAAAGGAAATCCATTCTTATCACTAAAGACAAATTATTAATTCATATATTCAAGCAATGATTCTTACTTTTTGCTATGTGGAAGTCACCAAACTAGGCCTTGCTTACTAAGGTGAGTAAGACACAGCCATTGACCTGTGGTGCTGGGACAGCCCTTAACAGGTAGGGTGGAGATTCCCAGTCTTGACTGCATATGAAAGACAACTGGGAACTTTATAAATTTTGCATACCCAGGGCCCTACTCCCATGGATTCTGACTTAGTAGGTCTGGTGTGAGTTATCTTTATTTTTTTAAAGCTCCATAGGTAAATTTGGTGAGCAGCCAATGAGATAGGTGTAAGCAGACTCTTGACTCAGGTCCCTTAGCAGCACAAGACTACTCTGGTCTAAAGACACCTGAAATCACTGTAACTACAGAAGTTAGAATCAGAGACTCTCTAGAGATGCAAATGGCTTTAGAGGTTATAGATCCAGCTCCCTACCAAAATTTGTAACACACACACTCACCCCTGGCACTAAATCCTAGATTCTCCAGCATATCTACCAAACTGGATAGGAGTCTATCCTAAAACAGCACAGTGACTGGGGAAGCCAGCACAACTTGTACAAACTCCATAGACATATCCAAACTCCCTGAGGGACTGAATTGCTGGGCAGAGGGCTGTGGGGATCATGGTTTTGGGGAACATCTAGCTCAATTGGCATAACACAGTTTATAAAGACATTGTTCTACATTCTAACTTGGTGAGTAGCGTCTGGGGTCTTAAAAGCCTGTGAGCAACCATCTAAGATACTCCACTGGTCTCTCCCCTTCAGGAGCAAGGGGGGATGAAGGGAACAGGATACAAGAAAAAGATTAGTTCAAAGGACTAATGAACCACAGCTACCAAGGCCTCCACCAGACTGAGTCCAGTACAGCTAGATGGTGCCCGGTTACCACCACTGACTGCTCTGACCAGGATCACAACAGAGGGTTCTGGACAGAGCTGGAGAAGGATGTAGAACAAAATTTTATCTCACAAAAAAGAAAGACCAGATTTACTGGCCTAAAGGAGACTGGAGAAACCCCGAGAGTATGGCCTCCAGACACCCTTTTAGCTCAGTGGTGAAGTCACTCCCGAGGTTGACCATTCAGCTGGGGATTGGACAGCACCACAAAACAAAATGGGACAAATGAGGCACAGCAGTCCAGGGACAAGAACTAGAAGGCAGAAGGGGACAGGAAAGCTGGTGATAAGGAACCCAAGGTTGAGTAAGGACAGTGTTGGCATGTAGTGGGGTTGTTGACCATTGTCATAAGGCAATATGTATACTAACTGTTTAATGAGAAACTATTTTGTTCTGTAAACCTTCATCTAAAGTGAGAATAGCAGCACAAGTGGAAGAACATAACTGAAGTGAAATAACTGAATTGTACATGTAGAAATTTTTGAAATGGTGTGTCTTTGGCTACGTATATTTTCACCAAAAAAAAAAAAATGGTCCTCCAAGGCCGAGAAGGGAGTGTGTTGACATGTCGTGGGGTTGTTGACCAATGTCATAAAACAATATGCATACTGTTTAATGAGAAAATATGTGTTCTGTAAACCTTCACCTATTAAAAAAAAAGCACAGTGTATTGTTAGTCCTCTTCATTTTAAGAAAACAACATATACATGGCATTGACCAAGAAGAAAATGAAAATGCTCTACTGACCCACAGCTTGATGCCAAAGAATCAGGACTTTGAACAAGTTCATTCCGGCTCGAATTCCTGCTGAGAAATGTAAATTTCTCAGCTCAAGCCAGAATGAACCTGTTCGAAGTCCCGAAAAGAGTTATCAGGGAAACTATGATATTGCAGACCAGTAGGTTTCATTCCCAGAGTCATGGAAGCAAGGGATCTGTATGCAGCAGGTATCACTTCAGTGGGTGGCTCATGTGTGGACCAGACACTTCTGACCCAAAAGAGGCTAAGTGCTCACCAAGAGGAGAAAGGAAGTTCTGGTGTCAGGAAGTAATGTTGAATGGTCTAGAACAGAAGTAGGCAAATCGCTGCCTGGTTTCATATGACTTGTGAGCTAGGAATGATATTTACATTTTTAAATGGTTGAAAAAAACTCAAAATAAAAATATTTCATGACATGTGAATATTATCTGAAATTCAAATCCCAGAGTCCATAAATACATTTTTTCAGAAACCGAGTCACGCTCATTCATTTACCTATTGTCTAGGGCCACTTTCAGGTGACAAAAGTAAAGTCGAGCAGTTGCAACAGCGACCTTATGGTCCACAAAGTCAAATAAACAGTTGTTGTGGATTCAGGTCGATTCCAACTCATAGTGACCCCATGTGTTGCAAAGTAGAACTGTGCTCCATAGGGTGTTCAAGGCTGTGAACTTTCAGAAGCAGATCACCAGGACTTTCTTTCAAGGTGCCTCTGGATGGGTTTGAACCACCAACCTTTCAGTTAGTAGTCAAGCGCTTAACCATTTGCACCAGCCAGGGCCTCCTATCATCCACAAAGCCTAAACTATTTACTATCCGCCTCTTTACAGGAAAAGTTTTTTGACCCCTGGTTTAGAACGGGCTTCATGAGCTATGTGAACTGCCCAGGGGTGCAAAACTCCTGGGAGACATAATGTTGTAGGTGCACCTCAGTGCACACTCAGTGTGCTAGAGCATCATTATGACAGCAAAAGTTTCACATCAGACTACTGAACCATTCTCCCTAGTGGAACATAGCTCTCATTTGATTATTAAGGTTGATAAAAAATTCGATTTTCTAATTTAAAAATTTCAATTTCCATGGAATTTTGCTACAATGTACGTGTTCTAACAAATGTAAATGGTGTGGATGATGATGATCATTACAGACACTTATCCAAATTTATCTATCCAAACTTAACGTCATACTATCATAGAAGTCAATTCTTGGATACCAATCTAGTTAAGATTGGTTGACTTAGATAAAGACAAAGGATAGGAGGAGGTCTTATGCTCAGATTCACGCAAAAAGCAACATTTACCTTCGATGGAGGAACAAACTCAACACATTCCAGACACGTGGTTAGAAAGGACTTTCCACATATTGCACATTCTTTTCCACGAGAGATTATATTCCTGATCTGTGGGTAGCATTCTATGGCTTGCATTAGTAAAGGATTATTTTCTGCTAGCTGATTCATTACAAATCTTGATGCTATTTCCTAGATTAAAAAAGAAGAATATGGTTCCTCAGATTGTATTCAAAATAACTCTTCAACATTAATTGATTCACATTTCACATATTCATATTTTTGGCTTATTCTTCAGAGTTTCTGTTAAATTAAGATTCTGAAGTATATAAAATACATTATATTATAAATGATTAACATTGTAAATCAGTTCAGTTTTTATCAATGTAAGGAAAGCAAGCTATTTACATTGTAATATATCTGTGCCTCTTACATATAGAAATCCAAGTCATAATACATTTACACCACAGATTTAATAAAATTAGATATATTTAGGCTCAAATTTCGTTTCTATCATTACAATAAGCAAGGATCGTGCAAAAGTTCAAACTGGAGGACTTAAAAATTGAGTCTATCATATTGACTAGGGTCTAAATCCTTGCTACTTAGAGTTTGGTTCTTGGACAAATAGACCAATAGAATCTGGTAGCTTTTCAGAAATGCAGACTCTCACACCCACCCCAGACCTACTGAATTAGAATTTGCAATTTAATGAGGTTCCCAGGAAAACCATACATATTAAAATTTGAAAAGTGCTGGTCTAAATTATTTGCTGCATTGAGTACCTGAATACAGTTCTCTTAGTAAAAATTAATGACTTCTATAAACCAAAGTTTTTAATTCAATTTTTATTAACGCTACCCAAACAGAGATGTCCAGAAACCTGACTTTGTGCAATAACACCATTATAATAAGGTATTAAATAATAAAAGGGAAAGTGAGGACATGGAAGATGCCTTTCTTCATGACTATCAACAACATTATCTTAAAGTAAAAAAAAAAAAAAAATTATGCAAAATATAAAATTAAGTCTTCATTGACCAAGCAAAGAAAACAAAATAAACATTTGCCTCACTCCATTAAATGCCTTCCATTTTTTATGCCAGTGGCATGGAAGTCCTGTACAAATGTTACACAAATACTGCATAAAATTTTAATAGTGCATAGGGTTGATTTGTTTGGGACTTTTTCCTTGCCAATGTTAACGATTTCCCAGTGGTATTAAAATATTCCACGTCAGGCTCTGCTAAGAATCTCTGGGGATAAATACGTACATACATAATCTTTCACTCATTCACTCCAATTAAAATCTTAAAAGAATTTTTAAAATAACAAGAAATCCTCTAAATTGCTGTATCCCTGTTCCTTATTACTCTAACCCTCCCAGTTAACATAAGTCTGGGAAAGTGGCCTTTATACAGCAAACTGCCCTGGGCATGGGCTCCATAAATGCCTGATCCTTCAACAGCACAACTTCCTACCCACTTAAGTTCATTCTCCAGGATAGTTACAAGACTGAGGTCATCCTTTCTGATAAAACTGCCCTTTCACACTAATATTACTATGACTTCTAAATTGTGTATCTATGATCACACTTTTTCTATCTATGCAGAGCATAGCTTGTGACTTGGAATCAGATACTGATTTTAAAGGTTTTGTTTTTTTTTTAGCTACCTGAATTCAATGGTTAAGTCCTCCTAGAAAGCGGCAGAACACTGATAGACAAAGATTCAGTCCCTGACATAACAGATGGTGGATAAATTTGCTGAATTACATGGGACTTATAAATAGGTCACAGTCACATACAGTCCACTTTTTCAATTTATAATTGCTGGAATCAAACATATTTGCTGCAGTCTGTCTCTTGACAAAACTTACATCACTCATTATTTATATTCTTCACTTACTTGCTGCCAATGTGTTACTTTGGAACAGTAACATATACCACTAAAATATAAAGTGAAGTTATTATTTTGAAATAAAGTAACAGCAGTAGTAAGACCATTCTTTTAGAATACCTCTTACAGTTCTTGAGGATATACAATGTAGTGATGGTCTAATTCCAGTGTTATTTAAAAGTCAATAAATCATTTATGGAAAAATTAATTGTTCCTTTTGAATAGTTCATATAAAATTATGTTTGTAATATTTGTTAGATAATGAGAAATAGGTCAAAGATTATTTATGTTTTTAATTCATCCTAAAATGAAATTAGTTTCTGGTGTATTTTTTCTTTTATTTTTCCTTGCATATGATTATTTAATTTATATTATATGAATTATAAAATGTTAAAACAAATATAAATCCTTAGAAGGCATTATATACTTCAAAAACATTGCATAATGAATTGTTACTATATGTGTGAAACACAGTAAAACATAGAATCAAGAGCAAAGACATCCATCCAATAGATATGTAGATCTATGCCTAAATTTAATCCTGGCTCCATGACTTATTAGCTGTGTGATCTTGTTTGGGCAAGTCACATAAACTATCTGAACTCAGATATCTCATTTGTAAAATGAGGATTTTGCCAATAATATCACACAGAATTAAATTAAAGTAGATAACACCAGTAGAACCCTGGGAGCCCTGGAGGCACAGAGGTAAAGAGCTCAACTGCTAACCAAAAGGTCAGCAGTTCGAATTTACCAGCTGCTCCTTGGAAACTCTATGGGGCAGTTATTTTCTGTCCCATGGTGTTTTTACGAGTTGGAATCAACTTGGCGGCAACAGGTGTGTGTGTGTGTGTGTGGTAGAACATTGAGCCTGGCATCTACTAATGCAGATTAGTAGCTATTATTTTTTAGTGGCTATTATTTTTATTATAATCCAGGTATCACCATTTAATTTTATCTCATAAACTCCTGAAGTGGAAGAAAGCTTTAAAAAAAATCTTTACCTAGGTGTAGCCTAAATTATCACCACACCACACATCTGTCAGTCACACTGTGGTGGCTTTCGTGTTGCTGTGATACTAGAAGCTTTGCAACCAATAATTCATATACCAGTAGGGTCACGCTTGGTGAACTTGTTTCAGAGGAGCTTCCAAACTAAGACAGACTAGGAAGAAGGAACTGGAAGTCTACTTCTGAAAAAACTGGCCAGTGAAAACCTTAAGGATAGCAGTGGAACATTATCTGATATAGTGCCAGAAGATGAACTCCTCAGGTTGGAAGGCACTCCAAATACAACTGGGGAAGAAGTGCCTTCTCAAAGTAGAGTTGGCCTTAAAGAAGTGGATGGAGTCAAACTTTCAGGACCTTCATTTGCAAATGTGGTATGACTCAAAATGGGAAGAAAGAGCAGTAAACATCCATTAATAACTGGAATGTGGAATGTACAAAGTATGAATTTAGGAAAATTAGAAATCTGCAAAAATGAAATGGAACACAAAAAGATCAATATGCTAGGCATTAGTGAGCTGAAATGGACTGATATTGGCCATTTTGAATCATATGGTCTACTATGCCAGGAACAACTTGAACAGGAATGGCATTGCATTCATCGTCAAAAAAAAATTTCAAGATCTATCCTGAAGTACAACACTGTCAGTAATAGGATAATGTCCACACACCTACAAGGAAGACCAGTTAATACTACTATTATTCAAATTCACGCACCAACCACTAGTGCCAAATATGAGGAAATTGAAGATTTTTACCAACTTCTGCAGTCTGCAATTGATCAAACATGCAATCAGTATGCATTGATAATTACTGGTGATTGGAATGCGAAAGTTGGAAATAAAGAAGAAGAATTGGTAATTGGAAAATATGGTCTTGGTGACAGAAAAGACTCTGGAGACCATATGATAGAATTTGGCAAGACCAACGACTTCTTCATTGCAAATACCTTTTTCAACAGCATAAACAGTGACTATACACATGGATTTCACCAGATGGAAACACAGTAATCAAATCAACTACATCTGTTGATATGGAAAGTTCTATGGAAAAGTTCAATATCATCAGTCAGTAAAAGGCCAGGGGCCGAGTGGGGAACAGACTATCAGTTCCTCATATGTAAATTTAAGTTGAAGCTGAAAAAATTAAAACAAATCCACAAGAGCCAAAATACAACCTTGAGTATATCCCACCTGAATTTGGAGACTATCTCAAGAATATATTTGACGTGGCACTTCCAGGCAACATGGCACTATAGACAGAAGCACCATGCCGTCCCTCCACAACAAAGATCCGAAAAACTAAGTCAAACAGAGACAAACATCAACCCTAAAACCCTAAACATCAAATGAAGAGATAAAGAACTCAGCCAAGCACCAAATGGCATAAAAATCTGACAGAAAACAGAGAGCAGGGACAGATATATGCACAGGTCCCCTATCAGCTAACGCAGCATGGATCTGCCATCTTGGACTCCTGTCAGAGATTGGCAAAAGGAGAGTATGGGAAAGCAGCTTCACGGAGCTCCCAGTAACCAGTAATATATGCTTTCTCACCCCCTACCCTTCTTTACTCCCATTCAGCCTCCTTTGCTTCCTGCAGCCACAGTCTCTTGACCGGGAAGCACCGGCTTCACCCCTGTGCCTCTTGGATTCCACCTGCCCACACTGGCCGACTCACTGAGCGCCATTTGTTGGTTATGAGAGGTGTTTTTTTCTGCTTCTTTTGGTTTCTTCCATACCTATCACCACCTCCTCCTCCTTTCTCTCAAATACCTGGCTCTGTGTGCCATCTTTGCTTCTTCCTGAAAGGCTGTGAAATGTGGCTCGACTGTGGAACTGCTTCCTGGCCCGTGCCACCTTGCTGGTGGGATTCCCAGGGCTTTTGTTTGTTTGATTTGTTTTGTTTGTTTGTTTTGTTTTTCTTTTCTTGGCTTGGGAGCCCCTTCTAGGGGGCAATACAGCTCAGCATGGGAGCTACTCCTCTGTCTGCGCAGCCATGCAGTGGGATCCCTGGCAGCAATTCTTTTATCTATTTTGTTTTTGCTTTTTTTTTTTTTTT
>NW_004443945.1:27680194-27682770 GCF_000243295.1 Trichechus manatus latirostris
TATCTTTCTTCATTTCTCAGTTTCCCATCTCTCTATACTTACCTTCTCTTCCTGTCTCCTGAATACCTGGCACTGTGTGACACCTCTACCTTTTCTAGCCAGGCTGTACTTCATGGCCTGGAAGCAACTTCCCCAGTCCTTGCAGCCACAACAGTGGGATCCCTGAGGATTTTTCCTTTCTTTTTTTTTTTTCTAATTTTTACTTATTCATTTTTTATTTTGTCCGTTTTCTTTTTGTTTTTCTCCATTTCTCAGTTTCTCATCACTCCAATGGCAAGCTCCCTTATCACTCTTTTTTGTTTGTTTCTTTGTATGTTTTTGGCTCCTGTTACTCTTTCTTCTCTCTTCTCTTTCCCATACCCATCTTAGCTCCACACATCAAAATCTCCCCCCTCTTTCCTGCCTACCTGCACCATGCGCTGAACATCACACCTCCAAGCAGCACAGACATGGCCTACTGGAACCTACACTGCACTGATTCCTGGCCTGCCCTGTCGACCCTAGTATGTGCCACGAACAACCCATCTCAACAACTCCCCTTCAGCTGGACCTGTCCTGCTGTACCTGTATGGTACATACCTGAGTGACTGATCCTGCCCATTGGACAAGGAGCCAAAAAGTATCATGCCCATGGATGAGCAAACAACAAAGAATGCACAGATCCCCTGCTCAGACATAACCAAATAAAACAAAAAAGCAAGATGAAACAAACAAATCTACAATCAAGAAACAAAGAAAATAACTACTGAATGTCCTGAATACAGCCGACTATATAAAAACATATTGATATTGTTTTTACCTTGAAATTTACCCATATCTTCCTAGGTTTGAACCAGTCTATTATTACTTGGTATCGCTTTGCCTTCCTCTCCATCAGAAGGTTCTATACCTACACTGTTTATTCGCTTTTATTGTTCTGATGTTGTTGTCATTTACAGATTAACCTCTCTGGTTCCCTGTTGTAATTCTTTTGGTTTTGGATAGTCCTTGAGAGTTCATTTCCTAGGTTGGTATAGGTGTCCAAAAAAAACCACCAGAGTGTTCATTTCCTAGGTTGCCAGTAGGCATCCAAAATAAAACACCAGATGACTTTCTAGTAGAAGAAAAGGCACTAGAACTACCTGATAGGGAGTTCAAATCTCTAACATTCTGAGCTACCCAAGAGTTGAAGCAAAGCAGACAAAATAGAGGAAAAAATAGACAAATTCATGGAAAAGGCAGACGAATTTATGGAAAATACAGACAAAAAAATGGAAGAATTCAGGAAAATAATGCAGGAACAAAATGCCAAAATAAATTCACAACTAGAAGTCATACAAAAACAACAATTAAAAATCCAAAAGATAAACAACAAGATTTCAGAAATGGACAGTGTCATAGAAGGGCTGAGGAGCAGGTTTGAAATGACGCAAGACAGGATCACTGAAATTGAAGACAAATACCTGGATACAACTCTGCTTGAAGAAAACTCAGAAAAAAGAACAAATAAAAATAAAGAAATCCTGAGAATTAAGTGGGATTCAATCAAAAGCAAAAATTTGCAAGTAATCACAGTTTCAGAATGTGGGAGAAAACAGAAAACAAAGAGAGGATCATTGAAAAACTGACAGAAAACTTCCCCAATATCATGAAAGATGAAAAGTTGACCATCCAAGAAGCTCAGCAAACCCCTGTAGGATAGACCCCAAAAGAAAGTCACCAAGGCTTATCATAATCAAACTCGCTAAAACCAAAAACAAACAAAGAATCCAGAGAGCAGCTCAAGAACAAAAAGTCACATACAGAGGAGAAACAATAAGACTCAGCTCAGATTATTTGGCAGGCAAGAAGGCAATGACACAACATAATTAAAACCTTGAAAGAAAAAAATTGCCAGCCAAGAATAATACACCCTGCAAAACTCTAGTTCAAATATGAAGGTGAAATTAGGACATTTCCAGATAAACAGAAATTAAGGGAATATGTCAAAACCAAACCAAAATTACAAGACTTATTAAAGGGAGTCCTTTGATCTGAGAACAAACATCAGACCACAGGCTGAATCTAGGACGCAGGATTGTACCAGCAAGGTACCAGTCTAGGAAATGGACTCTCAAGGACTATCCAAAACTAAAAGAATTACAACAGGGAACCACAGAGGTTAATCTGTAAATGACAACAACATCAGAACAATAAAAGAGGGAATAAATGGTGTAGGTATAGAACCTTCTAATGGAGAGGAAGGCAAAGCGATAACAAGTAATAATAGACTGGTTCAAACCTAGGAAGATATGGGTAAATTTCAAGGTAACAACAAAGAAAGTTAACAAAACTACCATCAAAATAAAGAAGAAAAACATAAAGTCTCAGTAAAAACAAAATCTACAAAAACAAAAGAAATGAAAAAAATCCACAGACAAAAGGAATTCAGAACAGGAGAGTAAGAGGAACAAAGAAAACATCAGCACCACAAAAAAAAAAGCACTAGAGAAAGACAGCAATAAACTCACACCTATCAATAATTACACTGAATGTAAATGGGCTAAATGCACCCGTAAAGAGACAGAGAGTAAGAGAATGGATAAAAAAAAAAAAAA